>NC_089777.1:34429036-34471536 GCF_040412425.1 Macrobrachium rosenbergii
GGTTTAATTTAACATAAATAAAAAAACAATTCCATCAAAGAAAGAGGAAAAACCTTAAAGAAGTTACCAAAGTGAGTAACCAGTACGTCGGACATACCATAACAGCATGATCTTGTGCCGCATAGCAGGCGACTGAAAGATGACCAGGCTGCTGTTTACGTACCAGAGTTTACGGAGTGGTAAACATGCCCACATGCTCCAACCGACCTTTTTAACAGTTTACCCACTGGTAAATAAGTTCCTTCAAAATTCAAGCCCAGCGCTTTCGTTTACGCATTTCCGGAAGATATTGGTTCCGGCTTCATATTTTGCAAACTTACGGACCCTAAATAGGCCTAATGTACACGTATATGATCTAATTACTGTGAGCACTAGGACGTTAATAATGCAAAAACACTTTCATCTAACACGTAAACAAAATAAAGGAACACAGAACATAAGAAAAAAGTAAACTAGCTCCTCAAATTATATGAATACAAACCACTCATTTAATGTCACAACCACGAGATAATTGTTCAAACAACCATTAAAAAATCCTTAAACCATACAAAAGCTACATCGATGACAAACCAGGTTACTTAACCAATCAACAAGCTAGAAAACTACAAACAACTGGCTTCTGTCTGCATGTAACTGATGCAGGAGTGTTCCTGCATGAATTAAAAATAATTGGTAATGTGCAGAATATCTATGCATTAGCCAATCAAATCTAACCAGAACTTCAACATCGTTGTGAGTTAAGATCCTACACTAGTAATTTACTACACCATGTTATTTATTAACAACAGTTAAAATAGCACACCATTCACAGTTCAGTGCCCCCAAAACTACAACAAAGGACAATAGGTCTACTAATACTGGCTGAATTCCTTCTGAAAATAAAACGGGTCTTTGTTGTTGGCATACATCATGACACTTCATATTTTATCATCACTCGTTATCTTGTAATTTACATTGTACATCAAAATACATCACTTTGGTCTTGCAGTTCAAGTTACCTAAATCACGTGACAAACCGATGCACTTGTTTGTCGAGAAAAATCAAATGTGACAAGGCCTATAACTTAAACACAAACACATGACAATGTAATTCACAGAAGTGGATCAGCAGTTGGACTGATCATCACACACATACATACAGTAAATACACATATATATACACTATATAATATATATACAGTATGTATATAGCCTATATATTTTACGTGTATACATGCACAAACAATTATGACAAAAATTACACCATAAACCTTAGTTCCTAAGTTCTCAGGAAATTTTAAGCGAAACAGAGCCTACCCGAAGGACAACAGTACAGAATGCTTACTTATACACACACACACACACACACAGAGAGAGAGAGAAGAGAGAGAGAGAGAGAGAGAGAGAGAGAGAGAGAGAGAGAGAGAGAGAGAGAGAGAGAGAGAAATTAAAATGATGGTAGGTGACATTTGGACGGGGACAAATGAAAATAATCAGGGTAAGGGCAATAAAAACGGCAGCAAAAGTAGCTTCATAGGCTTAGCCAGTGCAGTCGCACTGATTATGTACAGCAATACTTAGCAGAAAACGACTTTCTGTTGCAAGAAACAAAGGCAGATGATCCAGTAGCAGTTCATCACACATTACTGTCAAACTTAATAACAATTAATGCCATTAAGGACAACGGTACATGAAACTCCACTTAATCACAGTGTCAGAGGATGAGAAAGTATAATTTTGTCTTTGCATTAGAGCACTTGAGTAGGTTTTGGAAACAAGACGAATAAAAAATGTCAATGACGTAATGTCAAAGAAAAAACACTTGACGTGACATTTATAAGTGCTAGGAAATCAAACCAAATGTAGGTTTCCTGTTCATTTCAATGTCCTTAAATGTTAACACAAAAAAGTACATTAAAAAATTATAATTATATTATAATATATATATATATATATATATATATATATATATATATATATATATATATATATATGTATATATATATATATATATATATATATATGTGTGTGTGTGTGTATACATGTATACACACAAATATATATATATATATATATATATATATATATATATATATATATATATATATATATATATATATGTGTGTGTGTGTGTGTGTGTGTGTGTGTGCAAACTCATATTGCAAACTCAGGCCTGCATTTTTAAACAAAATCGTCATTTACAGCAACATACCTTTTTCGTTTAAAGAATGTCAAGACATGTCTGAAAGATTACACAGGAAGTTGAGGTTGGTTGGGGATATGGTTACCAGCAACAGCCATTAAAAAAAAAAAAAAAAAAAAAAAAGTCCACACCAATATAAGCCAACCTTTTCAACAACATGAAACATTCTCTACAATATCGCGTTGCCTGTGGTCCGGCCACACTATTCTAGCAGCCCTTTTCAGCAACTTGAACTTGGGTATCTCCTGTGAGGCTTACAGTCTCCAGTGTAACCGGAGCTAACGTTGGTTTTTGGCTGCTAAAACTGTGGAATCGAATATTACCAAGAATATTACCAAGAATAACCCTAACCCAAAATACCTTTCTCAAAAAGGTATTTTGCGATAGTCTAAAGTTAACTTTATACATGCTCTACGTATTGAGGTGGACATTTACTCTTGATTTACAGATATAAGTGATAAAATAGCAGCCATCTTTTTTTATACTCAAAACTTCACAATACTCTCACTTTTTTTTATAATCTTGAATGCAACTCGAATCTTTCGGGAAATCCAGTAAGACTTCCTCCATCCACTCCAGACAACCTTTAGCATAGACTCTTTAATGAACTTTGGATAAGTATCATCGAAAGATGGTTTCCATGTCTACAAGTCGAATAATCCTCGACCTCCGACAACCTGTTCTACCTTACTCCAGATGCTTTGTCGACAAAGCATTGCCTATACATATTAAGTTACATGTGAATGTTACGTGTACTTCAGTTCTCGCGTTATTCATTTCAACAGACAGCTGTTAATTCGGAGAAGGAATAGTTCCAAACCTTCCCTGTAAGTAGTTAGTCTAATCTGCCATTTTCTCCTACTGGTTTGCAGTTGTCCAAAACATGCCATAATGGCAATAAATTTGAGTGAACAATTCAAATGTTTCCAACATACTCAGTGGCTATATCCTCTGTTTATCCTGTCATATTTCAATAAAAAAAAATTCACTTTGTATAAAAATGAAATGCGTTGTAACAGAAAACGGCATGGAGAATATATAATACATACGCAGTGTGTATATACATATATATAATATATATTTATTTATACTGAATTCCCTTTACTTTGAGAATAAATTACAACGAATGAATTATATGTACTGTAAGTCCCTCTAAACCCTAACCAGGATCTTGCCATAAGGGATAGTAAGTTGGTGACAGTGACCCTTAACCGTTCAGCGATCAAGAGAGATGTATGATATGCATTCTTCCCCTTTAGAGAGGGTGGAGCCACTGGTACTACCCGGCTGGGTCGACTTGTAGTAGGCAGCCTGAGATCAGAAACAGTGGTTGCAGATGAGAGCCCAGCGGTCTACCAAAGCATCTCCACTTGCCAGGTAGTCTTGCTGCGCGCGTGCGTACACCATCAACATCCCCCTTCCCAAACGCACACATATACTGTATATATACAGTGTCTGTGTGTGTGTGTACACCAGCGAGCGAGATAACAGCACAACCGTAGCAATTACGACAATGCGTAAGAATATCCCTTGAATAAATTACGAAAAATTTATCCTTGAGTTAAACTGTTTATTTTGTCGCACCGTTCCGCCAAACTAATAACTACCATTGCGCTATTTCAATTATTCGTATATGGTTCGGGGTCTCCTCATCTGGAACTAAGCCACTAGGTTCGACTTCCAAATCTTTTGACACGAGGGTACACTAGTTAACTTTTCATTTCGCATACATTTTTTTTTTTTTTGTAAGTACACCAGACTAGGTACTTCAACGCAAGGTCCAATGCATGCATTATTATAAGCTATGGGGATCCACTAACCTTGTATAGTTAAATTACTAAATGAAGCAGACATTTCACAAAGAACGGACCCAGCAATTGACAGTTTTGGCATATTACTTCCTACTCTCACACTATATCATTTAATGGGACTACGTTTTTTTGGGGCTAATATTCAACAGTTATATTTTAATTAAGATGCGGGCAGCTACTGTAGGCGGGTTTACTAAAAATAAATACGAACACGATCGATGGCATGTGCACCTACCACTCATTTTCCACCAGCCATATACGGACCAAAACAAACTATAATACCGGGGGAAGCATTAGCCTCCGGTGTAACCAGAGCACTTTAATCCATCAGCCAAATTAAGCCCCTGGACTAACTAAGGTATCATAAAGCCGATAGCCTAATGCCAGATAAAACACCAACAGTCGATAGGTGACCTCCTACCTTTCAGTTTAAAATTAATAAGGTGTGCGTTCGCAAAACAACAGCAGAAGTACAGTGTACCCTATAATAAATAATTCCTTTGAAACGTCAACAACACAGGAAACAGGAGTACGTTAATACTACTTGTGCCGCTACACAGCTGCTTCTCCCGACACCCGCCCCTATACCAAAGACTTCCCAACGGTCTTACTTAAATTACAAAGAAAGCCGCGTTCTTACCTTGTGTTTGGCAGCTCCAAGAAACCGTTTGCGATATTCTCTTCAATATAAGTTCGGCAGATAATTACGAAAGTCTAACAGTCTCAGACACGGGAGTAATAAAAATAACAGATTCGCGAGAGAAGAGCAGCGAGAACCTCGTCAGCTCAGCACTTCACAAACAACTACCGCTCATTGGTCTAGCGCCAGACGACAACATTGGAACGAAAGTTGCCAATGGCTCTATAGTATTATTTATTTTCTCCACCCAAGGCGCTTACGTTGCAAACTTTAGTTACTTTTTTCGTGTCGATTCACTACCTTTATAATGTTTCCTGTGATTAACTTATGAAAGGAAAGCAAACAATGGTGTGCGAATAATATAAGCACTAATACTAAGAAAAACCTCAAGACGATGACGTCATAGATGATATCATCCACGCCACTCATGATCCAGACAATGACGTAGAAAATCAATAAATGTCCAATAGACAGAGCAGAAACACGCCCAAAAAGAATTCTGAACTTCTCTTATCTACGACAATTTGCTGATAAGAACGACAAGAAGCAAAGTAACTAGGTTACGAAAGACATTGCATTTTCTGACTATGTATACGCTCTTGTCATTTGTAAGTTCAGGTGAAAAAAGGCCACCGCCAGTTAATGAGGAAACGCAAACGAACACACCTGACTGAACATAGGATTACTTTGGCAAACAGTGATAACTTCGAAAAGTTTTCCTCCAGGTTTGACGTTAACTGTAAGTTAGTGAAGTAAGACATGTTCAATAAGCATTCTTGAGCAGTTTGAGGCAGAACGAGGGTTGTTACTATTTTTAAGTTAGCCACTCGTCTGGTAAATATTTCATTGAGAATTCCGGCTCCTTAAGCACCACACATATCTGTAAGTAAATGTTTTTTTTTTTACATATGATAAAAGTTTTGTATTTATATATTAATACGCTTCAACATACAGTCATTACGACATCACCAGATAATCATAATCTTCAAGTGGGCAGAAATAAGTTATTGTTGCCTACAGTTTGAAATATGAAGATGAAAAAGATCTTCATTTCTATATGCGTTCAGGAAAACATAATTTTTTACAACACAAACTTCTTCCATTGCTGCCACACTCTGATCATAAATAGTCACGATCATGAATGAAAGAATGAAATGAAGTTAGAATAAAGTTAGATAAAAATAAAGACAAAAATAAAACCATAAGTAAACAAAACAGCTGACCCAGTTAGCTATTATTTCCATACAGTTTACGATTTCCGCTGTTATCAGCAAGGACATAAGGAAACACTTGTCAGCTCTTTATGCACACACACACACACACACACACACACACACACACACACACACACACACATATATATATATATATATATATATATATATATATATATATATATGTGTGTGTGTGTGTGTGTGTGTGTGTGTGTGTGTGTGTGTGTGTGTGTGAGTATATGCATAGTGTATAAATTTTCATCAGTAAGACGTATACTTCCAGACAGAGTGGTAATACGGCAATAGAGATTAGCGTTACTTCTACTAACCGGTTTCAGCTCCAAAGGGAAAACACCATAACTGTCACTGCCACATTCACACTCTCATGGCTCAATCATGGATGAATTCCTTGTGAATAAAATATTCGCAACGTTAGTCACTTTATGCATCTCTATGAAAGGCTCATTAAGATCACGTCTATAACCCCATACGCACAATGTCAGTTAACTCTTCGCGATTCCTGGATATTACCGCCCTTCATTCTTTCCACATGACCAAACCATCTCAAAAAACTTTTACTCTAGCCTTGTTATCACCTCTAATTATCTCCATATTTATCACCCTTTCATTCTTCTTGCAACACATAGATTACTCAAACAAGTCATCTCAATAGGCTTCAACATCATCATCGACATCCTTATTCCCATGAAGGAGTGTTGGTTTTATAATATCTTCATGTATTACCCCCTCAGCATCCACAGGCAATTCCAGTCTTTTGACAGTCTTTTGCACACACCCTGCAGTCTTAATTACTTCACCTATTCTGTGAATTAACTCTTCTGTCATCCTGCGATCATCCATTATATCTACTCTCAAATAGCTGTGCAAATCAACCGTCTCCGTCCCTCCACCATCCGAAAAAATTACAGGAGAATTGTACATAACATTTCCACTGGTCATGGGCTGCTTAAACGGATGTCAAAGACATAATCCGTATCCAACAGGAATACGGCTTAACCTAACCTATCCCAAGGCACCTTGCCTTTACCTGGCCGGGAGGAATTCTCGCTATTTCTTCGGATTCTATACGCCCGTTGCTATTTGCATAGAGAAGTGGAGCTTAAGATAAAGCTTAGACTTACTAAAAGTCACGAGCATAATCAATAACCTAGATTGTTTGTTACACATTACCCTGATTCTAAAGCTCATTTATCTTCACCAGAAATAAATTCCAGTCTTCATTGGCAGTTACTCGTCCAACGAGGAACTGGACCTGGCCTATGTTGCATTCTATATATATATATATATATATATATATATATATATATATATATATATATATATATATATATACTGTATATATACACACAGAAATTGCTCATGAACAAGTAGGACATATCTAGTGTAGACTTTACTGTTTATGCACTTACATACTAAATAGATATAATTTATTTTCAATGTTTTGTTTTGATATACTGTTTAACTTTGAATACTATTATGCAAACAAACAAATACCCATGTAACTGTTATCTGAGAACGTCCAGTATAAACAATGTTTTGTTTTGATATACTGTTTAACTTTGAATATAAACAAACAAATATATGTATATATATATATAAACATATATATATATATATATATATATATATATATATATATATATATATGTATGTGTATATGTGTATGTATATATATACATATATATATAATTGTGCCACTCCTGAATTGTGAAAGATTTCGTGAAGGTAATCTAACTTCTCCTAACAACTGGTATCGACGAACCTCCTATTTCTGGCTGTGCAACGAACATTTTCCCCGAGAGCTTCGGCAGTGTCGAAAACAAGTTCCACGCCGCTGTTTTTTCTGCTCTCGGTTCGGAGATCGCCCGATAGACTGTCAAACGAATGTTTCTTTGTGCTCTCAAAGATCGTTTTCCGTTACCATTCCTTTGTCAAACATTGACTCCTCTTCGCCCTTTCCGAAAGGGATCCTCCGTCGTGCTGACTGGTTGTTTCCACGAATTTTTCGATTTCATCTTTGGGCTCCAATTACGCTTCCCTTGTGTCTTGACGGGATTCTCCTGAAATGCTTGATGCAGTTTGCTTAAATTTCTGTAAAATCCTTTTTCTACTCAGTAGGCTGCCTTCACATATTATTATTATTATTATTGTTATTATTATTATTATTATTATTATTATTATTATTATTATTATTGGGCGTTCCAAACTTCATATGCAACTTCTAGAAAGCTGAGTGCCCGGAGGCGTGAAAGATACAACAGACGAGAAAATAACAAATAAATGCTCTGCAACGATGTCTGGAGGTTGTAAAAAGAACCCTAAATCAACACTGTGAAGAACTGTATTGACGTTTGGTGTAATATTGTGACTAAGGATTGAAGTGATTCTTGAAAGGGAATGGTCAATGTAACAGTGAGTGCTCATCTGTTTGTTGTAGGGAGAACAAGCACGCATACACACTATATATATATATATATACATATATATATATATATATATATATATACATATATATATATATATATATATATATATATATATGATTATAATCACTTTTGTACGTGACTCATTTATCACACATTACCACAGGTGAAAAATAAGAGACGGGGTGTAGGTCCTTCGTCAATGGCTTGAAAATAAAGTCGAAACCAGTCAGGACCTACACCCCATCTCTTATTTTTCACCTGTGGTAATGTGATATATATATATATATATATATATATATATATATATATATATATATATATATATATATGTATATATGTATATATATGTATATATATATATATATATATATATATATATATATATATATACATACATACATATATATATTTATATATACAGTATATACATAGATACAATATAATTTATATGTACTTATAAATGCACATATATATTTTTTTTTTTATATATATATATACATATATATATAGACATATATATATATATATATATATATATATATATATATATATGTTTATTCAAGACCTAGAACTTGTGTTTATTTCTCCTTTTAGCAGGGATGGTACGTACAGTACCAAAAAGGGTAAAGCCCTAAGGTTCTATGCAAGTTTTAAGGGTGAAATTGAGACAATCTCTAGCCTAGCCCCCTTTAACTTGACTCTTAGCCATTGCCAGTACCCATTCACAGCTAGACTGACTAGTGACTATAGTCCTAGCGTGAACAGAGACCTTGCAATTGCGATCTCAGGGTCTAGTGCTCATGGGGTTCGTCTCACTGATGAAAATGCTTCGGTTTGATTCCCAGGTTAGGTTAGGAATCAAAACATTTCCCGTTGAATCAGTCTCTTCTTTGTTGGTCTGTGCTATAGGCTATGTAGCCGGTAGTTAATCAACTATGGCAGGGTACAAATGAATTAGCGGTGTATTTAGAGCAAGAAACCTCGTACTTCAAGGCTTACTGACAACTGGAAGGGCAGCAAGCCTTCAGGAGCCACCTCCTCCAAAATTCCTGTACCATTTCATTTCCCTTCACATTCTTCCAGGCTACAGTGGCGATGTAGCCACCTCCTCCAAAATTCCTGTATCATTTCATCCCTTAACGTTCTTCCAGGCTACAGTGGCGATGTAGCCACCTCCTCCAAAATTCCTGTATCATTTCACATCCCTTAACGTTCTTCCAGGCTACAGTGGCGATGTAGCCACCTCCTCCAAAATTCCTGTATCATTTCACATCCCTTAACGTTCTTCCAGGCTATGGCGATCTCCTCCAAAATTCCAGTTCTTCCAGTCTACAGTGGCGATGTAGCCACCTCCTCCAAAATTCCTGTATTTCATTTCAACATTCTTCCAGTCTACAGTGGCTAGCCACCTTCTGAAATCCCGTCTGTAGGTGGTATATCAACAACAGACAATATTCACACCAAGAAACCAATCACCTTTTCCATATCATCACGCGTGAGTGGGAAGAACCTAGCATGAAGTGACGTTTGAAATGCGCAGTATTCGGCGAAAACGTAAACAAGCAGGACGGCAAAAGGATCCGTTATTGATTCGCTCAGAGGTTCTCCTTGGGATTAAGAACTAGCTCCGTTTAGGTGCAGTTACCCTGATGATGAAAGTCTGGTTTAAGGTGACCAGTTTGTTTATATTGTAATTCAAGGCCAAGGGGAAATGCGAATTAATAAATGGTAATGGTAATTGAAGAGTTATAGGAAGGTAATTATGTAATACTAGACCTAAGAGAAGCAGCGACAACAGCATTGAAAATAATCATAGCACTAATAATAATAGATAATAATAATTGTAATAATGATTATTATTATTACTATTATTATTATTATTATTATTATTCTTATTCTTATTATTATTACTGACCTGTTTAAGAATTACAACAGATGCTATAACTTTACCATTAATGCCGTCGTGAACTGTCATAGTTTTGTTTTATTTGGTGATGATATATTTCGTCATTAAAATTCTGGAAGCCTTTGACCGCAGCCCCGAATGCTAATAGTTACAAGAAAGAGAATGATGTAGCGGTTCCCGAGAAGATAACTCCGTGGGAAGTTTTGGCAGGGCTTGGGAACATTTTCAGGAACAGAGAGAGAGAGAGAGAGAGAGAGAGAGAGAGAGAGAGAGAGAAACTCTGCCGCAGTTTCAAAGTTCTTTGTTATTATTATTTGCATTGCCGTCCGAGTCCTTTCAGCTTATTGCATGATAATTGCATATTTCATGGAGATTCAATTCTCATGCAAATATTTTCCCATGAATCGCATGACCGAATCATGCAGTCTCTCCACCCCCACCCTTTCTCTCTTACTAGAGAGAGAGAGAGAGAGAGAGAGAGAGAGAGAGAGAGAGAGAGAGAGAGACTCTATTAAAAATTATGCCTCACACTGACCATAAACATGGTCATAACATGTAGCTATTTAAACGCAGCGGTTAGGTTTCAGGAAACTGACCAGAGAGAGAGAGAGAGAGAGAGAGAGAGAGAGAGAGAGAGAGAGAGAGAAACACATTAATTATAACCAGAAAGATGTGTTCCAGTGTTAAATAATACATCGGTTTGCATAGGAAAGCCCAGTTATGCCTCGACCTTTAGTGTATGTAATAATAATAATAATAATAATAATAATAATAATAATAATAATAATAATAATAATGTATGCTACAAATCATAAATGCTCTTTACATTTCAATGAAAATGATTAAATTAATAATGATCTAAAGGCAAACCATAACATTTTGGAATACCATAAATCTTAACTGATAGGAGATTCAAGTAATGATAAATTTAAAAAAAAAAAAACAATAAAATGAATTCCCTTGATGTTTACTGGAAATAAATTGTGGGCGTAAAATAATCCTCAATTCTGGTCTAAGCGAAGGTCATCTGAGGCAATTGGTTTTTGATGCTCTCCTGAGAATATTACGGTTATTTGAGTTAAGTAATTACGTCTCATTCTCTCGCCTTGTGGTAACTGACTGGCTACAGTTACACACACCTGAAGCATTACAGCTGTATAATTCACACCATTTCGTCTTCATCTGAACCTCTATCTCTCCCGCGTTCGATTCTCCGGCCGGCCAATGAAGAATTAGAGGGATTTATTTCTGGTGATAGAAACTCATTTCTCGGTATAATGTGGTTCGGATTCCACAATCAGCTGTAGGTCCCGTTGCTAGGTAACCAACTGGTTCTTAACCACGTAAAATAAGTCTAATCCTTCAGGCCAGCCCTAGGAGAGCTGTTAATCAGCTCAGTGATCTGGTTAAACTAAGGTATACTCAACTTTTTTCTATCTCTCTATTTTTGACAACCGACTACTGATGTACACATCTGAAAGCATTGCCATTATTTAATCTAACATTTCTCTCTATTTCTCTCATCTGTTCATACTCATGTTTCATGTCATCGACACAGCATGTCATTCTGTCTTTATTAATTAATAATATATGCCTCTGCTATTTACGCAGCCATGTATATTAAAGCATTTAAATCTATATCTCAATAAAAAAAATTAAAATATAAAAATAAATTTGTATTGCGTCAACCGTGAGAGTGCTTATCTTTAGCGAATCTCAAGGTCTAGACCTTGGTGAATCTAGTATCTGAGTCTTACAGAGTCGTCGACTAGCGAGTCATTGACTCGTCGAATAGCGGGGAAGTTGTTATAAACACCAAGTTACATGTTATTACAATTCAATGTACTCGAAATTCGCGCAAAATTAATGTAAAGGGTATTAATTACTTGAGAAAGTTTCCACTGAATAGGATGCATTTGTGTGAAATAATCTGTGTGAACAGAATATCACGGTAAATGTAAAAAGTTAATAAAGCAAATAAATATGATGATAATGTAATAATAGAAAAAATAATGATGAACATTAAAGCAATAAATGCCATGCACTGATTGAACAATAATAAGATAAAATAAAAGGCAATCTAGAAATGTCTGAAAATGAAGAAAATTCCCGTGGCAACATCAAAGTGATGTTCTGCCATCAAACTGGTTCTTCGTCAAATGTTTCTCAGACGGAGCAACATCGTGTGACTAGAATCTGCAGTTAACGATAAGTATTAATGATACAAAATTCAAAGCCTGATAATATACAAAAGAGTGGAAAAATTGAGGAAATATACTCTTACGGAATAATTCACGCAGATTATCATTTAACGAGAGAGAGAGAGAGAGAGAGAGAGAGAGAGAGAGAGAGAGATAATTGCAATACCAGACCCGTTGGTACCTTGCTATATCATTTAACTGTTATAAAGGGAGGGCCATGGTTAGCTTACAGGCGTCCCGAAGGGTGGAGCTGGGGGTGACTACGTTAAATAAAAGTACAACAATTGATTTTTCACTTAACGGACAGGCAAACGCAACAGTATATATGTATATATGTGTATGTGTGTGTGTGTGTGTGTGTGTGTATGTGTGTGTGTTAACAGTGGGCGCATAAATACGTGAAAACAGTGAATATACAGGAAGGTGCAAGTATAAGCGCGCTCTTACAGTCTCACAGAAAAGCTGGACAACCAATCTTCACACATAACGGAGGGAAGCCATTTGTTTAGTTACGAAGGCAGCTGAAGTCACCGGCGAAAGCACTGAGCCGATTATGACCAAGCGACAAGGAAGGGATCGCATATGCGGACGTGGCGGAGGGTCAACGCGATTGTTGAATAATGCATTTAATGTAATGCTTGTAGCACGCTTGCTTAAGGGTAAGGACGTTTCCTTATTTTCTTTTGTTGATTCTTAAACCTAATGATGGGCTTATCAGCTTTTATAGATCAGTAATCATGCTTCTATTGATAAAACTTGCCATTCTTTTGTTGATTCTTAAATCTAATAGACCGAATCGCTTTTATCGACCAGAAATAATGCTTCTATTGATAAAACTTGCCATTCTTTTGTTGATTCCTAAATCCAATAGACCGAATCGCTTTTATCGACCAGAAATAATGCTTCTATTGATAAAACTTGTTGATTCCAAATCTCTTTTTATCGACCAGATTCTTAAATTCTTAAATCAAATAGATCGAATAGCTTTTATCGAACAGTAATCATGCTTCTAGCCATTCTTTCGTTGATTCTTAAACCTAATAGACCGAATAGCTTTTATCGACCAGAAATAATGCTTCTGTTGATAAAACTTGCCATTCTTTTGTTGATTCTTAAATCTAATAGACCGAATCGCTTTTATCGACCAGGAATCATGCTTCTGTTGATAAAACTTGCCATTCTTTTGTTGATTCTTAAATCTAATAGACCGAATCGCTTTTATCGACCAGAAATAATGCTTCTGTTGATAAAACTTGCCATTCTTTTGTTGATTCTCAAATCTAATAGACCGAATCGCTTTTATCGACCAGTAATAATGATTTTATTGATAAAACTAGCATTTTAAAAATCTATTCACTCATTTCACAAAAGTTTTGACTTGCAGTCATAGATCCAAGATCATTCCTTGACGGAGATGTCATCACCCTACACAGTTATCTAAGCACAGACCGCCTGAGTAACGGGCGTATACGCTCAAGGCTGATGCTGTGAATGTAAAAAAGACCCTGTCAACTGTTACATGACAACAGCGTTACGTAACAAGTCTCAATGGTGAAGAGTACAGAACTCAAAACAGGTTATGTTCGTCGACTGAAGGTCGGAAGCGCAAGGACGCACAAACAGGTCCGCGAGGCATAATGATACAAAGCAGAAGGAGAATGGAAGAATAGGTTAATTTCAATGTCTAGTTGGGTAGGACTTAGAATAGTAATTTTTAGTTTTCTGAAAAGAAAACTATCGTGCCGGCTTTGTCTGTCCGTCCGCACTTTTTTCAGTCTGCCCTCAGATCTTAAAAACTACTGAGCCTAGACGGCTGCAAATTGGTATGTTGATCATCCACCCTTCAATCATCTAACATACCAAACTACAGCCCTCTAGCCTCAGTAGTTTTTATTTTATCTAAGGTTAAAGTTAGCCATAGTCGTGCTTCTGGCAATGCTATAGGATAGGCCACCACCGGCCCGTGTTTAAAGTTTCGTGGGCAGCGGCTCATACAGCATTATACCGATACCACCGAAAGATAGATCCATTTTCGGTGGCCTTGATTATATGTTGTACAGAAAACTCGATTGCGCCAAAGAAACTTCAGCACATTTTCTACTTGCTAATTTATTTCATCAAACTTAATGTAGAAGAGGCACTCACATTTATCTTATCCATTCTGTTTATACATATCTCACATGTAATGATATTTCTAAATACACACACACACATACATATAAGCTACTAGCTGACCAACCCGGCACTGTCCGGGAAAACTCTGAATGACAACCGATAAACTCTCACTCTCTCTCTCTATTTCTCCAAGCCTCCCCCACTCTTTCCCTTTTTCTCCTCCCTAACAGCTCCTCTACTCTCCCTCTCACTCTCTCTCTCCAACTCTCCCTCACCCTTTCTCCTCCCTAACACCCACTCTACTCTCCCTCTCACTCTCCCTCTTTCCAACTCTCCCTCACTCTTTCTCCTCCCTAACACCCCCTCTACTCTCTCTCACTTCCTCTCTCTCTCTCTCTCTCCAACTCTCCCTCACTCTTTCCCTCTTTCTCCCTCATAACACCCCCTCTACTCACTCTCACTTCCTCTCCCTCTCACTCTCTCCAACTCTCCCTTAGTCTTTCCCTCTTTCTCCTCCCTAACACGCCCTCTACTCTCCCTCTCAATCTCTCCAACTCTCCCTCACTCTTTCCCTCTTTCTCCTCCTTAACACCCCCTCTACTTTCTCTCTCTCTCTCACTTCCTCTCCCTCTCACTCTTTCTTCTCCAACTCTCCCTCACTCTTTCTCATCCCTAACACCCGCTCTACTCTCTCTCTTCACTTCTTCTCCCTCTCACTCTCTCCCTGTCCTGTTAAGATAGTTGCTTCAGTTACATTGCCCAACATATTTTACATTTTATATTTCACCCGTTCTCAAGGGCCCCGCCCCTCCCTATCGGGGCTGAACTTGGATTAAAGGGCATTGGGAGTGTCACTATTGATCTTAGTGATCTTGAAAACTATGGATCAGCCACCAATATCTGTCATTTTTGACATTTTATTTTTCATACCTTCTCATCCCATTTCCTATTGGGGCTGAAGTTGGACTTAAAGGGCATCAAGAGTGTCACTATTCACCTCAGCGACCTCGAAAACTATGGATTAGATGCTAATATCTGTCATTTTTGGTTATTTTTACATGCCACCCCATCCCACTCACACCCCATTCGGTGCCAGTTATGTCTCACCCCCACAGTATTCTTTTTCAGATAGTAACTCATATGTATACTGCAATGAGGTATGATAAACCCATAGAGTTAATTTAGTTACTAAGTCTATGGGTAGAACCAGCACCGTTTCAGGGAAGCCGTTCCCACCCCGACCCACTTTGGTACTAGTGATGTCTTACCCCCACAGTATTCTTTTCTAGATAGTAAGTCATATGTATACCAAGTTTGGCTGAAACTGCTCAACGCATTTCTGAGTTATGCTGGAACATGTTTACCATGCCTTTACTGTACTCTGTTCATAAATACCACGCATCTCAAACGAATGTCATTTCCTTCTTTTAACATTTTAATTCATCATTGCCGAATTCACCTCTTTCCAGTCTCATCCTGAAGATTTTTTTCCGGTAACTTTGCTGAGAATTGGCTGATGGCAATAACTTCTTTATTATATTATATTATATTATATTATATTATATTATATTATATTATATTATATTTATGTTTCCAAACAAATACCATTATTTGCTGTCGTGGCAAATAATGCTATTTTCTTTATTTGTCATCCTTCTTTAATACTAAAGAAGGATGATAAATAAAACACTAAAATAAATATTCAAGTGGATTCTGCAGCATGAGAATATCTGTGTTGCTATAGTAAACTTTTTTTCATATGCAGACATTTCCTCATCTCATTTTTTTCTCAGAATAATTCCCCATTAGCAACTTTGCAAGGTTATCTTTACGATTGTATTTCTATTTTTATGATACCACTAATTATTTTTGCATTAAAACACATCGATAAACTGAAGAAGTTCTGATTATCTGCTAATTAAATTTTCAATACAATAGATAAAAAACAAGAGATTCTTTAAATATGAAACCAAACATAAGAGAATGTCTTGCAACTTCTTCCTGGAAATAACGATAATACTCCATAGCACTGACCAACATGCACCAAAAAGGGTTTTGAAGGCCAACACGAGAATAAGTCATCTTTGGCGCACACTCAAGAAAGAAGGTAATGATTATTTCCATGCATGCTTGGTCTTATAGATGGTTTCAGAGCCTGTGGACCGAGCAGAAAGATAGACATGAAACTAGACATTTTCTTGTATAGCTACAGTACATCTAGCGTTAGTGCTCATGGTATGTTCGCAACTTGACGCATACGCTGTGGAAACCGGAGGTTGTCAAGGGCTGCATGTCTACCCTAATATCCAAAGAGTATTCTTTGGATATTGGCCTACCGCACCCCTCGGGTAGAGCAACCTCCTTCAACGGTTATGTGGATCAGGACTGGGCGACTCAACCGTCATACCCACACACCTACACACAATTTTGTACACTGCCATTCAGTACTGGACATATACATGCTGTACATACCTGTGCTTGGACTGAAGACCCCAAACTCATTAATATATACGCATACATTTAACAGGTGCAAAACACCGAGGGCTATGTTAGTTCAATACCTAGTCCTATTTCCTTATAGGATGACGTACATAACTCGCTTGCTTCCATCCATATTCAGCATTGTTCAGGGTTGAAGTAATAATATCAGACGCGACATATGATTCCCCTTTCTTAATTCTGTTTTTCATGGCCTTAAATCGTAGAAATTAAATTATTCATTGATAACTTCTTTGGTTGATTTAAATCACGGGAAGAACACATTTCTGTACAACATTGACTTATGTGTGCGCCGAGGTGTCTGCAGGAAAAAATTAAAAGAATGACTTAGTACTACCATATCAAAGGCTCAGATAGTTTAATGACGCCACTTTTCAACGCATGAGATGCGTGAGCTAGAAACTGGATATTGTCGGAATAAACCCACGGACCCGTAATACCGTCGTTGAGGCGTAAAATATATATATATATAATATATATATATATATATATATATATATATATATATATATATATATATATATATATATATATATATATATATATATATATATTGTGTGTGTGTGTGTTTGGCAAATATTCAAGGCATGCCAAGCTTGAAGCCTTTGCTCTGCTTTCAGCATATATGCGTTAAGATTCTTTTACATACTACCATGTGTATATGCACAAATGTATATTTTATTTATTATGTATTACTAATTGTAAATATACTGTATATGTACCGTACATATACAATCAAATCTGTCAAGGCATATGGTCCTATGTCCATCGCTTCAGTAAGCAGTGTTGAAAGAACACTAAAACTTGCAATCTCAAACACAGGTACAACACATGCGTATCATGAACTAGCTTCTCTCTTAACGCATAAGAATAGGCGGGTTCTTTTCAGTCAAACCGTGTGAGAGAACACCGCTGACGTCACAATCTTACGGTCCTGTAACTGTAATAGCAACATGTATCTTATCTGTGTTGCCAAAACGCAGAAATTTGCGTTCTGATGAGGAAATCTGGAGTCACTTCGTGATCGAGTGTGTAAGGGGTGGATTTACTAATTAATACCTTTTTAATTGTTAGCTTAAGGGATACAATTGCATTTGTTATTTGTCAAATAAGTAATGAGATTATACTGTCTTAATTTCATATTTAACTTTTAAAGAATGGAGATAATATAAGTTACGTGACAGGGGCGTCATTTCAGATTTTTGTTGGGGGTGGGGTGGGGGCTGGGCAAAGATGGTTTGGCGAGCGAAGTGAGCCTAATCAGCTGGGGTTTTTTCGATGTTGGGCTATTTTATGTCTTTTGAAGTACATAAAATAGATAGATAGGTGTAACTTAATGTGATGACATATTTGAATTTCGGTGAGAATAATGGAAACCCAACTGCTGTTACCTCTTAGGGCTTGGGGGTTAAGGGGGATAAGTTGAGGCTAGGGGGCGGTCAACTTGAGTCTTGGGGGGGCAGTTGCCCCCATAGCCCCTCCTAAATGACACCCCTGTTACGTTACAGTTTTCGTATGAGTCAATTACTATAGTCAGTTTCAACTCATTTGCCAGCCCGCGGGTGAATATGTGGCAATACGCATGGATAGCTCTTGGTTGGTTGAAAACCACGTACCCGATATTCAAACTGTTTCTTCAGTAACACATTTGAATTTTATATTTACAGAGAACCCTCTAACCTTATATAAATCATAAACATGGCGATTTATATCGACAACAATATGCCAGTGCAAGCACACGAAAGGCAAACTTGTATCAAATAGTCTCTTTAGGTCAAACAATTTCTATCGCATCTAGGCTGCACATTGATCTGTGCTCACAAACTGTTCAGATCACAATATTTTCTTATCATTCAAACTTTATTTTATGTAAAATTTCATTGCTTACATTTAAAAATAACTTCATTACGATACCAAAGTAATATACCGTAAACTGGAAAAATAACCTTTAATGACATTAACCGCTAGAACATGAAGCATGAACAAGCTAACGCTAGTCTTATGCTATCGCTAGATATTTGGTTTTACTGACCTTCGTTTAAGCACACTTTCATTCCATATCAATCAAAATTACGTACTGTCAACTTTATTAATTCTTTCTATCAAAGTACCGCTCCGATGTCTTGCAATGAAAAAATAAAACATGTGACGGGATAGTCTTTTGTGCCAAATATTTGTCATCAACGCAAAGGATGGCGGGAACTCGATGAGATTCCAAACTTTTGCCTAATAAGTCATTTGGAAAAATACTCCCAAAAGGGTCCAATCACTGAACTTATAACGACCTGTATACTAAAAAAAAAAAAATACATAAATATGCAAATTATTCTGAAAAGAAAACCACAATACCATTCCCATGTATTACTGAAATTTCCCGCCTTCCAGTGGCTGTTCCATCCACCTACCCCAAACAGCTTTACAGGCAATATTTCATGCTATCTCGAATATTAGCCTACTCATGTAATTTACACGCAAGAAATTATTAAAATACCTTTTATTCGCACTCGCACAGTCAGATGTCTTTTAGTTTACCAACAATGAGTTAAAACATGGTTATTGAAACCCCATCGTCTGTTTGTGTTTGATCTGCGTAGACCATTTGATAAAAGCTCGCTTTCGTGTGCTTGTATCGTTATACTGTATTATAGACATAAATCGACATGTTTTATAATCTATATAAAATATGTGAGTTCTTTGTACATATGACCATTCAATGTATTACTGAAGAAATAGTTTGGATCTTTATCATAGCAAGCCAACGGTATCGGAAACATTGACATCACCCACTCACGTTGGAAAGTACTGAGATGGACTGAAATAGGCAATAGCATCTCAGGGTGAAACAGAGCGCTTGTGTTCGAAATGCATCAGAGTAAATTAAAAAAAAACAAAGGTGGATGATGTTCAAAGCAAGCCAGCAAATAATTCATGTTATCCGAAGAGGCGGTAACGTTAGGCCTATATACGTTCTAAAACAGTGTGATGACATTTGTGATGATGTTAATGTAGATGATGCTACGGGAAGCAAATACTGTGTACTACTTTGATAAGTGGTTCACTCTCTCTGTTAATAAAATATTTTTTTAATCTTCAAACCATGTTGCATAAGCCTGTTATAATTATAAAAAATAACATGAGTTTCTTCCCACTTTATTCACCGCTCATTTGCGTTCAAGTATAACAAAAGTTTTGATTATGGGAGCCTTTTATAGCAATAGCCATAGAAGTTTTCTAATACGAAAAAAAAAAAACAAAACAGTTAACTTTCTATAGTGAAAGTCAAACATTATCTACATTGAGCCACGTTAAGTAATCTAAGGGAGGATCGGAGTGCAGAATCGTGTTTGGAGATCTCAGACCTGGCACACTGCTAATGCCAATTCAGTGTTGCTTGAGTTGTTTACGTGGCGGCGTCCGTCCGTGACGCTGTGAATATGTTTTCATTCCTCGGTGCCAAAGCTTATAGATATTTTAACTGTGGAATACCTTGAAGTATAAACATGTAAAGTGATTGTCACTATGGTAGCTAGACGTGGATGATGCCGAAAGGAATTTAAATTTTTCAGCTTCGTAAAGAATCAGATCCTACTGCAGAAGCAAGCGATAGGTAAGTTCTGAGCACTTTCAGATTCGGTAGCACCGGAATGTAGTGTTTTAGTATTCGTATCGGTCCAGTTCTAAAATACAATGAGATTTTTCGCCGATTTGTTTCACATTTTCAAATAATCTTTATCACTTGTACAGTTGCCCAGACGATTCATGACAAGTAATTGTTCGGCCGAGTCATAGTCGAATTGGTCAGTTGATGTCAGGCGATTCATTATTTTCCAGCTTTAAATATCCATTTTGTACTTAGCAAATACTCTCGTAACGCTAACACACGTCTGCTTGAAGCATTCAGTGTTACTCCTTGAAGGCGACAGCTTTAATTAAAACAAATTCATTAGGCCTACATAGTGTTTTTAAGCGACCAAGATTTGGTGAATGGCAAAGTATATAGGCCTAGTTTTCGACTACGTCCTACTCGTTTATCTTTGGAGGCCTCTTATTGCAGTAAAGAGAAGATTTTTTATTGTTATAATTTATTAACATCATCAAATTCACGCATTTTGTGTACTAACATTGAATCATCCATCCATTTCTTTTAATCCTGTCATAATTTTTATTGATAACATTGCATATAGTAAGAGGTGGGAAAAACTATGATTGCAGTTGCATTTATTTTTTACGAAGTATACAGTATATAGATTATAAACGTGGTAAACAAAAAGAAATTCTCCGCTAACATAACAGTATCCTTCAAAAATCTACAGTATATGAAAATGTCTGTACATCCCAGGTGGGCCTATGTAGAAATAACTTACTACGTTTACTCCATACATGTAGGAAAAATCCTGGCCTATATATTAAAGAGTATCAAGCCATGCTCATCCTAGACAAAGTAATGAAAGAAGAGTGTCTTGATAACCATTTATCATGGCCGTAAATATCGTCAGTTGTTCCTAGTAGTGATATGTTTTAAAACCCTGGTCTCACGCATTAGACCTAACCTACCTAGGCTAGGCTTTATTGGACAATCCAACCAGTTACTAAACCGTATTCTTGATGTCGTTAATAATGCTCGCTGATTCTAACTCTCGTTAAGTCAGAGTTTTATATAGTGGTATTTACGTCATTTACATCATTAGCTCGATTGTCAGTTAGCCTCCAACGTAGCTTCGAAAAATTTCTCAACATTGCACTACTCCTGTAGATGAGAAAAGTTTCAGACATACTAACCGTTCGGATATTATCTTTTAATGCTAAATGTTGCAAGAGATCACGTGAGTTTTTCAATGCTGTTGTTATAGTTCACTTCGGCATGTTCCGTTTGAAATGTTGGTAAATTGGCAAAATTAACGAAATTTGATGGAAAGGTTTGTGTTTTCTGTAGTTCGATTGTGTAGTTTATATTTTCTGCATTTTACATCAGTTTCCCCAAATACTTGGTAGCCTATGAGTTTTGACATTTTCGAAAGAATAGGTTAACTTACTAATGTAATGCCTGCACAGGACTGATTTGAATTATTGAATCGTTTGTAATTACTTTGGTATATACAGCATTTCCGTTCAAGACAACACTATATATATATATATATATATATATATATATATATATATATATATATATATATATGTGTGTGTGTGTGTGTGTGTGTGTGTGTGTGTGTGTGTGTGTGTGTGTGTGTGTGTATGTGCGTGTGTGTGTGTATACATATATATATATATGCATGCACACACACACACACACACACACACACACACACATATATATATATATATATATATATATATATATATATATATATATATATATATATATATATAGAAATAATCCACATACAATCACGAGTGGAACAGAAATAAATTTCTGACTCACATTAGGATCGAACCCAGGTCTTTAAATCGAAAAACGAGACTGATGCAACCAAGGTCTCGTCTTTCAATTGAAAGACCTGGGTTCGATCCTGATGTGAGTCAGAAATTTATATATATATATATATATATATATATATATATATATATATATATATATATATATATATATATATATATATAGTACTGAGAATGAGGTTTCACCAAAAGCCAAAATTTCATGGCGAGAGAAAGTGTAGCTAGCAAATTCACAAATTGCATGATTGTAGCTAGCAAATTCATAAATTGCATGATAATGTTCGCACATCTCATTATTTTTAATCATAGGCTTACAATCGCAATGTTTCGGAGATTACCAACATATATATACACAAGTTTATGACGTTTGAATATAAACTCAGAATATATCAATTAGTCTATCTATTTATCTATTTATCTGTATCAGTATCTATGTATATGTTTATATATATACAATATATATATATATATATATATATATATATATATATATATATATATTTATATATGTATATATATATATATATATATATATATATATATATTATATATATATTATATATATGAAGAAAACGAAAGGAAAAAAGGAGAGTGACCGTTTTCCAGAATTCTTGGTCTTCTGCAGATTTTCCTCGTCTCAGTGAGATTGACGAGTGCTTGCATAGTAGCCAAAGCGCTTTGTGAAAGGATTCGAGAATTCAAATGCTTCGCAAATATTCAGATGTTTATCCATCTCTCTCTCTCTCTCTCTCTCTCTCTCTCTCTCTCTCTCTCTCTCTCTCTCTCTCTCTCTCTCTCTGGTTATCTCATATGTGAGATGCCAATATTGCGATGTAAAGCATTTAGAAAATTTTAGATGGGATTGGGAAAGTTTAAGAAATCGGAGGAACTAGATTTGCAGGCTGTAGGTTCTTCGGAAAGAAATATGGAATTCTCTTCCTCCCCCCGTGTTTCTTGTGATATGGGAATTCACAGCCGCTGCCTCGGCCTTTTCACCGTGAAAATATTAAGATGCTTTTTTTAATTGGTTACGACTAACTACATGAGTCTAAGACAGGGCTGAGTTGAGTAATATTATCATTGTAAACCAAGCCGCACCCCTAACTGTTGCGTATGTATCTGCACATACATGTGATATATTATTTTATTATGGCATTTTCCATCGCAGGGAGTGGCTTAAGAGACAAAAATAATAAACGAGACTATAAACAGCTTCTACATACTTTCATTTCTGAGTTAAATTCAAATCCCAGGCCAGGACGAAGCATTACAGACCTGTAAATATATAAATGGTAGTCAGTGAACTATAGCAGGTTGTAACCTCGTCAGGCGATTCTTAGTGTAGTTTCCTCAGACATATATGATTTAGCTGATTCCCTGGCATTGAATAACCATTTCTGCAAGCAGTTGCCTTTATGCCATTGTCATTGTTATTAATAATGTTAAAATTATACTTGTTAACTTTGCGTTTAAAGGGAAGAAGTTCAAGTACGTGTTTCTTAATTAAATGATGTACTTAACTTCTAGACTACCAGATGAACATAAAAAAAGTATCGTTCCCTCTTCTGATGCAGTCACGTTTCAGTATCATTCGGGAGCTCGGAGGTTGAAGGAAATGAGATTATCGAGCATTGCACCCTAAGGTACGCTGTATGGTGTCATCGTACGGATTACCATAACATTAAGGTTGTAGTGAAAAACGTGAGGGAACGCTGGAGTGAGGGATTTGATTTGTAAACACAAGAAACAGAAGAAGAAGAGTGACTCAAAAAGTAAACAGGAGAAGAGCGGACCGCACGTGGCCCTGTGTAGGGTCAAGCGAGTAATCCTACGGTTTCTCTGTGACTAAGAGGATTTCACCATCTTCAAGTGCCAACTCATTTTCTGCCCTTCCCTTCTTCGCTTGAGTTTTACTCCAGGATGTATTGCTAAGGGCACCGATACAAGTAGCACCTGCTAAGTCTGAAGTGGAGAGGGGGAGAGGGAATGGAAATGGGGATGACTGTTTAAGACAAATTTATGAAATACATTATTGCATAACAGCTCTTTGAGGGGAAAAATTATCTAAATATTTGTCTTAACATTTGCAATAATTTATGCATGTACACAGGAAGTAAACAACAATTTTAACTGAATGTTGTTTTCAGGTATTTATACAAACACACACACACACACACACACACACACACACACACACACATATATATATATATATATATATATATATATATATATATATATATATATATATATATATATATATATATATATATATATATATATATATATATATATATATTATATAATGTATGTATAAGGAGTGAGACAGAGAGGGAAGGTAAAATAAATCTTGTGTCCCTATTTAAGATTAAACGAAGGCACTTATAAGACTTGCCGAAATTTTTCCTTCGGTGAAATTTGGTGTTTTATTAATGTGATCAACTCTCGGTATAGAACGCGTAAGTAGGAAAAAAAAAAAACATGCATTTTCCATTTTGGAAATCTTCCCCTTGGAAAAAATAAAAAATACCTTATATACTCGTAACGACCAAGTCACTTAGGAAGAGGAAGTGCCTCACATTCTAAAAACTTCTCAAATCTCTTCAGATCAGTAAAAGGAAGAAGAAACCTTATAAGCAAGGTTCTCGCCTAGCAAGAGGCGTTAATCCGGCTGAGCTATTAATATCAGTTTGTCAATATTTGGAAGGAGTTGGGTCAAGTGGAAAATGGCTCGTGTAACTTTTAAACTCTAGGGTAATGCTTTGTATAATCATTCAGAAAAAAATAATTTGGAACCCGGAGGTTTAAATAGCAGTACAACAATATTTATAATTTGTTCTTACTTGCTTTCATCAAGGATAGGACAACGTTTATAACATCCTTTAAAAAAAAGAACCTTTTATTCAGAGTGGCTAGATTGTTGATTTTATTATAAACACAGCAGTGAAATAAGACAAATTAAAGATAAATTCGTGATATGATTAGTATTTCTGCTGGTCGGGATAACTTCCAGGGTCTACGCCAGGCCTCTTATTTTTATAAAACCTAATCACATTCACTGGCTCCCTTTCGGCGACAGCCTGGTTTATTCCGTACCCAAATCAACGACACGAAGTTTTACAGTGTATGGCTGGTGTTATTGTTACACGGCCTCAATCGTCTGCTACTGTAAACGAAAATGTTTCTTCGTGCAGCAGGTATTAATCGTACATGCATGCAGACGAGTAACGCAGCTAATAATATCCATTTCGTAAACGTGTTTGGAGCATCTTTACTTTGTCGTTATGGCACTATGTTACTGGTGACCAAACTATTCGACGGAGTATCTGCTAAATAGGACATAATTAATCTCCATATATTAAATCAGTGAATTTTCAAACTAATCTTTAACAGTTTGGAATATTTTACGTTTTAATATTGTAATAGACTTTTTATTTTAGTGTTTAATTCCTGAATACATATTAGGTAGGTCCTCGGCCATTGATGGCTAAAGGTTTTTTTCAAATAGCTACCCCATCCTTACTTTACTTACGTCACTGGAAGGAATGATAGTATCTTAAGAATAGTTTCTCCTAATGGAGTGAGGATCATCTCGTTAAGGCCCTCCCTTTTTGATGGTGTATATTTGGAAGGAGTAACGAACACTCACGTTTGTTGTTTTTCTGTCCCCTTTGCTTTCCACCTTAGCTGCGGCCCACAATATTCGACTGACAAGTAGGTAGTGGATTAACTGCTGAAGTCAAGAGAGGTATAATGGATTTTTTTGGGAATGCTCCCATTATCCCGGGCCAAGAATCGATCACTTGTCCCTTGGTCCGAATAAGTTCATGACTGGTCCTTCAGTTTGTAGGTTGAGCAGAATTCACTGCGGTCAGTGACCTAGGCTGAGCGTGCTTACCACTGCGTCACAAGGCTAGAGAAAGAGAGAGAGGCGGGGTTGGTTGCGGGGGTTGAGGGGCACTTGCACAGACCTCTTCCCTCACGACGTCACCTTCAGCCTCGTACCCGAACTGTTTTGTTTAGTCATTCCTTTCAGTTCGCCATGATAGTATTAAATAACAGCAGTATGATTTATGTTACTGTTAGCGTACTGTATACGTAATCACCAGAGTAATACGCCAAGTGACATCCTTTTCTTTAATCAATGTGCTTTATCAGTTAGAACGTTACCATGAATATTAAGATATTCCTATAATATAACAACTTGCAAGCCAGACTGCTAGCCAGATTTTAAAACTGAAGGTTGCTGCTTTTCACAGCTGTTGGAAGGAAAATTCGGTCTTAGAATATATTATTTAACATAACACTATTAAATTAGAACAAGTTAAAGTAATAGTCAGGAGAACGCATTCTCCAAGTTTAAGTAACAAAGCCTTTAATACCAGGGTTCCGAACATTCAAGACTTCAGTTTTGCTACTAGTACTGGCTGCTTTGCGTCAATTTTAGAAGTTACAGCAGTATAAATATAACACAAATGCCCATGTGAATAACAGCAGGCTACGATTCGAGATAAAATCTTCAGTATAAAAGTGCCCCATAAAGTAATGTGAAATAACGTTTTCGTTAAATCGTAGAAAGAGAAAACAGTAGTTTGGGAAACTATACAAAAGTCCTCCCGCTTTTTTTTTTTCTTTTAAATCTCATTGCTTGACAAATAATTCGTTCCTTGGGTCAGTGGTAGATCTTTATTTTGACCATTATCCTGAAAAGCACTGCGTCTAGTACCAGTCCCTCGGGGGTTAACGTAAAAACAAACAAAAATCGACAAATTTCTCAAATGATCTCACCTGTAATGTATTATAAACACCCTTTTTTATATTGTTTGTTAAAAACACCAATAAAGATATCTCCGTGCAGAGCTCTAATATAGGATTATACTAATTTTTGTGTGTTACTTAAATATTCATCTAATATCGTAGATATCTTCTAAACCTCCAATCAGTTCAGTTTTTAAATGCGAGATTAATAAGGCAGCGTAGGCCTACGTATAAGCCCTCTACCATTGACAATAAGCTTGATTTTCGACTACATTTCGGTCTTGGAATCCGGTACATACTTCAAAGGACCCATTTCACATATTCAGGTCGTAATGTAATCGATTTAATTGGAAAAACAAAAAATTTCATTTAATGAAGTGAAATGACATTATTTTCGGAAATTGTGCAAAAGACGAAGACTAAACAAGAGAGAGAGAGAGAGAGAGAGAGAGAGAGAGAGAGAGAGAGAGAGAGAGAGAGAGAGAGAGAGAGAGAGACATTTGCAATATGCAGAATTGGAACACCCTAGGAGAGGCCCAAAGTTGATGGTACACAAACTGTCAGCATTTGTCAACTACGAAGCGTCATGGATACGCTACATGGGTCTAGTTTGTAACTTCTATTTCCCTATCAGTTGTCTTAAGTTTCCCCCCCCCCCTCTTACACATTTTCTTGTTCGTTTTAAGCATGAATTACAAAAACACTTTATTTGCTTTGCGTGCCAATACATTACCCGTCCTTCAGAAGTATGACACACCGACATTATAACTCCTGGTCTTTAGCTTCACTGTCATATGTGATGATCCAGACATAATTATAGACAGTCAAGTGTTCCTACGATGACTGGCGTGGCCCATAGAGTTTTGTGGTCTGCATTTACCATTTTGTTTTTACTGCACTTCAAACGGGAATCTTGATTACATCTTTTCGTTATACTTTAAATGCGACTGCAATATCAATAGATTCAGATTTCGTATAATCCGCCCTTTACCCATTCATATGGTTGGCTATAAAATACCGACTAGCTGGGATGTGCGGGTCTAAGTCTGCATCCTAAGCAAAGCCGAGGGGTTTGTTTAAGCAACCAACACTTTACCTAAACACACCAACGGCGATTGCAAGGCTATAGTATTACGTGGTCCGCTTTATATAGCACCCGTTTTCTGGAAGCTTGCTTAACCTAGACACTTTAGAATAGCCCTGTACAAAAACTACAATTCTGGATCACACTAGGATACGATACCTTATGTTAGGGCAAGAGGATTCTATTCTACTTTTAATTTTACCTGACACTACCGTAATATATACCTGGTTTAATGATGTTCTCAGTATCTTTATGTACTTAGCAGCTGGTACGCATTATCTACAGTTCTCAAACAATAACATAGTGACAGGTTACCATTTTTTTTCGAGCACTGTGGCACATCCACAAAAGTTCCACGTTTTCCTTCTTTCTCCTTATCCTTCTCGACGAACCAACATACCTCACACTCGTTAGCTAGAATTTCTTTTTGATTTTACAAAATATTAGCGCCCCAGACCAAATGAGACCGGCTTGAGAACTAGGTTTACCAGCAGGCTACACAACTTAGGTTAGTCCGGTCATGAGTGCCTTACCTGTACTTACCAAAAGTGCAGCTTTGTAAAAGATACAGTTAGATTAACCTCATGAGTATTTTTATAAACTTGCTTATGTCAGGTTGGGGTTCAAACCTTTATACCGCTCGCTATTAGAGGCATTTTCAAAATCTGCCAAACACCAAGCAGCATTTTCTTCTACTTGGGTTGTTGCCGCTAATGCCTAACAAATTATAAGTGAAATTGATCGTTACATTCTCTTCCCTATCTGACACCAGTCGTTTATCCATCCTTCGGCAATGGTACTGCCAAGTCTTAAAAAAAAAAAAAAAAAATTTACACCACGGAATTAGCTGCGATACATCCGGACGAGGGTGGACTTGCAGATATTGCTGAAATCCTTATTTGCAAAAACCCTGAACTATTTTATCGGCTGGACGTCTCATTAATATAGACCAAAAGCGAAGCAAGAATTTGCAAAAAAAATCTTCTCTGTTGTAGAGAATGAGACTGATAAAGTTGCCCCGACCAAGTCAGCCCCCAAAAGAAAAATATTAACTCCACACCTTGAATATAGGAAGATAATTGGTTCAGGAATTAAAGGGGGGAACGCAGAGAAAGGAAGAGAGTCCTACGTTCTGGACGTCAGTGGTACTCAAGACGGGTCAAACCGGCTGACCCTCGAGCTTAAAACTTCTATTCAGATTTGCAGATTTTTGTATAACAAAACGTAACATTTATCCACATATTTATTTTATATGTGCAACGATGGTCTACTTGTAATAATCTCCAAGTTTAGTCATTGGTCACAAGAGACCGGTCTTTCACTATTGGCCGCTATAAATATACATAATGAAGGTGTACCTGGAGCCGAGCTTCAGGGCGGTATTTAAACTTCCCTACGGTTAGGACATGCTGTCTCGACGCTCTCTTATATTACCGTCATTTTTGTCGGTATGGGTACGCCTGTATTTGACAAGTAAGGCTGCATAAAATGTCAAGAACAGCAGTGCTCGTCATCCGCATTTAGGTCCCTGTTGCACAGCAGATT
Source organism: Macrobrachium rosenbergii (assembly GCF_040412425.1). NCBI lineage: Eukaryota > Metazoa > Arthropoda > Malacostraca > Decapoda > Palaemonidae > Macrobrachium > Macrobrachium rosenbergii. Next base: position 34,458,872 of record NC_089777.1, read on the forward strand.
CAGGAGCATCGTGACTTCGTCTTGCAGAGTGAGGGGCGCCGGATGGTGGCCGTCGTCGCAGTGCATGACGTCGCTGTACGCAGGGTGGTCCTCCTGCTGCGCCTGCTTCAGGAGGCCGCATTCCCTGACGTTTGCCAAGTTCATGGGTAGGGTCGAATCCCAAAGTACAGCTCCCGTTCCCCGGGCGAAGTGGCTCTGGATTAGAGTATAAAAAGGGGTTAAGAAAGTCCTGCTCTTATTAGATAAATCGAGAGAGAGGGTTGGGGCGGGGGACCGGGATTCACAACGCTAAAATTCATATGGCCACAAAGGATGTTTAATATTTCTTATTTCGTAAATTACTGTTACATTTTTTTCATTATAAATTGAGAGAGAGAGAGAGAGAGAGAGAGAGAGAGAGAGAGAGAGAGAGAGAGAGAGAGAGAGAGAGAGAGAGAGAAAGAGAGAAGAATTCGCAACATCAAAATTCAAATGGCCACTAGGGGTGTTTAATGATTTAAATCTCTTAGATGGCTGTCACATTTTTCATTAGGCCTACGAGAGAGAGAGAGAGAGAGAGAGAGAGAGAGAGAGAGAGAGAGAGAGAGAGAGAGAGAGAATCACTAACCATCACTTTGTCGATCCAATCGTTGGAGTGATCCAGGAAACTTTCCTTGTAAAGCAGTTCGTGCCACCATTTCTTCCTGGCTTCGGCTGAGTCATTATAAGGAACCAAAGACTTCACAACGTGCGGCCTGCGTGAGATAACCGAAATGCGTTTTTGTGTTTTATAAAATGTCATATATATATATATATATATATATATTATATATGTATATATATTTTATATATATATGTATATATATATTTATTTTTATTTAAAATATTTATTTTTATTTAAAATAGCCTATATATATATCCCTTATATATATATTATATATATATATATATATATATATATATATATATATATATATATATATATATATATATATATATATTATTTAAAAATAGCCTCAATGATCCCTTCACTTCCCGATTTCTTCATACTCCAGTGACACACTTACCTCTGCAAACCTTGAATCCGAATAAGAAATTAATATAAAAGCACTTTCCTTCCGCGGTGGGACTCGAACCCACGCACGCTTTTTGAATGAGGTCATCAACACTAGATTCTAGGATTCGCTCTCAGATGACAGATGGAAACTGTAGAAAAAAACTGATGAAGTTGGACAGCGAGATGGGAGGAGACCACAAATACCGAGTGAAAAATAAAGGCCAGAATGCAGTGCATATGAGACCGAAGGGACGATGCAGAGAAACTTGAGTACCACCTCATCGTGGCGCCTATTCACACTTTAAGTGGTACCTCCTTGCCTGATGCCTTAGGGCTAAGGTGATTATTACTGTAAGAGAGAGAGAGAGAGAGAGAGAGAGAGAGAGAGAGAGAGAGAGAGAGAGAGAGAGAGAATCTGAAACGAGTGAAACAACAAACAGGCAGACTGATGTATAGAACAATTGAAATCTCCAGCAACCGTGAGACAGAGATTCATAAGACATCTAGATGGTCCATTTAATTAAAATAAGCAGGAAAGCTAATTAAAGAAAGAAAAAAGTCAGGCATAACCAAAGTATACTTGTGCTCCCCTTTGCTGTAAAATGAAAGCTGAAATTCACCACTGGGTTCGAAGCACTTTTTTCCCATTGTCCTTCTCCATCTCTTCTTCCCTCTCAGCTGGGCGACTGGTTTCATTATGCCTCACTGAAGCTACGAGCTTTTGGGAGTTCGTTTCTCTTTTCCGCCCCTCTCAAAAAATAGATATGCGAGATTAAAAAATTGCTGGTACCTAATCTATTACTATGAGCTGGACGTCTGGCTCTATTCTGCCCTTCATAAACTTGTAGTTATTGGTTCGACATTTTTTTTGTTTTTGCTTACCAAATCTCTCAATCTCAGGTGGGTGTCTGGTTCAGTTCTATCACACAAAAGCTTGAATAGAAGAATATAATAGAATATAGAATTTAGGCCAAAGGCCAAGCACTGGAACCTATGAGGTCATTCAGCGCCGAAAGGGAAATTGGAAGTAAGGAGATTTGAGAGGTGTAACAGGAGGAAAACTTCGTTCTTTGAAACAATTGCTCGAGAGGGTGGAAAGTCAGATGGAAGAAAGAGAATATGAACGGAGGTACAGTAAAAGGAGTGAAAAAGGTTGCAGTTAGGGGCCGAAGAAACATTGCAAGGACCCTTAAATAATGCCTACAGTGCACCATGTGAGGTGCCCTGAAGGTACTACCTCTCTACGAGGGAGTTTTACTTGCTCGAGACTAAAAACAAAAATTTTAGTACCTAGTCCCTACTCCCAGTTGGATATATGGTTCTATTCTATCTCAAGGAAGCTTGTGATTATTGCTTGCTCCTGCTGCTGACCATTAAAATGAAAACAACATAAGATGAAATATAACTGGTTACCTGAACCTCGTCTGAGGGACGAGGAGGACGGTCGTCCTCTTCGCGAGTCGAGTGACGAGATCCTTCATCTTCCGCCAGCGTGTGATCATCCGGTCAGGCGCCATCAGAGAAGAGAGCAGCTTGTTATGGGCTCTAGAGTAGATCCAAGCGCCGAACCCTGAAGGAATTAAAACAAAAAAATGGGGTGTGTGAATTTTCTAGCTTCCATTTTGATTATATATGATTCTGATAATATACAATAAACACTGAGGATATATATAGAATTCGCTCTTTTGTAAATGAGTAAAAGACCTTCGTAAATATACTTCAGAAAACTTAACTACACGTACGACCATGAATAACTATACATCAAATGAGCCAAAATGCAACGAAGATGATTTTAAACTAAATTTGAATATGTAACACCCAAACTGTTCAGTGAGTTACCACAAGACCTGGACAAAAGTTTAGAAAAAACCAGAGACCCAATGGCAAGTCTACTCAAAAACAGTTACAAAGTGAAAAGGACAAGTTATTCAAGCGAATAATTAACTGTAACTAAAAAAGGAATGGGGCCCTCCAGCTCGACCAAATTAGGAGGGCTTCCGAAAGTAATTAATGAAGATGATGATGCAGAGGAAGAAAATGGATTTCCTCACCCATTACTATGATATCAGGTAGATCCTTCCCTTCTTGCAGCCACTCGGTCACCTCTTCCACAGGTATGTCTCTTTCGGCGATGTAGACAACATCTCCCCCGGGGGAGAAGGCCATGCTCGCCCTCAGACCCACAGCCGAGTGGGCATCGGTGTTGCCTTGGAGCTTGAGAGGTCGCATTTTCTTGTCGTAAAACTCCCAGGGCACTTCCAGGCCGTACTGGAAAATCGTTGACTAATCGTGAGAAAGTATATCTTAGTTTAACCAGACCACTGAGCCGACTGACAGCTCTCCTAGGGCTGGCCCGAAGGATTAGACTTATTTTACGTGGCTAAGAACCAACTGGTTACCTAGCAACGGGACCTACAGCTTATTGTGGAATCCGAACCACATTATGACGAGAAATGAATTTCTATCACTAGAAACAAATTCCTCTAACTCTTCATTGGCCGGTCGGAGAGTCGAACGCTGGGCGAAAAGCGTGCTAGCGAGCTCTGCCCACCCGCCAATGAAGAGCTGTACTAATCGTGAGGAATTATAGTCGTTGCTGGAAATTGCTTGACTGAACGTCAAGAACAGACTACTGGTTTTTTTAAACAAAATTTTTTGTAAATTAACGATATAAATGAAGGTGTTTTGAGAAAGAAGGCACAGCAAAGATCGTAGAGGACACGTGGTGCAGGACATGTGGTTAGAATGGAAGAGGGCAGAATGCCTAAATTGGCTATGGAAGGATCAGTAGAAGGGAGCAGACCAGTAATAAGACCGAGAAAGAGATGTGTTAAGAGATCTAAGAGAATTGGAAGGGGAGGATCCTGAGAATAACTGGTGCTGGACTACTTCGTAACAATATTGGTAATAATTTGGTACAATATTAGTAATGAATATTTTTAATATCTTGTGTTGAATGAATTGATAAAAATTACTTAATACTGAAAAAGGCTGATAAATTAAGGAGTAAATAGATTATATATACTACTGGAAATTGCTAACGACCTGTGGAGAATTGTGATGAGAATGCTTTTGGTTGTGCATACTACTTATAAACTCTGCTAATTTCATGATGAATCAATACAAACATCAAAGTGTTTCCACGTCTTGCAAGAAAATATGGGCAGATTAACCGAAAATACCTAACTTAATTGAAAACGAAGCAGTGGCGTAATAGACAGTGAAAACTTCAGCGCGCACCATGAGCATTAGTGCTTGATGAAGCCAATTGTTCATTATTTCAATCTGGATTACCGTGTTCGACGTTTGCAAGTTTTCTTCTTCACGTTGATATTTGTTTTCTGTAAAAGAAAACTAGTGTGCCGGCTTTGCCTGTCCGTCCGCACTTTATTCTGTTCGTCCTCGGACCTTAAAAACTACTGAGGCTAGAGGGCTGTAAATTGGTATATTGATCATCCACTCATCAATCATCAAACATACCAAATTGCAGCCCTCTAGCCTCAGGAGTTTTTTTTTTTATCTTATTTAAGGTTAAAGTTAGCCATGATCGTGCGTCTAGCAACGCTATAGGACATGCCACCACCGGGCCGTGGCAGAAAGTTTCATGGGCCGTGGCTCATACAGCATTATACGCTGTAGAGAAAACTCAATTTCGCCGAAGAAACTCCAGCGTATATTTTACTTTTTTTTTTTTTTTTTTTAGAAATGGGAAGGATTCTTGGCATAAACCATACATAGTAAAAGGGAACAAGAGAGAAGTATATACAAAAAATCAGAAGTTTTTGAATGAATAGAGAAACAAATTTCAACATAAGATAAATACCAGTGAACAGGAAAACCCGTTAATAAAATATCCGTGATATTGTCAGTACTTGGCACAAATAACACGTAGAACAGACGGACGACTCTAAACTTAAGCTTTCCTTTTTTAAAAAATATGTACAGTAAGTTGTAATACAATAATACCCGGTGAGTATTTTGTTTAGAAACAAATAGATAGAAAATAAGGTAGCCGATTGAAATATGGGATTTGAAGGGATTTGAAGCTCAGCCAATTTTTTTCTTAGTTTACACAGATAAATATATTACTAACAGGAGTGTTTGGAGAATGCAGAACTCCGTAAAGTCATGAGTGATTCACCCGGGGAAATATTCCTTCTTCCCGAAACTTAGCTCTCCTCACCCAAAACAAGGTCCAGTCAGCTTTGCCGGTCACTAAGTCCTTTGGTAAAATGTTCATAATAATCTACACTTGAGTTATGCATAATCCTGCTAACCAACAATCCCGCAAGCATATAAACCCGAACTATATTTAATATGTAAAACAACTCTCATCTTACATTTGACCTTAATGGATGACGCTTATCATGACCTCACCAGTAAATTTATGGTCATGGTTAATTTTCTGTTTCACCTCTCTCGGCATATTTCATGAGACGGGTATGCATACCACATGACCATGCTTTACGACAAAGGAAAGGAACAATTCGTTCATAGCTTAGTTTATACAATTTTTTCTGAGTAGTAGTAGTTATTCATGCTTCTGTTGTACTGATTTAAGTTACATTGTGGCAGGGAACGTTTTGGTCAGGGCACTGGGCTCGGCTATACCGCCCGAGCAAGTAAAATTGCAAATCTTTCGCTGAAGGGGTGGGTTGGTTGGTTGGTTGACTGAACTGAATTGTTCAAGCACGAGCTACAATGTGTGAAATGGAGGCGAGGTTTAAACCGTTGCGTTGCAGTCTTCACCCTACGTTACCGGCTGCTGTTCATAAACTCAGGTTTATCTGTGGCACCACCCATAATTTAACTCCACCTTCTAAACACACCAGAATACCAACAATATAATGATGGATGAAGTACTTTTGTTATAAAACAATAATGAATACTCTGTTTAAATGTTACGATATAATGCCAATCAACTCATTTTGGGAGTGAGTGATCACAAGAGCCGTATTGTTGGTCACGGAAACAGCCATTATTATACTTTCACAGGTATACCAGGTGGATGCTCTAATAACCTAGTAGCAGACATATAATACAATAATTTCATGTGTTTCAGTTCGACCGTTATGCTCAAATGGCAATTACTGTGCTAGCTTTCATTGGGTTGAGTACATCGCACCGTACCCACATACAAGGCCTAGCCTATGCTTACAACTAATTTCAGGTTTACAACAGTCATTACATAAAAAGTCGTTCATAGAATGTTATACATTGCAGCTCTACAAGACCAGTCAGTCATGCTTCTATTATGTTAATCTAAATTGTATTGCCGTCATCTGGGAACATTATGGACAGGCTTGTCCATTTTCCCACGCAAAGGTGCGAATCTGACCGTAAGAAGACAAGAAAAGATTCAAGTTACACCACCAAAGCTGGCTAATTGGTCTAAACTCTAGGAGCACGACAAAAAATACTATCCATTGTACCCATGTGTAGTACTTTTAACAGGCATGATGCTCAATTTGTGGCACTGCGCCGATAAATTTTAATTGACTACCTTAAGTGGACACACACCCCTTTCAGTGTCGAGGAGACCGGGACACTAGGCCTGAACACCATTTGCTTTCTGCTTTCGTTCCTGTTTAGGTATTGGGTAACTAGAGTCCAACATATTCTATGCAGTATTTGTCATACAGTACATAATGCAATAACAAAATTGATTAATTCAGTTAATTCTCAAACTGAACTTGGTTAGAGTTGTGAAAATAAATCATGTGAGATGCTTCCTTTCCTTACCTAAGCCAGTGGATGGAAAGAGGTTTTTCTTTAACTTTCTGTCCGTTTTTTACACGATTTCAAGTTACTTGTTCTGTCGGTGTCACATGAGCCAGTAGCACGGCACAAGGTTCGAATTCTTTGTTACCATACCCAAACATTCCTTCTTGGGGTAAGACTCCATGCATTTAGCATTTAGCCCAGCAATTCATGTAGCATTATCCTTTTCGTAAATTTCATATTCAGTTCGAACGTTAACCCTTATGTATAATGTATAATTATCAGTTCTCGGTAGATATGACTAAAACACAGTGGCAAAACCCACTAAGTTGGCCATAACCCTATAGTGATGGACTGCAAATTCTGTAACCATATCGCTATTCATGGAAAGCCCCTCGCCACCAGCCTTGCCACAAGATCACGAAATCACTAATACTGACTCTGACAGCCACAGGTGCTGCCATCTTCCCCAATAAGTTTTCGTCTGAAGTTCGTTTTGGTCTTTTGGTCTAGCTAACGATGTTGAGGGTTGTTTCAGGAAGTTTCAGATCGTTCTTATAATTATCCTGCTTACAAAAGGAATTAACTGAGATCATTGCATATTAAGTTTATTAAGAACACGATCGTTTGAAAGGCTTAAAAACTCCAATAAACTACGTTCGGTTACATTACCATTATAACAGTATCATGCCTGCCAGGAGCTGCTGGTGGCAGGGACTTGTCTGCCATATTTGTTATTCTTCATTACAAAATATTTCTTCGGCAGCGTCATAATTTAATTAGATTGTCTTTGACGGTAGACTACGCTCAGTAGGCCTAATATTAAAACTTATAAAGATTCAGTTATTCGTTTACGTACAAAATACTTAAAGAGCATTGATATCAAATTGCTGTTATTTTAATCAGTTGAAAACGGAATTGAAAATGGAAGATTAAAAGGAAGAAAGTATTGAATAACATGTTAAAAGGCTAAATTTATCATATATATATATAAACATACATATATATTATATATATATATATATAAACATACATATATATTTATATATATGTATATATATACATATATATATATATATATATATATATATATATATATATATATATATATATATATAAAATAAAATGTACTGGTCATTTTTACAGATATGAATGTTGCTAATAACCACAATTACGTCTTAGTTTCTCAACTTCTTTGCACTTTTCTTTTTTGGTTATGGTTATCTACAAGCGCAAAAAGTTGAGCCCTACCACGGAAGGTGAGTCTGTTCATCAGATAATTTTCCGGGTTGAACAAACGGCTTTTGGAGATAAGCGTATCCAGAAAAGTGAGGAAGTTGAGAAGTTATGACGATTAAAAACTCATAAACGCACAAAAGATATATATATATATATAATATATATATATATATATATATATATATATATATATATATATATATATATATATATATATATATATATATATATATATATATATATATATATATATATGCAGACATACATACTTGCACTCACTGCACATGCATAAATATATACATATACACACAAATATATTATATATATATATATATATATATATATATATATATATATATGTGTGTATGTATATATATATATATATATATATATATATATATATATATATATATATATATATATATATATATATATATATATATATATATATATATAGAGAGAGAGAGAGAGAGAGAGAGAGAAAATTATCTATAACATGATAAAAAGAAATGCACAAACCAGATACATCCTCCAGCCGAAATCTGACGCCGAGTCAAGGATGTGTTCGAATCTTGACCTGAGCTTGGAGTCCCCGACGAAGCCAACCCAGGTCGTGGCATTTCTGTCCTTCCGCCTTGACACGCATTGCCTCAGGTCGTCGTTGCTGTAGAAACGGACCTTTTGTCGGAGTGATAATAATAATAAGCATTTCAGAGTCAGTTATTGCTATGAGTCGCTTTATTTTTCTGCTTTTTTTATTTAGTTTGTTGCGATTCACTTTACAAGAATTCAGGAGTTACACACACGTACATATATACAGTATATATATATACGTATATATGCATATAAATATATATATATACCTGTATATGTATGTGTGTATGTATATACATATATATATATATATATATATATATATCTATATATATATAGATAATGTGTATATGCATACATACAAACTTACATATATATATTTATATATATTATGTATATACATATATAGATTATGTATATATATTATTTTATGTATATGTATATTTATACTGTATACATACAAACATACATATACATATACATATACTATACATATATATATAACATATATATATATATATATATATATATATATATATATATATATATATATATATATATATATATATTATTTATATAGTGTGTGCGTGAATGTGTATGTAACTCAGAATTACTACTATTGAAACTCTCCCTGGTGATGTTGAAGTAAACCGTAGCAACTGCACACCTTTTCCACTAAGAAGGGATGGTTCCAAAGAGTGGTCACTTAGGTTTTTAGCAGTGTTTTGGGGATGAGGTAGCTGGGCTCATATCCGTTTCCAACCTGGTTGCAACCCACCATAATCGAATAACCACTGGGTGCATAAATCACTGCTTTGACCAACAGAGGCGAAGTGGATTGTACAGAAATTTGCCCATGTCCTTCCCCTCCATAGAATTAAACCCAGGTCGCTCGCTGTGTGGAGTGAGGTTAGAGCTTGCACCAACGAGCTACGTAGGTGCATATGGCCTAAGAAGTCTCCCGTTTCTTGTTTTAACTTTATATTTACTTTGATTTGAACTTGCACTCTTACTGCATCTTTCAGTGCTTAAGCGGGAAAGCTTAGTTTTATTCTCTTTACATATGTATTTTTGTATGCGTGTTACACTGTAATGTTTACTTCAATATCACCAGGACGAATTTGGAGATCAATATTTTCAAGATGGAACCAACACCAAAACTAGATTTAGTAATGTTAACAAAAATCCCTACAAAATGACATCCTTACGGCAACACTTTTTTCGTTAAGTAAAATCTTGCATTAACCTAAAAATGGAGAATTAATAAAAACTGTATAAAGGTTTCAGTCAAATCGTTTTGCAAGTTCGTGTCTGTTTCTACACGTATGATTTTAAACCGTAACACAAAGCGAGTCTTACCTTGCACGGGACGTAAGGAAGCCGTCCATTACCGAGCATCAAACGACTGAAAGGAGCCACATCATACTTTTCCTTATCAGTATCAGTTGGGGATACGTCGGAAGGACCCAGAGGAAAAGGATTCTCTGGAACTTCCTTCATCGTCAGGTGTTTCGGAACAAATCCTTTTGTCTTACTGAGAAAAGATTGTAAGTAGCGAGTGATGTTCCCAGCGGTCATGACATTTCTCAAAGTCGTAATGTTTCTCATTGTTGTGACGTTTGTCATATTCTTTCTCGTGGTATGGGTGTTTCTCGATTTCGCAACATCCTTGTTGTATCTCCCAGTAATGGAAGGCTCCCCGAAGTGACCATCCTTGGCTGAAGAGGGCGAAAAAGGAAATAGGAGCGACGGAATATATCCTGAGATGTCTTCGTAAAATTCCGTATCAGGTCCCCTGTCAGTCTTGCTTCTGTTAAGAGAATGAGGGCTTTCAGTATGGCAATATCCTCCTTATCCTGAGGGGTAGAAGTCATATCATGTAGCGCCAGGGAAGGGAAATTGTCTTTTGAATTCCACAGGACGTCTCTTGCATCTTGAGGATAGATTGTGAATAATGCTTGACATTGCTTGACACTACTGGGCAGGTCCATGGGATGTTCACTCTGGAAATAGAAAGGGAGAGAAATTCTGTTATTAATGTTCGTTTATTAAAGCATACTTACATGATCACAAAAATCTTAACCATCTCTCATGATTTCAGTAGAAAAAGAGACAAATTATCAACGTAATTCTTTTAATAACTAAATTTATATACTTGCTTTTACCGAATTTCTATAGAAAATAGTAAAATCTAGACCGTATCACATGTTAAAAGGAAGAACGTTTGAAATGGAAAAGGGCCTGCGTAAGAAAATGATATGCCCAAATTAGATAAAAAGATAGGTTACAAACATTTTTTCCAGCAATAAATATTAGCAGGGAATGGATGATTATTTACTGTTTTTTGGTGACAGATCAAGTTCGTTCCAGATTTAGCTGGCCTTATGACAAACAAGTGCGCTTTCTCTGGGACATACCGCAGATATATCACGGTGATATGCCTTGCAACAGCTATGTAAACATTTAATTTTTCTCTAATTCTAGAACTTTTTATTTCAAAAAAATTTAGTAGATTTAGTGTCACAGCATTATTACTGTTTATTTCATTCTAACATTAATTTCATTTCGCAAAAGAAAAAGATATTAGAATAACGTAGTTATTTGCAATGTATCGATGTATTAGTTTTACTTTGGCTGTTATCGTAATATGGTTGTTTCTCCATGATAGAATTTAGGTACTCGCTCCCTTGCACCCCACCCCCATCACCTAGCTACGCCCATGCTCTAGTACTCTATTATGATTTGCAGTGAATAACTGCCACCTGTTCTAGTTATTACCAGGAAAGACCAGATGACACGGACCTTACCTCTTCATCTAAAGAGTTCACCAGGTGAATGTAGCGGAAACAAAAGCAAATGCTGACGATGGCTATTAAAAGGATGATGAAATGCTTCCGTGGCTGTGTCGGACCCTTGTTGAGCTCCTTTAGGAAGAAACTGGTTATCATGGCTAGGAAAGATAATTAGTAAGCAACACACTGTTAAGATGGGCTGAGAAATGTGAGTCTGCAATGCATCTGTACTTGAACGCATATAGTTGTGTGTGTATATATGCATATGCATCACCGTCACTAAACAATGTTTTAGTTTTATGACCGAGTACTGCCAAGGGTTAACCACGGCCCCATCAAGAGTGGTAATGTCCAACGAAGGCTTCGGAACTTTGTTTTGTTGTATTTTCTTAAACAAATGTCTGTATTTTTCCCACTGGGTAGTTGAAATGAAAGGCTTTTTTTTCATCAGACCTTACATTTACAAATAATTCATTACCTAATGTATAGTTTGAAGGACAACTGGCCTATTGTTTCGAAGAATCTAGCACAAAAGCCTTGAGTCTTTGAAGTCGCTTCTCTACACACGCAAACATGCTTGCATACTGTATAGTCCAGAATAAAAGCAACACAGTAATTTATAATGTAGTTAATACGTTTTAATTTTTCAACAATTGGCGGGTCAATCAAAAAATGAAATGAACCGATTTCCGAAGATTTTAACCACTGACTTATTTCTCACCCGTTGCTAGTCGATCAATGCTCAAATTGATATTATGAGTTACATAAGAAAAAGTTCATGTCTTCGCGAGTTGCAGTCCAACAATAACTATAGAAAATGCCATAACAATCCCAATTATGAACTCTCATAATTGATACAACGTGTAAGGCGATCGTCTGTTTAAAAAACACATCGGTTCCTTTCGAATCGAGTTTCTCAGAGAACGGAATGCTTCGTGTCTGTACTGTTTCAAGGAAGAGGAAGAACGAGCGATATTTATTCTTTGTAGAGTCGTCCAGGGATTTGTTATAATTTTCCGGTTCAGGCTGAGCCTTGGAAGGGTTTCTTTGTACGTTTTCCTGGACTGAATTCTTTCCTCCTTTCTTTCTTTTTTTCTTTCTCTGTTTCTTTATATTTCTTTCTTTTATGTTTACTTCTATTCACGTATTTTACTTCAGATATAAATCTTATCCACCTGTCAACCTTTCAGTGCCTGATTAATAGTATTTTTACTTTTCTAACATTTCTCGTTTTTATTTAATAAGATAGATGTATTCTGTTCTGTGGATTCTTACTTGGCAAG
>NC_089777.1:34476536-34561536 GCF_040412425.1 Macrobrachium rosenbergii
ACAGAAAGAATTAGTTTATTGCGTGGATGGTTTTGAATGCAGAACGGATGACTTTAATTCAATTAATTATTTATACCACTACTACTGCTACCACTACTTCTTGGTGTCGCTGTTGCCTTACTTTACACCTACTACCGTGGTTGTTACTAACACTTTTATTACTATTTTAGTTATCAAGAAAAACACGCGTATATATATATATATATATATATATATATATATATATATATATATAACTGAATCACGAAACTATGGAACGTGATGAATATATAAAGACAAAATCCACGAAGGAAAGAAAAACAATGGAGTGCTACAAGGCCTTTCGACTTACAGTCCTTTACTTAGCAGTCTGCTAAGTAAATGACTATAAATCGAAAGGCCTTGCAGCGCTGCATTGTTTCTCATTCCTTCGTGGATTTTGTATATATATATTATATATATATATATATATATATATATATATATATATATATATATATAAGTATGTGTGTGAGTAGGTGTGCATGAGTAAATGACGTTATTTTCGTACCCACCCAGATATTAATCATGGCCAAAGGTTCTCTCACAGTAAATCTTGAAGGCATATGACGACACGAAGAGGAATTAGCAAAATTTGAGTCAAGCCACTGGCGATACATCCCACCTGCCACGATTGCTCCGATCCTGCAGTGTTAAACAAATTTACAAACAATATATATGCGTGTATATATATATATATATATATATATATATATATATATATATATATATATATATATATATATATATATATATATATATATATATATATATATATATACATATATAATATATATATATATATATATATATATATATATATATAAAATATATAAACAGATTATAAAGCCACGAGCAAGGTGAGATAATATCTTTCGCCTTTGCTCATGAGCCCCTTTTAGGTTTGCTTGAAAATATCTTAGGGTAAAGGCATAAGTCTTGCACTCCGTTTTTTCACTTTCCTCGTGGCCAAATAACGCTGTTTATGTCACGTTTTAACTCCCTTAATAGAAATTTGCATAAGTATTTCACTTTTGGTGTGATTGATCTGTCCTGCGAAACCTTGCTTTGGTTAGTTTAGCATGAACATGTTCATATTATGAATAACAATAGGTAATGATAACAATAAACGCTGCTATTATCATCGACATTTCATCGAGTCCCGAGTTCACCCTCCAGTGGGAGCAGCGATTCACGTCCTTTCCATGACTCCGTTGTACCTTTGTTGACCCAAACTGTGAACCAGTTACCTAGCAGTTAGTTGACTGTGGAGCGTAGCATCCAGGGTGAGGAGTGGCATGGAGCCACTATCCACATCCAGAAATATTTGAAGGTAATCGGAATGCCGATATAATCTAGAACCACCCCTCTTAGATAATAATAATAATAATAATAATAATAATAATAATAATAATAATAATAATAATAATAATAATAAAGAATGTTGCAATTTACCTGTGCGGAGCCTCGATAGCCAGGGTTCAAATCCGCAGCCGACCGGTCAGAGAGGCGGACACTGTGTTATCCGTGTAGACACCCCGCGATTATGTATGTAATCAACGGATAGGTTTGCTAAAAGCAAATGGGTGTTACAGACTAATACACACACAAACAAAGCCACTTCAACATCTAAAAACATAACAGACACCTCACACGTCTCGAACTGTCGACCTAACCGCTCAATCTCCTCGCTGCTGGGAGAAAGGGAGCTGGGGATTTGGTTACGATACATGTACATATGCGCTACCGGGGTCTAAGCGATGTCAGGCAGGGCAGCCGATCGAGACTACTGTCTACCCCAAAGCCAAATCAAAGTCCTTCAAAAGAGGGCATCGTGCTTACCCCATACACAAAATGGGAAAAAGCACGTTAAAAGAAGAAGAAGGAAATTTACCTGTGCGTGAGGGCTTCCACTAAAGGGCTCCCTTGCTGTCCAATCATTCCCATCACGAATGGGACAAAGGCTTCTCTGGCCATGTAAAAATTACAAGAGCCTGCCAAAAAAAAAAAAAAAAAAAAAAAATTAAACGGGGGCATTAGGCTGCATTTAAACAAGATTCACGTAGTCATATGATAATCAGGTTTTGTATCGCATATAGTAGGAATGAATGAGTAAATATTTATCCTTACCAAATTGCGAGAAGTAATTGGCGATAAGGCGTGTGCCGTCTGTGGTGTCTGTGGCGATGACATGATCTCCTCTCAGGACTAGGGTCCCAAGGACTTTGGGGAATTCTGTGAAGTGGATGTCTTTGTATCGGCCGACTAAGCGCAGGTTTACTATCTCGCGTAACAAGCCACTCTCTACGTTCTGTTGGATAAATAATACTCTGCTCTCTCTCTCTCTCTCTCTCTCTGACTTGTAGAGAGAGCACGACTAAGGTTTCTTTTTAGAGGAGAGGTGAAAGTACGGAAATACAGAATAAGCGTAAAAGTGGAAATCCAAAATCAAACTATCTCGAGGAAGTACAAGGAATTAACAGGAGTCATTAGGCCGTATAGCAGTCGCCATTGCCCGAATTTCTGTTGCAAATGTGGCAACCCCAGCATTCCGAAGACCACGGGTATAAGTAAAAAAAAGTCCGAAGAAACGTTGAAAAGATCTGAGTATTGTAATAGTAGTCTTGATAATTACTTAAGTCACTATAAACATTAAGCCATTAATTCAAAGTCACTATAAGCATTAAGTCATTAATTCAAAGTCACTAGAAACATCAAGCCATTAATTCAAAGTCAGTATAAACATTAAGCCATTAATTCAAAGTCACTATAAACATTAAGCCATTAATTCAAAGTCACTACAAACATTAAGCCATTAATTCAAAGTCACTATAAACATCAAACCATTAATTCAGTCACTATAAACATTAAGCCATTAATTCAAAGTCACTATAAGCATTAAGCCATTAATTCAATGTAACTATAAACATTAAGCCAGTAATTCAAGCCAATCAGTCAGATCAGATAATCAGTCGGTAATCTTTAATCAACCTGTCTACCATCGAATATCAAACCCTTATTCTGTAGTTATCTCAGATAATGTACAGACCAACTAACTTCGATGTAGTCCGTCAGAGCTGTGTTTGGAGTGAAGATAACGATCATCTTATCATTGTCCAGCAAATCCTGGATCGTTTGAATTGGTCTGGGGGCGTACCTCACAGCCAAGAGAGACATCAGGTTCGTACTGTAACTCCAGCAGATGATCATCGCGCCAAATATCCACGAAAGCACCATAGTTCTTTCGGATACTTTCTCCAGTTTCATTGTCATGCCTGGGAAAAGATTAGACTTGTTTTGTATCCTTGTATTCAGATTGTGAAACCAAAATACGCTTCATGTTTTTAGAAGTTGAAAATTTATTTTGTACTCCAGCTACCAAATCAATATTTGCAAAAAGTTCCTCTTAAAAGTACGGACCTTGAACGATGATTATCCTGTAGGTATGAAAAAACACAGCAGTGGCGTACGCCAGCAATGGTTCGCCTTTGTAATTTTCTGCTATGGCTGTTGTAATTAATCCCACGATAAGTAAAGACACTAGTGTCCCTACCCAGACCAACGGGGTCAGAGGTAACAAGAACCCCCAAGGATCCACTTCCGCTCGACTTTGACCCACAACGAACTTGCGGGCGTCATTGAATATCGGGGTGGTGTAATCGATGGCCGTCTTCCGGATTTCGGTGAGGTCGTGTGGGCCCAGCGCGATGTCGGTTTCCTAGGTAGGATGCGGGTGAACCATTTACATAAGGCCATGGCTAAAGATATGTTCGGGAATCACCATCTTTGGTGGGTGAAGAAGTTGGTTATGTCAAATTAAAATGTATTTAAGTTTGCTGATACGGGGGAAGCGCTGAATAACAAAGTATGCTTCTTTAGCTGATCAGAGCCACTTGGAAAATATAGATATATATACATGAAATTACACACATGGTGGTTTATATCTTTCGATTTTGAAAGATATATTGTTTGTATATTATTAAATGATCTTAAGACTTATTTTGCAGCATAACCATTTTCATGTAATAAGCCTGAAATATTAAAAACTGCCTCATGAATCAAGTAGGTTGAAAGGCTAGCGATTTTGTGCCTGTTGAAATTGTTTTTTAATTTTTCTTACATAACGAATTTTGGTATATCATAGACAATTCACTGCCATCTTATACGTATAATGACATACATATACATACACACACATTATATATATATATATATATATATATATATAAATAATATAGTATATATATATATAAATAATATAGTATATATATATATATATATATATATATATATATATATATATATATATATATATGTATATGTATAAGACGTATACATCTTGAAATGACCATTCACTATTAATCCATTTTTCTAGCGTTGTGGGAAAATATTTTCTGGAAGAATTTTAGAGTAAGCCATTCCATACGGAGTTGGTTTCTTGGCAGTAAACTTACTGTTTACTTTAATATAATCTTCCAAGAAATTACTAGTAACTAATCAGTTCTCTTAATTTACCGTAGTGAAGAAAATCACTAATCCGGTTTCCTTGCATATACCTAGGTCATTTTCACTTTCAGTTTATAGGTACATGTAACCAAAGCCGTTGCAACGCCCTTTTACATAAACCGGTCAACCAACTTAAAATTTTCATACCTTAAACACGCCAGTGCATTGAGAAAAGAGATAAATCTTAAACAGTTCCTAATACAATGCCATAAACAAAATAAGTGGAAATCAAACCTGATAATAGACTTGTCCGACCATTCCGCTCCACCTCCCACTAGGCTTTTTGGAGCCCCACTCACCGTCTGCTGGTCGGACCAACCTATACCTAGGATTAAAGAGAACAGCTTGTGGTAGGATGAGTTAGGCTGTGAGAGCTCTCGTCTGATGTTTTACTTGAGATAAACTGAAAATTCTGGCATTCATAAAGATACGAGCGTGGGTATGTGCACAAGTTACTTGACTTCGATCAGGGGCATGAAGACCTCACTCGAAAATCTAACGTAGGTGTAGGTATATTTTACTTTTGGTATTTTTTGACTCATGATTTAAAACATGTGCGGTAAAACATTGCAATGGTATAAACAAGCAGTGCAACGAATACAGCAGAAGCCTCCATTCCTTAAAAGAAAAACTTATTTAGACCAGCGTACCGAAAATGTTTTAAAATGTCAGAGAATGGTGGCTACACTGACACAGGGCACAGTGGAACCTTGGAGCCAATGGAGTGAGTGAGTGAGTGAGGGAGTTACACTGCAGGTATACCTTTAACACTAATGAATTTAAATAAAAAAGGGAGAATACACCTACGTAAAGTTAAGGGATTGTGCGAGGGCGCTGAGTAGATCGGCCATCGACCCGCCGAGGTCAAACTGGCGCTCGTCTTCGACCTCTTTCTTGATGATGACGTGAGGAAACCAGTGCTCGACACCGATCAGCATCGACACTGGCACCTTAAACCTTGAACAGATGTTGTTGTTATTCAAAAAAAAAAAAAGTTTTAGTTTGTAACAAAAATACATAAATTTTAAGTAATATTGGCGAATATTCGTATCTGAATTCAAATGAAGTGTTCATAGAACTGTACTGTACAGTATTGTTGATGTATTCGGAAAAAACGGTTATAGGTTGTAACTAAAGTATATAAATTTTGAATAATATTTTTTACCATTCATATCTGAATTCAAATAAAGTGTTGATAGTACTGTACTGATGGCTCTTAATGCTGATTTTATCATTTCATCTACTTTCATTCATATAAAATAAAATAACGACGAGGCAGTACATGAAAATGTTAAAAGTTCCACTTATCATTTAAAACTGTCACTCGCTTACCTGAAAGTTCCGGGCCTCAACAGTAAATCCTTAAGAGTCATTGGGTTCTTCAGCGCCTCCTTCACTGATAGCTTTCTAAAGGAAAATATGTGAAAACATTTGTTCACATTTTCTCAGAATATCAGTGCAATATTTTTGAAAACTGTCTATTACATTAAACTTCTTTTGTGCAGTATTTTGACGTGTTTCAAAACGATTCAGGTTATCGAGAAAACGGTATGTTTTCGCTTTTTATTTATCTTAATATATTATATATATGTGTATGTGTATATATATATATATATATATATATATATATATATATATATATATATATATATATATAATTATATATACATATATATATATATATATATATATATATATATATATATATATATATATATATATATATATATATATATATATATATATATATATATATATATATATATATATATATAAATTTACTAAAGACCTCATTCAAACTGGATGGTATCTAATGGGTATTTATTCAGAAAAAGTTACAAGCTTTCTTGGACAAGCAGTCCATATTAATAAATACCATCCAGTTTGAATGAGGTCCTTTAGTAATTCTACTAATGCACAGAACAATTGTGTATGTGATAAAGTTAATATATCTATCTATCTATCTATCTATCTATATATATATATATATATATATATATATATATATATATATATATATATATATATATATATATATATATATATATATATATTGGTTTCCGTGGTTCAAAGATTTTCAGTAGAGCACTGAAATCACTCCCACCTGGGCAAACGACTTGGTTCCTTTTCCTGGAAAATCCATACCCCGTTCATCTAAGCATTAAGCATATGTACCTGGATGGTACCGAATTTAGTAATCTCATTCCAAACAAAATGATGGTTACTGGAATGTCAACAAGTGATGAATAACATATGTGTGTATATACATATTCTTCTTCTTCTTCTTCTTCTTCTTCTTCTTCTTCTTCTTCTTCTTCTTCTCCTTCGTTTAACGTGCTTTTTCCCATTTTTGTATATATATATATACTGTGGGACTTATCACATAGTGCCGTATATAAAAAGAAAAGTCTATCACCTCGATTTATATATAAGCTATAACCGGTGTCGCAACTAGGCCCTGGTAGATAGATAGATAGATATCATACCCCCTGGCTGGACTGTGTGGTGAGTGAGAGTAGATGTTTATCCACTGAAAAAAACATGTTGTGAGACTATTATCGTCATAGTGCCATGAGTAAAATATCACATCGATTTATTTAAATTAGTTCAGTAACCGGTGTATTAGACAAAAAAACCCATGGTAGGGTGTCCAAATATCATTATCCTGATCACCAGCCCCCTTATATATGGACTGTAGGGTGAGTGAGAGTAGATGTTTATCCACCTGAAAATTGAAAGCAGTTTGGACGTATTACTTTTTAATCTCATTATGAAAATTATCCTTCACATATTTTTTAAATCTCAGAATATTTTGCTTAGTATTAGACTAAGAATCCCACATACACACACATTATATCATTATATATATAGATACCAGCGAATTTTACCTAACTTCCCGACCCAGCAGCGAATTAATTTCTAACATTTCATTCTAATTACCCCTTCGCCGTGAGATATGATGGAAATGAACACTTGGGAACTTTTTTCACAGAAATAAATTTCTGACTCACATCAGGTGTATGTGTGTGTGTGTCTGAGAATGTGTATTTATGTATTAATTTTGTGTAAAAACGAATACCACAGAAAATAACTAGGAGAATATATATATCTAGCGCACTTTCTGGTATACAAGTGCCTTCAACACATACACGGCTGTCTGCCCTGTGGAAGACTGCATGTCAGCTAAAGGTCCTCTTTTCCCAGTTTTATGCCAATGTCCGAATGTCTTAAATAATATTACTGCTACTACTACTTCGATTTCTTACTACTATTATTTCTACTTATACTACTAAGACACCTATCCTCCTCTCTCACTACTAAGACGCCCATCCACCTCTCTCCACCTGCACCACAACTCTCTGTGCCACTGTCTCAAGAGACTTCACCTCTGGGCACTTTCTTTCCAGTCATTTCGTCCTTTTTTTGCGAATTGTCGAATATCCTTTTATTTTTTTTTTTTTAGAAGTCACTTTAATGACGGTGATTTTATCAATGATTCCCTCATTATGCAAAGTATCAAGTCTGTAACGCCAGTTTTAGTAACCATAAATCAATCAATCATCAAGTCTGTCATTGTCACCATACATCCTGAATGGTGAGAGAGGCAGACTTGATACTTTGCTGAAACGAGAAGCACCGTCTTTGCAGTTACTGAAGAAATTGAGAAAAATGCAAATTCGACACTTTGCCAAAAATCGGACGATTTATTCCCCACTGATACACACCACACTTCACGAAGTCGAAGCGCATTCATAATATAAATAACAAAAAGAGTAATGATGCTATTTCATTAAATACCTCTTCACACTAGCTGACGAGGTATTCCGCGTGAGTATCACCATGGCGCTTGTAGTGAATAGCGTCCAGTGTCGCTGTATCAGGGTCTTCAGCCTTTCCAGGTCAATGCTAGTGACCACTATTGGCCTCTGCTTCCAGACCAAAAGCAAATCGTTGTGATGTTCCTCGAGGAAGGACTCCAGGAAGTCAGGGTCGTTACTCGCTGCCGCCAGAATTATGCAGTGGTAGGATTTTCGAAGCTTAATCGGAAAGAGAGAAATTCTTTTTGTATGTTCTGTTTATATGATATGTACACACACACACACACACATAAATATATACATGTATATAATTTATGTATATAAGTAAAATATGCATATATATTATATATATGTATATATATATAAATATATACATATATATGTATATATATATATATATATATATATATATATATATATATATATATATATATATATGCAGATTTTCTTCTAAGAGAGGGTGGTTCCAGATGCTGCTAGACTTCTGGAATATCTCTCTCTCTCTCTCTCTCTCTCTCTCTCTCTCTCTCTCTCTCTCTCTCTCTCTCTCTCTCTCTCTCTCTCTCATATCTAGTTTTCGAAAATCTGTCATTCGCATATAAATTATGTGTGGCTCTCCCTTGTGAACAAAGTTTAAAATGATTTGGTGGAGAGAGAGAGAGAGAGAGAGAGAGAGAGAGAGAGAGAGAGAGAGAGAGAGAGAGAGAGAGAGAGAGAGAGAGAGAGAGAGAGAGATGACGAAGGGGAGGTATCTGAGTCATGGAATGTGTGATAATATCGATTACAGCAAAACCATGTTCTTGTTCTTAGATACAAGATATCAAGTCAGGTAATTTACTTATTTCTTAGGCGCTATCTCAAATGAAGAGAATCTCATGAATATACCTATGAGAATTATGATTTTATGGATGTATGAAACACACATATATGTATACATATGTATCTGTATGCTGGGCCTTTCGATGACTTAAATATATATATATATATATATATATATATATATATATATATATATATATATATATATATATATATACATATATACATACATATATATACACACACACACACATATATATATACATGTGTGTGTGTGTTTGATATATCCATAAAATCATAATTTTCGTAAGAATATCCATGAGATTTTTTTCATTTGAGATAACAATGTAATATCAAATTACAAATTTTATATGAGATAACGATATATATATATATATATAATATTATATATATATATATATATATATATATATATATATATATATATATATATATATATATATATATATATATATATATATAGTCCTTTCAGTGACATATCAGATTTCAATGATACCATTGTTTTTCTGGCTTTGACTTCCAAAGCCATGTTTTTTTTTATATTGCAACTAATTAAATTTATATCAGTTTTTTCTTGATTTATTATGTGATTTTTTCGTCATGATTCTCCTATTTTCGTCGAAATCATCCTATCATTATCTCTGTACCATGTTTTTTTTTTCATGTTTTGCCTTCTTTTAGCATTAGTATCAATCAGTACTTTACTCTGCATATTGGTATTGTATTTCATAATTTTTTTAATTCTCGGCATTAATAAATACTATTTATTGTGCTTTTTTTCATGTAATTGATTATATCTTTTTTCATTAGCTTCTTGTTTTTCATTATATTCGGTATTGTTTTTTATGGTTAGACTTAAACGATGCTATCTCTTTTAATTTTATTGATACTTGACAGTGTCTTATCAGTAAGTTCAATGAATGTTTTACTTTTCTCTAATACCAATAAATCGTATTTAGTTCTATATGACTACCATGAAGCAGTACGAAAGGCAGTAGTCAAGAATGTTTTACTTTCCATCTAGACCGAAAAATCATGTTATTTATCCCTCATTCCCCTCAAGTATTTAATCAAGTATTTCATATTAACTTCTATGACTTCGGTTAAATGAACACTTTTCCTTGGAAGCTTGAAAAAGAAGTCAATGACTTCTTGTGAATGAACACTATATTCCTTGGTAGCTTGAAAAATCAAGTAAATGTCTTCTGTGGGCTTGTTCCATATGAATCGGGTTCATCTCCAGAATAATAATAATAATAATAATAATAATAATAATAATAATAATAATAATAATAATAATAATAATAATAATGATGATGACCTACCAACGTTGCCTCATTAATGACAGACTGCAGTTGTTGACGGGTGTCATTCAGACTTTGCAATGTTACTTCGAAGACCCTGGAGCCTGACTGAGGCCTTGCTTTCGTTAGCACCTACGAACAAAGAAGAAGAAGAAGAAGAGATATTGAATCAGTGACTTATAAAGTGATGGTCATTAACCTGTAAGAGCGGCAATAATAACAATTCAGTCCTGCTGAGGCGACTTAATTACACACACAAACACACACACACACACACACCATGAGTATTGGTGTTTAATGAGACGATAGTAAGATCCACATATGTGAGATACACCTGTCAGCTCATAATTCGGTCTAGGGCTTAGTCATCATCCAAAAGCTGCAATGGAAAAAGGCTGCTTGGTCCTGGGCCTCTTCCAAGATTATTAAAGCAGAGAGTTTCAGTTTTTCTGAATTATCGTTACCATTTTTATCATTATCGTACTGAAACCTCCATCTATTATTTTTAAGGAATTCATGTCCTTGACGAAGGACTCGGTTGCCATGACTAAAGTTTCTAAATCCAGATTCCAAGTCTTAGCAAGGTATAAACGGAACTCTCAAGAGAGAGACAGACATAAATAAGATAATACAGATGCAAGTGAGAGACGAAGAAATGCAAAAATACGAAAACGTAATTACCCTTTGAGGAATAAGGGAAAAAAAAGATACACTATCTGGTGGACTGTTTACCATTACCTCGTAAACAGCGGCAGAAGAGGACCTCCCGTCCGTGATGAGAGTAAGGGAACATTCTGGTTTCGAGGTCGTCCTTAAGATGGCCGCCAACGCATCGCTGGCGACGGAGAGAAATTCTTCTTTCTCTGGGACAAGTCGCATACCTGGAGGTATAAAAGAGAGAGAGAGAGAGAGAGAGAGAGAGAGAGAGAGAGAGAGAAGCAATTTAAAACCCACAGATCATAATACTATCTTGTCCTCTAAACGAAGCAATTATGTTGGCATATTATTGTTTCTGCTTTCTTCATGGAGACATTTGAACACAACTGATTGATTTTTGTAGTAAATACTCGTGCAATACCGTGCGTTTATGTGACTCATAAAAAGAACGTACGATCTTGCGTGATGTGATGTAATGCTTTAAATCTTCAGTCCAAAATCATTCGTTTTTTTTTTCATCTCACTGATATATTTTTTTACTTGAAAATAATCTAGAAAGTATCTATTTCCATTCGCGTTTTTTTTTTGCTTCAGTAAATTGATTGAGCTACAAAGATATTCATGTTAAGATTATACCATTTCTTCAACTTTATATAAAGTTTATTAAATAAAGCCATGAATGTTAGTAAAAATTTTTCTTCCTTGGTTCGAGTTCATAGAGCCACACCGGGTCTCTAATTCACTGCAACACTGCACCATCATTTACCGATCGTTTTAATGCCAGGGGCTGTGTGGGAAAAATAAACAACCATAAACCTCATAATATAATACTCGTTTAACTTACAAAAGTAGAAATATGGAAAAAAAACCGCTTCATCAAAATTACAAATAAAAGGTACTATAGAAGGGAATTCGGTTAAAAATATGTTTTTTCAACTAATATTCAATATTTGTAAGCCAAATTCACGAATTTCTTATAAATATTCATAAAAAACGACACGGGTTAAAATACAAAAAGAAGGCTTCAGAGAAAATACAAATATTTGACATTCAAAAAAGTAATTTCTGGTAAATTATACTCATCATAAGTAAATGTAATAAGAAATTACGATAATTATTACGATTTCGTGCAAATGTTCGCGTATGTGAGTTTGGCAAAATAGAACCAAAGATAAAAAAAAAATATGAAAATAACCGTAAAGAGAAATTATAGACTTTGCGAACTCAAAGATCAACCATCTCGTGGTCAGGACTTGTACACTAATCATTTGCAGAATGAGAAATTCTTGACTATTCTTAGGTTCCCTAAATTTACTGAATGATTTAACCTACATAAGGAGCGTTTGACATATTTTCCCTAACAGTACGGAGATTGTATTATTTCGATATGTCCGTTTTGGTCACTTGAAAAATAAAAAAAAAGATCATTCTTACCTGCTTCCGCTATGAAAGGAGAGAGGCCAAAAACGACAATCCAAAGGGGAATTGCTACCGGGTGTTTGTGTGGAATCCCCATTGGTGTCGAACAGTTCTCTGGAGACTGAAAATAATCGAGAAATGAGAAAACTTCTTAAATAAAAGGTTCCAACGCAGAAATGAACATAAGAAGATTGTTTGTAAAAATGAAATTTTCCCACCAGCGCTTGCAGCGCTTGGAAGATCTTCGGTAGAGAAAGAAAAGCAATAAGAAAGAGAAACCTTTAAAAAGTTTTAAAAACTTCTCTACTAGGCGAGATTTTTGAGGACTGTAAAAGAAGAAAAAAACAATTTTTTCAATACTAAAAACCTCATGAAGGAAAACACCCATCGCTTTGAAAATAAACTAATATTTTCCTGAAAAACTACAGCTACAAAAGAGCACTGATTGCTTGAAAATTACATTTCTGTAGGCCGTTATAACTTTTTCGCTTTTTAGTAAAATTACACAGTTTGGTAAGAAAATGAATTAGTTTTTACATCAGATCTACAACTTTCATAGTTAAGAAAAGCAATTCTGCCAGCCAGTAATGTAACATTTATCTAAATTAAACCTACCTTAAAAAGACCAAGAGTGCGGTGACACCAGCTACTTACACCGGCAAAATTCTTAACCCAAGTAAATCAGGATTTCTTGGAGGGCAGTACGAACCACGGCGTTTTCAGTCCGTAGAGTGTTTGCAGCTCTTCCTCGTATTTGTCTTTAAACCTGATCTGATGACGTCACTCTCACGAGGTGCCCCTGGATGACTGACAGCTGTATTCTTGTGTATACAAAGGCTTTGTAGAAAGATTTCCAAAGTTAGTCTTACAAATTCGGCCTTCTTTCTAAGGAGATGAAACTGGCTATTGTCCGTTTCGCTAGAATAAGTAATGGCTTCATCTGAATGAAATTTGATACTCCCTCCTTTGACATTTATCTAGCTATCTATCTGTCACTCTATCACTCTATCTCTCTTTCTATCTATCTATCTATCTAATAGTCTATTCCTTTGTTCTGGTTTCTTTATTTTCATTATCTTAAATCAGCTGTGCTTTGCTTGACCTTTTGCCGCGATTTTATCAAAAATATAGAGAAATTCGAGGGAAAAAAATCACTGCTCAGATTTGTCAAAATTTATATTGGGAACTAAAAAGTGAGAGAAATCATTTCAGAAAAATAATTTTAATAAAAGATAGAATTAAATCGAATTATTGGAATGATTTATAATGGTTTCAGAATACCTGAAATAATCTAAAATTCACAATTAACCGAACTTTCATATAATGTAGCATTCAGGCTTGTGAACATCATTACATTTTCTATTAATATAACTCTATCACGTAACACCCTTCAAGCAATTTCTTCCCATGTACGTTCATTGGAAATTAGTAATGCTCTTCGGATTAAAATGATCATTGACGGCTTCTTTCCTCCTACTGTCCAAGCTTTGGATTTCGCTTCCTGCCCATGTGTTCCAGAATCTTCTAACCTTTTTTAAAAGTCAGGTTTACCTATTTTCATCAGGGTTAAGCCTAGGGTTGCCAGATTTCAAGATAAGCAATCCGGGACATTCTTAAAATCTCCCTAATACATAGACATCCCCAGATAAACATATAAATAGATACAGACGCAGTGAAAAACATCAAGCAAGTATTTTAATAGGATATAAAGAAAAAAAATTTGTTAAACTAATATTTAATGCAAATTACAATAAAGAAACTGAAGAAACGGAAAATAATCCAGAAAATCTGTAATCATTACAAATAATTAAGATACCAAAGTATCTTTTTCATATGAAAACTGAAGATAAATGAAAATAAGAAAATTGTATGCACAGAAATAATGAAAATTGAACTTTTTATTTTAGTTGTATTTGTCAGATGATTTTGCTTTCTTTAGAAGTTCCATATTTCCTAAAACCTGCCAGTAAAATTCTTTGCAATGACAATTTATGTTCCACTTACACTGTAAAATAGCCTCTATAGTTGTCACATCCAATTTATTCCTCTCGTCAGTCCACTGAGCACTCATCATAGAAAAGACACGCTCAACATTTGCATTATGCGCAGGTATACTAAACAAATATTGACACAAAATTAATATCTCAGAATACTGTTCTTCGAAGTCGAACTGCTGTAGGATAGAAAGCCATTTTTCATGACACATCTTGGTCATCCATTCTTCAGGTTTACTCTGCATTTGTTTATCAAGGAGTATTTTAAATGTTGACCACTGAAAGAAAAGGATGTTGTCGTCAATGTTTACACCTTTGTTTTTTAACACTAGACAAGACGATTGTATTTGTTCCCATGCTGGAAGTGCATCTAATAACATCCATGAAAAGATATCAAAACTTTCTAACGATGAAGCCCATTTCTTAAGATAGTCATGGCAAGTGACGTAGTAGTTATCCACCTCAAGTAGGAATTTTTTCATCTCTTGAGATGTGATTTCATCATCTTTAAGGCACCGTTTAACACTAAGAGGAATAAACTTTTCATCCATTCTTGCCTTTATTAAAGCAACTATTTCTTTTAAACAGCCAAGCACTTCAATAATGCTGTTATCTCTCTTTTTAATCTTCATAATCCTGCTGCTAAATACATACTCAAGACTGTGAACAAAATATAGGTAGGCTTCGCTCAGTGGTTTGTTAAAAAAATCTAAAAGAATTTGAGGAGCTTTTTCTTCAGAAGCAAAGAAAGATTTCAGTGCTTCAAATAATTTTAGGATTCTCTCAACTGCCCTCATCAAAGAAAACCAACGAGTTTTAGAATGAGAGAGAACTGATGCATACTGAACACCAAAAAAGTCGCAGAATTCTTTCAGTTTCTCAGTTCGAACAGTGTAAATACTAAAGTATGAAAACACTTTAACAACGATTACTTCAACATCAATAGACAAGACATTGGCACCGGTATGTGCAGCATTGTGGAGAATATGGGCTGGGCATCCTACACCTTCCATCGAGTCATTCATGCTTTCCTTGACTTTCGAAAAGACATTATTTGTGCCTTTACGTAAACGTCCACCAAAATTAGTATTAGTGTTATCGCCACCAAAAGCTACACATTTTTTAACATCCAGTCCTAATTCGATGAGGCTCTCTGCAGAAGTTTGAAATTGTTTCCGAGGTCTCATTTGGAAGGGATTTTACTCGCAATAATTTTATCTGCAAGCCATTCTTCCGTGAAAAATATTGTACAATCAACGGAAATATTTTCTCAGCATTATGGTTACTTGCATCTGTAGATATGCTATAAAAAGAAGAATTATTTATATCTTTAACAACTTCGGCAATGCTATGTGGAGCCAGAACGTTTTTAATTATTGCAGAACATTTTGTCCTAGCACTAGAAAATTTGCTTGCAATTTTGGAATCAGGAAATACTGTTGGCAGTAGTACATTCGTGCAATCACTTGAACTGAATGACTGATGATGGCAAACAGTATGAAAGGCCATGGCAACTTCTGCTGCTATTATCTTAGTTTCTTCATCTGTGTTTTTCTTGATCAAGAAATTTGTTATTTTATCATCTTTTGAAGTGGAGGAAACGTTTTGTTTGTGCTTTGTGGTTTCTATGTGCCTCTTGATATCATTCTTCCCACCATGTTCAATAGTGAAATTGCAATGGCATAATCGACAGTTTGCTTCATAACAATTCCTGCCTTGTTTGATAAATGTCCATTCGCTGGAATATTCATCTCGAAACTTGCATTTACGTTTTGACATCTTGTTTTAAAGATGAAAAAGGTAGGCCGTAGCAAACAGTAACGACACACAAACTTGAATGAGAGGTTGATACAGTACTGATGCAGGAGTGCAACTCGCCACTCACCGGACCGCAGCCAAGCAACCGAACAAGTTGCAAACGGGATTGACTGCGTCAGTCGTCAAGTAACTTTTAGCAGCATCGTTGATTCGTTGGGTTATTCAAATTATATTTTCATCAATATAATTTCAACTGAAAACCATTACTTAATTTATTTTATAATGTAATGATCTTTATTTGATTTATTCATTTATTAGTCTATTTCATTATTTACTTTCTTTTATGATGAACGAAATCCGGGACAAAAGGCCGTCCCGGGAGGGTCTATCCGGGACTCAGGACAAAATGATCAAATTCGGGACATGTCCCGCGAAATCGGGACGTCTGGCAACCCTAATTCCCTTCCCTCTCTTACATCGACCAGTTTCTGTCAGGAAATGTGGCAAATACTGTTAGAGGTAGTATTAAATATTTTTGCTGAAAGGGGGATTATTTTTGTACTTACCGCAGCACTGTAGGTTAGGGAGGATCAGGTTAGGATACATACCTGTATTTTATTTTTAAGGTACTCTAGGTTAGACTAGGCGTTGCAAGTTCCAGTTATTTATATTTTCTGTGGAGCACTTTTTTTATGCTAGTGTACATTACATCATTAACCAGTTGATAGTATTGTAATGTAGATAATATAGAGTTTTCCCTAAAACAATGATTAAAAAACGTTGAGCATGCAGTAAGACTACTGTATGGCACCCAAGGGCAGTGGTTTTAGCACTTACCCAACCAGACATAGTGTGCTTGCTTCAAGTTAAAATCCAAGGTGGGTAGTGTTAACACAGTTAACTGTTAGCTGTGCATATCCATTTGCACATGCGAGATTTAGTATATATGTTGCAGGGAATATGTGAAATCCAGGGATTTCACGAAATCCTTAGAGAATACGTGAAATGAGCAACTAGCTTAGGAACATTTGATTTCTGAGGGCTAATACTAAACACGGCAAAACAGTGATTCATCTACACTGTTTACCATGTTTAGTACTAGCCCTTGAGGGGTTAAATGTATTTTGCCGTGTTTAGTACCAACCCCTGGGGTATCAAATGTCCCTAAGTGCTGGTGGTTACGAAGCACTGTATATTCAAGGATACTTTAGACATCGATATTTTAGACAGAAATAATGGGAAATTATTTCAATCTCTCTCTCTCTCTCTCTCTCTCTCTCTCTCTCTCTCTCTCTCTCTCTCTCTCTCTCTCTCTCTCTCTCTCTGTATGAAACTTTGTGGTCACAAATAATATCGTGTTCCATGAATTGGCCCATGTTTTTAACTTTAGGACATTTATAATGTTTTGCCATTCGCAAGTCTATGACAGCAAACATTTGATTTACAGTTATTGGGACTTTCCACAGTTGGTTTTATGTAGGTGATATATGTGAATGTTTTGAATTACACACACACACACACACACACACATATATGTGTGTGTGTATATATATCGTATGTATGTGTTATCTCTTAATTTATTTCGTGAATATGTACTTGTGTCCCTGTGGAATATTAACTTTATTTCCTTAATTGGTCTTTAGAAATGTTATTCCTTATCAGATTTTTATTTAAGTCTGTTTTTATATGGTGGCACCTCGTACTTTTTTGCACTCTTCCTGGGGCAACACTCACTTTGGAATTTTCCTCCTGCCTCTGGTTTCCCTGACTTAAACCCCTGAAGAGGCAGAAAGGTCAGTGGCTTCCTTCAGGGTATTCTCTTATTCCTTTTTCCTGCTTAAACTTTTTTTTTTTTTTTTTTTGGCTTCGGATGTGGGCTAGTAAAGGTCATTAAGTGGATGGGAACCCTTGGAATGTTCAATCAGCCAAAGTGGGCACCATAGCTGAGTGGTACATCTCAACCAGTTTGCTAGGTCCATGGTTCATTTCCGGTATATCACCCACAAGTTCACCCAGCTCTAGTTGGGTACCAGATACTCCGGAAGTCAAGAATTATATATATTATTTAGGGTTGCCAGACGTCCCGATTTCGCGGGACATGTCCCGAATTTGATCATTTTGTCCTGAGTCCCGGATAGACCCTCCCGGGACGGCCTTTTGTCCCGGATTTCGTTCATCATAAAAAAAAGTAAATAATGAAATAGACTAATAAATGAATAAATCAAATAAAGATCATTACATTATAAAATAAATTAAGTAATGGTTTTCAGTTGAAATTATATTGATGAAAATATAATTTGAATAACCCAACGAATCAACGATGCTGCTAAAAGTTACTTGACGACTGACGCAGTCAATCCCGTTTGCAACTTGTTCGGTTGCTTGGCTGCGGTCCGGTGAGTGGCGAGTTGCACTCCTGCATCAGTACTGTATCAACCTCTCATTCAAGTTTGTGTGTCGTTACTGTTTGCTACGGCCTACCTTTTTCATCTTTAAAACAAGATGTCAAAACGTAAATGCAAGTTTCGAGATGAATATTCCAGCGAATGGACATTTATCAAACAAGGCAGGAATTGTTATGAAGCAAACTGTCGATTATGCCATTGCAATTTCACTATTGAACATGGTGGGAAGAATGATATCAAGAGGCACATAGAAACCACAAAGCACAAACAAAACGTTTCCTCCACTTCAAAAGATGATAAAATAACAAATTTCTTGATCAAGAAAAACACAGATGAAGAAACTAAGATAATAGCAGCAGAAGTTGCCGTGGCCTTTCATACTGTTTGCCATCATCAGTCATTCAGTTCAAGTGATTGCACGAATGTACTACTGCCAACAGTATTTCCTGATTCCAAAATTGCAAGCAAATTTTTTTCTAGTGCTAGGACAAAATGTTCTGCAATAATTAAAAACGTTCTGGCTCACATAGCATTGCCGAGTTGTTAAAGATATAAATAATTCTTCTTTTTATAGCATATCTACAGATGCAAGTAACCATAATGCTGAAAAATATTTCCGTTGATTGTACAATATTTTTCACGGAAGAATGGCTTGCAGATAAAATTATTGCCCAGTAAAATCCTTCCAAATGAGACCTCGGAAACAATTTCAAACTTCTGCAGAGAGCCTCATCGAATTAGGACTGGATGTTAAAAATGTGTAGCTTTTGGTGGCGATAACACTAATACTAATTTTGGTGGACGTTTACGTAAAGGCACAAATAATGTCTTTTCGAAAAAGTCAAGGAAAGCATGAATGACTCGATGGAAGGTGTAGGATGCCCAGCCCATATTCTCCACAATGCTGCACATACCGGTGCCAATGTCTTGTCTATTGATGTTGAAGTAATCGTTGTTAAAGTGTTTCATACTTTAGTATTTACACTGTTCGAACTGAGAAACTGAAAGAATTCTGCGACTTTTTGGTGTTCAGTATGCATCAGTTCTCTCTCATTCTAAAACTCGTTGGTTTTTCTTTGATGAGGGCAGTTGAGAGAATCCTAAAATTATTTGAAGCACTGAAATCTTTCTTTGCTTCTGAAGAAAAAGCTCCTCAAATTCTTTTAGATTTTTTTAACAAACCACTGAGCAAAGCCTACCTATATTTTGTTCACAGTCTTGAGTATGTATTTAGCAGCAGGATTATGAAGATTAAAAGAGAGATAACAGCATTATTGAAGTGTTTGGCTGTTTAAAAGAAATAGTTGCTTTAATAAAGGCAAGAATGGATGAAAAGATTATTCCTCTTAGTGTTAAACGGTGCCTTAAAGATGATGAAATCACATCTCAAGAGATGAAAAATTCCTACTTGAGGTGGATCTATACGTCACTTGCCATGACTATCTTAAGAAATGGGCTTCATCGTTAGAAAGTTTTGATATCTTTTTCATGGATGTTATTAGATACACTTCCAGCATGGAACAAATACAATCGTCTTGTCTAGTGTTAAAAACAAAGGTGTAAACATTGACGACAACATCCTTTTCTGTCAGTGGTCAACATTTAAAATACTCCTGATAAACAAATGCAGTAAACTGAAGAATGGATGACCAAGATGTGTCATGAAAATGGCTTTCTATCCTACAGCAGTTCGACTTCGAAGAACAGTATTCTGAGATATTAATTTTGTGTCAATATTTGTTTAGTATACCTGCGCATAATGCAAATGTTGAGCGTGTCTTTTCTATGATGAGTGCTCAGTGGACTGACGAGAGGAATAAATTGATGTGACAACTATAGAGGCTATTTTTACAGTGTAAGTGGAACATAAATTGTCATTGCAAAGAATTTTACTGGCAGGTTTTAGGAAATATGGAACTTCTAAAGAAAGCAAAATCATCTGACAAATACAACTAAAATAAAAGTTCAATTTTCATTATTTCTGTGCATACAATTTTCTTATTTTCATTTATCTTCAGTTTTCATATGAAAAAGATACTTTGGTATCTTAATTATTTGTAATGATTACAGATTTTCTGGATTATTTTCCGTTTCTTCAGTTTCTTTATTGTAATTTGCATTAAATATTAGTTTAACAAATTTTTTTTCTTTATATCCTATTAAAATACTTGCTTGATGTTTTTCACTGCGTCTGTATCTATTTATATGTTTATCTGGGGATGTCTATGTATTAGGGAGATTTTAAGAATGTCCCGGATTGCTTATCTTGAAATCTGGCAACCCTATATATATATAATATATAATATATATACATATATATATGTAATGTGTATATATATGTATATTGCATATGTTTATGTACACACGCACACACACACACACACACGGCAAGTGTAAAAGGGATCTTCAATTGTGGTCTCCCCTCAGTCCCCGTAGGGTGTCGTCGTTACACTGATAAAATAAAAATTAGAAACTTGTATTTTGTAAGACTGCCGTCCTCGATGAGCGCTTTCTTGAAATATTTATATATATATATATATATATATATATATATATATATATATATATATATATATATATATATATATATATATATATATATATATATACCTAATTCATGTCCTGAACCTTTATATATTAACCTATCACTCAGAGAACAAGGAAATTCGTTGTGTTATTGTTAGTGAATTATGAACTATTTGATATCTGCAAGATTAAGAGAAGCCATGGTATTGTGAGATTTTGCGTTAACAAATTGTTTTCGTCTTAAAGATAATTTTTCTTGTTTCTAATGCTTACAGTTTTAAAAAGTTTTTAGGCTATTTCAGTCCGAAAGAAGACGTGTGAAATGCATACCGAGTGCTGTTAGGTCGTTGAAAATATGCTCAGTCAGCACCAGTTGGGGAGGAAAACGCTTGCAACAAAATTTTTGTCTTTCAAACTTTTTACTGGCCGCTGAAGAGCAAGAGCCCGTGCCAGCACAAGGCTGGCTGAATCTTGGTAGTACTGTAGTAGTTTCAAATGAAACTGTACTTGAATGATTAGGTGCTTGCAGTGGTTTCATATTTATAATGACTTATAGGTATAATAATAAGGTACGTACAGTGGTCTTCTAGCTATAATGATTAGGTACTTACAGTGGTTTTATCGTTATGATGGTTAGGTATTACTGTGATTTTATAGTTACAGTGATTAGATACTTACAGTGGTCTTAAACAGTTTACGTGAAATGTGCATGAGCATTTATCTGAAACATTATACAACAAGGCTTATATAAATACTGTATGGAATAAAGATTCGCACTCTGGGGACAACAGAATTCCATCTGCTGAAACACAGACTTATATCTGGATCTGACAGCTTCTTCGTTTCAGTTATTCTCATTAATCTCTTGAGCTTTGGGGAATGAATATCCAAAAATGCTAAGCAAGAATCATATACAATTTTACGGAAAAGTAAGGTAAAGATCCTCGTATTTTTTTTTTATATATATTTTATCATTGAATTCCCTTTTCAATATATGCCTGGTTTAGAGCAAAGTGGGAGACCAGCACCAACAGTATTTGCTGATTGCTCTGAATCCAGAGGTCCACAACAACCATGACTGACTGTGAACACAGGAAGGCTTCTGCCAACACGGACCAGTGCCCAAAGGCGGTCTGTATATATCGTAATGTGTAAAACGGACTTAGGATTAGGCATAACCGAAATATTAATAGGCCTACGTTTGTCTGTCTTCTAGCAGCAATCAGTCTAGGAATCTCTCGGTAGAATATTCAGTAGGTTATGGAGGCCTTATGCTAGCAAGGGCTCTTGCTCCTCCTCCGAGTATCCCGTACTGGTTAATGTGTGAAAGGAACTTTGGACTAGGCCCAACCGACACAGACGAAATTTCATCAATAGGCCGATGCATCAAACTACAATCAATCTGGGATCTCTTGGTAGAATAGTCAGTAGGTAAAGGAGGCCTTATGCCAGCAAGGGCTCCTGCTCTTAGTATCCTGTACTTGTAAGAGCAGCCAAGAGGAGAAGAGAGGTTGTGGGAGCCGCGTGATCGGAAAATCATTTGAAATAGATCATGGCGGCATTCCCGTAGCGACCTCCAATTTGCCGGTCCATAGACCGCGTGGCCATGGGTGTTTCGCTTTTATAACTTTCTGCTTCGTTGGCCGGTGAGTTGGAAAGCAAGTTTGGATCGTTTTTGCTTCGGTTTTATTGCCTATTGCATCCTTTTATCTCTCTTGTCTCTCTCTTTCTCTTACTCTTTCGTATATGCAGTGTTGGACGGAGGGTTAAAGAAAATCACTATAAATGGAGGTACGCTTTGTGAAACTCAACTCTTGAGAGATGTTTTCATTCGCTCTCTTCTTCAGTGTCCTTAAATTTATAAATAATTATGGCGTTTACCAACCGGGCCCGTGGAATTTGGTATCCTGCAACTATTCGGTTGTAATACATGCAAAAGAAAATTAAATACTCTTGCCAGAGGAGACTTTTTCCTATCAAGGCGCACAATGTCAGGGAAAAATGTTAGCTGAAAATGTATATATATATATATATATATATATATATATATATATATATATATATATATATATATATATATATATATATATATATATATATATATATATATATATATATATATATATATATATATATATATATATATAAAGACAAACACACCAACAATAGACGACAGACTGTTCCAGTTAAACCCTCCTGGTCTACTGAGTACAGAAAAGCCTCAGTGCAGATTATGCACAATGGAGCTCTGCTAAGAAGATCAGCTTGCAAGTACCCATTCCAGACATTTAAACTTAAAGGCGATAGAGGAAGTTCTTGGATGAAATGTAACGCATGACTGATGGAAAACTAGCGTGACTATCTTTGACTTCCAGTCAGCCTTAGTTGAATAGTTTGAAGAATAGTTTAACTAAATAGTTTAACCAGACCGCTGCAGAGTTGAAGAACTTGGCTCTCATATGACTGGCTCGTATATAAGTAAGGGAGGGCAGTAAAATAAAAGTATGTGAAGGCTTTTATTTGAATTTTAGTAATTTTATTGAGTCATGAGTGTATGTCCTTACATGAATAGAAGTTGGCCCGGAAATTATTATTATTATTATTATTATTATTATTATTATTATTATTATTATTATTATTATTATTATTATTAAGATCAATAGAAGTTGGCCATGAAATATTAACATGAATAGAAGTTGGTCCAGAAATTATTTATCGTTGTTGTTGTTATTATATGCATGTGAATGTATTTATACAGAACGGAGCTAAAATTGGCAATATTTTGCTGAAGGAAGTGAACTTCCGAAACACTGTCCACTTCATACGCCTACAGATAAGGCTTATCAGCAACACATCGAACCTCCCAAAGAACACTGCCATTGACCCCTATTTTGCGTGCACGCACTCAAGATAATAATCTAATATTAAGGTAATCTGGTATGTTCCTTTTCTGCAGCAGAAGATTCTAGTTTGCTATAGTCAGGAGCATCAGGATTAAAGGGCAGTAACCCACACTTTGCAAAACCAGCTTTGATATTTTCTGGTGTCACATACAGGTAATAAACTGGCAGGCACACTTCTGCAAAGGTAACTCGTGTCAATATCCATTGTGGTGCTCCTTTTCCCCAGTGCTTTGCAGCTTTTGCCCATCCTTTCTGCAGTGGTCTGAACACTGCACGTCTAGTGGCTGTAAAGTATTATATTAAGCTCATTTAGAGTCTTGGAAGATGATAATTGTTGTGTGTCTCATGGAGATTATCGTGGGGCTGGCGCTGTCCCATCTGCTCTTACAGCATGAAGACTGTAATATTTGTCTTCTGGTATACAGAAACCTACTCATAGACCTGCTTGGCCCCTTTCTCTGCAAGGACTCTTCCTTGTTTTGGTGGGAGGGAGAATCCTGTCTCATCAGTGTTGAAAACGCGTGATGGATCTTCTAAAATGCCAAGTGTATTTATTTCTGTCAAGTAATCATGAGTTGAGTGAAACCACTGCAGTATTCCTGCCACACTGATTTTTTTTTTTTTTCTTTCGCAGAAGCCTCTTTAGGAACAGAGTCCACCACTTTTATTTAAGGGTGGTGCCCATAGAGTTAGTCTCTTTCTCTGCACCCCTTTTTCTACTTCAATATCCTTGACCGCATCTATTACATTCTCCTTTGTCACAGGATGAGGTCTTTTGTTGGCATGATTTATGTAATTTACAAGAACTTTTTCTTCTGCTTCTGTTGAAAGGGGTTAAGGTCCAGGTTTGGACTCCATTGCTCTTCTGTCAGACTCTTAGGATCTCGTGTTTCAGAGAGCAACAGGTTCTATACAAAACAAGCAATTGGGCTGTAATGGCTAACGAGAGGTGACAAACAAAGGAGGGAGGAGCAGAACAAAACCAAAAAGTTACCTTAAAATTAATTTATTTACAGTAAGATATATACATAATATACAGTAAGTCAGGTTCAAACTATAAAACTCATATTTATACAAAAATGAGTCAGCAGCAAAAATT
The DNA here is from genome assembly GCF_040412425.1 of Macrobrachium rosenbergii. Taxonomy (NCBI): domain Eukaryota; kingdom Metazoa; phylum Arthropoda; class Malacostraca; order Decapoda; family Palaemonidae; genus Macrobrachium; species Macrobrachium rosenbergii. The sequence continues at coordinate 34,501,784 of NC_089777.1, forward strand.
AAGTGGTCAGTACAACATTACGAATGAGTAAAAATAAACATAACATTAGCAGCACAACAAACAACACAAATGACCAGCAAAATAATTACATTTCATAAATTCAGAGCATAAAACACAAAATAGAGCCGGTACAATAAATGATCAAATCAATATATTAAATATTAAATGATCAAAACCATAGACATAATAAGTCAGGAAGTTAATATTTAAATGAGTCAGTAAAATATTAATTACTCTTAAAAAAAAAAACAAGCAGATAAAAACAATACTGACGTCCTCCAATACCGGAGGATCGCGACCAGAGCCAACACGGCAACCATCTCGTCCTCAGATACTCTTGCTGTTCTGCTGCAGAGATCTGACTCACAGGTACGAATACCTGCTGCCTTGGACAGGATGACTCGTTGCTGCTTACGAACCTGACTGGCGAAGTCTGGCACCATCCACTATACGCCAACTTGCCAGCAAGAAAAACAAGGAGGTTTAACCCAAAGGGAACAATCGGCAAACGATTGTTCCTAACACAGACAGTTTGTGCCTAATTGCTGCCTCAGGAATGCCGTGTTTGTTTCCTGAAGCCCTGGAGGACATACGCATCCTGTATAGTAATATAATAATAATAATGATAAACACTTGTTTAGATTTTTAAATGTTTATTATTGTTATTTAATAATTTCATAGATATTTAATTTATTTTTCTGTAAATGATTTAGACAAGAGAAAAAATACTTACACTGAAGGGCATCATCATCATATTGTCTTCTTCTAATACACTTTTTTTTCTGACATAGTTTTGTCTTGACATCTTGTTAGCTTACTTTTATATATCTGAGAAATTTTGCCAGGCTGCCTGCATAAATGAAAGAACGTTAGTTAGTATTGCAAGAAAGAATGAAAAATAAAATTTTTCAATACTACCAATTAGTACGCATTCCCACTTCCTTTTGTACGCGCGTACAGTCAGTTTGTACGCGCGTAAACGCAGAAAAGGTATGCTTAGATGAGTACTAAACGACTTGAGCCCAGGTTCAGTGGAAGGTTACCTATAAAATTGTCAAGGCCACTCTCTTTTGATGGAGGTATTTTGGGTGAGGCCACGGTTTCCTTTTAATGCTGGTTATGGCCTCTGAAAAGCAAACTTGAAATATTGCGTACTAATTGGAATTTTATTTTCACTCCTTCAATTTGTGGCAGCAAACTCCCCTTCCAATTTTCAAATGATTTTGCAATTTCTGCTGTCAAATGTAGTTCAGCCGTTTGGCCATGAACTGCAAAACCTGAGAAAGAAATTATATTATCAACAGTATGCTAAAACTTACCTTCCATAAAGTTCCTGACATTTTGTGTAAGAAATCTGTTTTTACTATTATTATTTTTAAAGATTATTATTATTACATCGTTTCTGTTTAAGATAAATGCGTGTAAGTGTAAAGGATATTGACGTTGTCATTGAGGTATATTTTGTTAATTTTATTTCCATCTTTAGATCGCATTTCTGGAAGGTCAGCTTTTCCCCTGTAACTGGTACTAACTGGACTGGTGCGTACGGATTGATTAACTAACTCCACGTTTTTATTTTTTTATTTTTTTTTTTAGTTATCTCATGTAATCTCATTTTATTTTATCGGATTTTCTTCCGCTGTGTGTGTCCTTTGTCGTGTAGCACTCTGCTTTTCCAACTGGGGCTACAGTTTGGTCTGTAATAATAATAATAATAATAATAATATAATAATATAATAATAATAATATATGAAGAGAGCAGACCTTCTTTCAAGCAAGTCTTGTTAAAGAGAATGGCAGTATCAGTGGAATTGATTTTATATATGGTCTTTTCAGTTCTTATTATTATTTTCTTCTCATCAGGGCTGATATTTTCTAATAACTGGCCCATTTCCTCACCCAGACTATGAACATCGGCCAGTTATTAGCAAATATCAGTCCTGATGAGAAGAAAATAATAAGAAGAATTGAAAAGACCACATATAAAACCAACTCCGCTGATGCTGCCATTCTCTTTAATAATAATAATAATAATAATAATAATAATAATAATAATAATAATAGTTCCCCTATACTTCGTTTGCGTTAGGGAGCGTCCTGTAACTTTTGCTGGGTTGAGTTGACTGCTGTTGAGTTGGCGGGAATGTTGCCATTGCTTCTTGCGTTGGTGCTTTCGGATTCTCAGTCCGTGTAGGTCGTGTCGGTACTCAACTATTTATTTATTATATCTATGTCAGTCAGTCGGTGTGTCAGTTGCTGATGGTCTGATTCTCATCTTTGGTAACGAACCTATTTTAATTTTAGGTAAAGAAAACTATTGCCGGCATTGTCTGTCCGTCGCACTTTATTCTTTCCGCCCTCAGATCTTGCTACTGAGGCTGGGGCTGCCACCCATAAATGGTATGGTGATCATCCACCCTCCAATCGCAAACATACCAAACGCAGCCCTCTAACTCAATAATTTTATTTTATTAAGATTAAAGAAGTTGTGATAATTGTGCTTCTGGCAACGATATGGGATAAGCAACCACCATTACCATTAGTTAAAGTTTCATAGGCTGCAGCATACAGCATTATACCGAGACCACCGAAAGAGAGATCTATTTTCGGTGGTTTTGATTCTCGCTGGCAATGTTACGAAAACTCGATTGCGCCGAAGAAACTTCGGCGCATTTCTTGTTTTCTTGATGTAAACATTTTTATGCATTATTGTAGGGGCTGTTGCAGTGGGCTAGTGTCTTTACCCTCATTATATTCCCCATTTTGGTCTTAATGTCATTAGTATTGTTTATAAGTGGATAGAATTGCGCGGAAAATAAACATGTTTCCTACATAATGATTCGAAAGTGTGTATACAAAATGCCCTCGCGTCCAGGACACAACTCTCGGTTTTCCTTGCTGTAAATTTTTTACAGATTTATATGATCGAATACTGGGCTGTAAAAGTTCTACGATCAACGGCAGCTCTGAACTGTTTCAGTGTATCATCATCTTTACGCCCCATCCATTTTGTCTAATCGTTCACTTTGTTTGTTTATGTAGAGCCCTCCACAGGACACCTCTGTAGCAGGCCTTGTACGTTTTCAAAATAAGGAAGTTTTATGAGTTCTTTTATAATTGTCTTTTAGTGTTTTCTCGTCATTATCGTAGTTCCAGCAGAATAAGTGTCTTTGGTTCTTTTTAAAATTGCTTTCTTTCTTGTATGCTGTCTACTTCAGGCGGTCATTTCGTCAAACGCCCAGTGCGCAGTGAACAAATGCTCTCTGCCTGACTTAGCAATTGTTCTAGGTTCAAATAGCCTATATGCTTCACTTGCATGTCTGAAAACATATTCATTGGTCTAAAGAAGCTTGGCGGTTTCTCGGGGATATGTTTGTTCATCATATTTTAGTGCTTTAAAGACTGGAAGTATATTTTAGTCTTATTCGAAAGGCGCTTTACTGGGAGCCAATGTAGCTCAGTTACTGATATTGTGCATTTATCACTGTGTGTGTATCGTATTTGAAGACGTCACATGTCACAGAATTACAGCGCTGTTGACTGACTTTTTATTTATTTATTTATTTATTTTTAGTAAAATTCTGAACATGATTCTAAAGATTAGTTTTCCTTCAGTCTTGGAAGGGAGGGAGTTGTACATACTACAACAGTTTTCATTGTGTAAGTGTTAAAGTATATCGTGGCTTTTGTTCATCCTTTATTGTGTACATTCAAGTTTATTTCACTTATATGGAAAGAATCTTTTATCAGCGGGAGTGATTTTTTTTTAATATATTTTAGCACCTGTTGCATTTTTACCTTTGATGGTCAGTATTGTATGACAACTGCCTGCAGTGATAAATCAACCAGTGATTTCTTCTTCCGGTCTTGTATTTTCTGTGTATAATATTACTGGTCTCCTTATAACGGTCTCCTACCATTTTGATAAGCTTTCTTTTTTTACTTGCTTTTATTTAACTTGACTGTCTGTCTGTCTGTCTGTCTGTCTGTCTGTCTGTCTGTCTGTCTGTCTGTCTGTCTGTCTGTTTGTCTGTGTCTGTCCTCAAGTCTTGTAACTCAACTTCTTTCGACGTGAAACCTTCATCCGGATGGATGTTTGAAATTCTGCATGGTTACCAATCCTGCGACAACTCTTTACATGATCAGAAGCGTCAGCTGTGACCCTAGTGACCCTACAGTGACCTCTCCCCAGTATCTCAGATTTTTGTATGAAACTCTTCGGATTTTTCACATCTTCTTGACTCGGTGGAATCTGTCGTCTTATAACCCCTCCCCCTTCCCTTTTCCATCCCCCTCCCCTCCTCCCCATCACATGATCAAGTATTAATTTAGCTGTGTCCTCCCCCCTCCTTCCCTCTTCCCTCCCCCTCCCTTCCCACTTCCCTCCCCTCCTCTCCCCTCCCTCCCCTCCCCTCGCCCTTCCGAAGCACACGATCAAGTGTTACTTTAGCTGCATCCTCCCCCTCCCCTTCCCTCCCCCCTACCCTCCCCTCCCCTATTCCGAAGCACATGATCAAATGTGTTAATTTAGTTGTACTTTCCCTCTTCCCCTCCCCTTCCTTCTCCATCCCCTTCCATCTCTCCCCCTTTCCCTCCGGAGCATGCATCAAATGTTAATTTAGCTGTGTCAAATCCTCCCTCCTTCCTCTAATCCCCTCTTCCCCTCCACCTACTCCTTCCTCCTACCCCTTTCTTCCTCCAACCTCCTCCTCTTTCCTCTGTCCCCTTTTCCTTACTTTCCTCCCTCCCCGTTTTCCCTCCATCCTGTCTCAGCTTCTCCTTTCCCCCTACCTCCCCTCCATCTCCTCCTCTTCCTTATTTCTCCTTCCTCACCCTCCCCTCACCTTCATCTTCATCCTCTCCCCCATCCCCCTCTACTCGCCTCTCCCTATCCTCCTCCCCTCCCCTCCCTATCTTCCCTCCCCTCCCCTCCCTATCTTCCCCTTCCCCTCCCCTTCCGGAGCACACGATCAAGTGTTAACTTAGCTGTGTCCTCCCATCTCCTTCCCTATTCCCTCCCCTTCCCTCTTCCATCCCACTCCACTTCCCCCTCCCCTCCCCTCTTCCCTCCCCCTCCCCTTTCCCTCCCTATCTCCTCCCCTACCTTGTCCTCTCCCATTTCCACCTCACCCTTCCTCCTCCACCCCCTCCTCCTCTTCCTCCTCCTCCTCCATCTCCTTCCCTATTCCCTCCCCTTCCCTCTTCCAGTCCTCGTCAACTTCTCCTCTCCCCTCCTTCCTCCCTACCTTGTCCCTCCTCCCATCTCCTCCTTCCCTTCCTCTTCCTCCTTCTCCTCCTCCTCATTTTCCCCTTCTCTTCCCATCTCCTTCCCTTTTCCTCCCTCCTCCTCCTCCTCATTTCCCTCCTCTCCTCCACTTTCCTCCTCCTCATTGTCCTACTCCTCCTCATTTTTCTCTTCCTCCCTCCCTCCTCCTCCTCACTTTCCTCTATCCCCTTCATTTCCCTCCTCCCCTTCCCCGTATCCTTCTCCTCCCCTCACCCTCCCATTCTCACCTTCCTCCCCTCACCTCCCACTCACCTTCCTCTCTACCTTCCTCTCTTCCAATACCCATTCATTTCTGCTTCTTCCCCTCCTTTCCTCATTCCCTTCCTCACCTTCCTACTCCCCACCCCTTCCTTCCCTCCTTCCCCTCTCCCCTCCTTCACTGCCTTCCTCACCCTCCCTGTAAACGGATACCCTTCCTCCCTTCCCCATCCTCCTCTTCCACCCTTCCTCACCTCCCGATAACTGATAATCGCCTTATTAACTGCAGTCATTAATCGGGTTACAGTTTCCTTTGTCAAAACTAAAATTACGAAATAAAAATATAAAATTGAAAACATGCTTATTAAAATGCACTTCAAAAGAAAATATTTGAGAACACACCAGATCTTTCTTACAGTTAGTCTTGTTCATAATAAAAGGTTTGGTTAAACATGGAAGGAACTGTTACAAGAAATAAAAAAAATCTATTTCTTTTCTTGTAGCATTTCCTTCCATGTTTGGGCCCCACGCTTTTATTTTTCTAGACGTGATTAATTGTAAGAAAATCCCGGTGTGTCTCAAATATTACTTTTTTACTTTTTAGTGCATTTTAATAAAAGCATGTTTAAAAAATTTTATATATTTTTTATTATTTTAATGTGAGTGAGAGTTTATTACTATATACAATAGGTTGTATTAGTGATGGTTCATAATTATGAAATCTTTTTAATCCAGCAACGTGTCGAGCAAGTTTCATTTAAGAACTTTGGAAATATACTTGAAACTTTTCAAACACAGATTCTTTTTAGATTATGAACTTATCCATCGGAATTTTGTGGATGATATAATTCACAGATGAATTTGTTAACTCTTGCACGTTTAAAGGTTTTTATGTCTGTCGTTTCTCCTCCACTTACCCAAAAGCTCCCCTTCTCCTTCCTACCTCTCATAGAGAGAAGGAGAAAGAGATAGGAGAAAGAAGAAAGAAGTGAGAGAGAGAGAGAGAGAGAGAGGAAAAGAGGCTTTTTAAGGGCTGAAAGGAGGGGTGGGACCTCCTTCCTGCCCTGTGCCCCCTTCTCTCTCTTCCTCTACCTCTCACTGGAGAGAAGGAGAGAGAGAAAGAGACAGAGGAAAAGAAAGAAAGAAGAAGAAGAGAGAGAGAGAGAGAGAGAGAGAAAAAAAGAAGCTAAGGACTGAAAGGGAGGGTGGGACCTCCTTCCTGCTCCTGTGCCCTCTCTTCCTACCTTCTCACAGAGAGAATGAGAGAGACAAAGAGACAGAGAAAGGGAGAAAGAAGAAGAGAGAGAGAGGAAAAGAGGCTAAGGACTGAAAGGGAGGGGTGGACCTCCTCTCGCTCCCTGTGCCCTTCTCCACTCCTACCTCTCATGAGAGAGAAGGGGAGAGAGAGAAAGAGACAGAGAAAGGAAGAAAGAACAAGAGAGAGAGAGAGAGAGAGAGAGAGAAAGAGGAAAAGAAGCCAAGGACTGAAAGGAGGTGGACCTCCTTCCTGCCTCTGTGCCCTCTTCCTCCTCCTACCTCAATGAGAGAAGGAGAGAGAGAAAGAGACAGAGAAAGGAAGAAAGAAGAAGAGAGAGAGAGAGAGAGAAAAGAAGCTAAGGACTGAAAGGGAGGGGTGGGACCTCCTTCTGCCCTGTGCCTTTCTCCTTCCTCCCCACTTCACCGAGAGAGAGAGAGAGAGAGAGAGATGAGAGAGGAGATAGAGAGAGAAGAGAGAGAGAGAGAGAGAGATTTAAAGATATGAAGGGATTGAAAGGGAGGGGTGGGGACTCCTTCCTGCTCCCCAGGCTCCTTCTCTTCCTACCTCTCACAGAGAGAAGGAGAGAGAGAAAGAGACAGAGAAAGGAAGAAAGAAGAAGAAGAAGAAGAAGAGAGAGAGAGAGAGAGAGAGAGAGAGAGAGAGAGAGAGAGGAAAAGAAGCCAAGGACTGAAAGGGAGGGGTGGGACCTCCCTTCCTGCCCTGTGCCTCTCCTCTTCTTCCTACCTCCTTCACAGGAGAGAAGGAGAGAGAAAGAGACAGAGAAAGGAAGGAAAGAAGAAGAAGAAGAAGAAGAAGAAGAGAGAGAGGAGAGAGAGAGAGAGAGAGAGAGAGAGAGAGAGAGAGAGAGAGAGAGAGAGGAGAAAGAAGCTAAGGACTGAAAGGGAGGGTGGGGACTCCTCCTGCCCTCCCAGGCTCCCTTCTCCTACCTCTCACAGAGAGAAGGGGAGAGAGAGAAAGACAGAGAAAGGGGAAGCAAAGAAGAAGCAGAAGAAGAAGAAGAAGAAGAAGAAGAGAGAGAGAGAGAGAGAGAGAGAGAGAGAGAGAGAGAGAGAGAGAGAGAGGAAAAGAAGCTAAGGACTGAAAGGGAGGGGTGGGACCTCCCTTCCTGCCCTGTGCCCTTCTCCTCTTCCTACCTCTCACAGAGAGAAGGAGAGAGAGAAAGAGACAGAGAAAGGAAGAAAGAAGAAGAAGAAGAGAGAGAGAGAGAGAGAGAGAGAGAGAGGAAAAGAAGGAAGGACTGAAAAGGAGGGGTGGACCCATCTCTGCCCTGTGCCCTTCTCCCTCTTCCTCCTACCCTCTCTCAGAGAGAAAGAGACAGAAAGAAGAAAGAATGGAAGAAGAAGAAGAAGAAGAAGAGAGAGAGGAGAGAGAGAGAGAGAGAGAGAGAGAGAGAGAGAGAGAGAGAGGAAAAGAAGGAAGGACTGAAAGGGAGGGGGTGGGACTCCTTTCCGTCTCTGTGCTCCCTTCTCCTCTTCCTACCTCTCACAGAGAGAAGGAGAGAGAGAAAGAGACAGAGAAAGGAAGAAAGAAGTATTGAAGAAGAGAGAGAGAGAGAGAGGAAAAGAAGGAAGGACTGAAAGGAGGGGGTGGACTCCATTCCTGCCCTCCTGTGCCCTTCCTCTTCTTCCTACCTCTCTACAGAGAGAAGGAGAGAGAGAAAGAGACAGAGAAAGGAAGAAAGAAGAAGAAGAGGAGAGGAGAGAGAGAGAGAGAGAAAGCAGCGAAGGACTGAAAGGGAGGGTGGACTCCTCCCTTCCTGCTCCTTGTGCTCCCTTCTCCTCTTCCTACCTCCTCACAGAGAGAAGGAGAGAGAGAAAGAGACAGAGAAAGGAAGAAAGAAGAAGAAGAGAGAGAGAGAGAAAAGAAGAAGGGACCGGTGTGGAGGGTGGACCTCCTGCTCCCTGTGCCCTCCTCTCTCTGCCCTCTCACAGAGAGAAGGAGAGAGAAAGAGACAGAGAAAGAAGCAAAGAAGAAGAAGAAGAAGAGAGAGAGAGAGAGGAAAGAAGAAGGACTGAAAGGAGGGGGTGGGACCTCCTTCCTGCCCTGTACCCTTCTCCTCTTCCTACCTCTGCCACCGAGAGAAGGAGAGAAAGAGACAGAGAAAGGAAGAAAGAAGAAGAAGAAGAGAGAGAGAGAGAGAGCAATTTGAAGGACTGAAAGGGAGGGGTGGACCCCTTCCTGCTCCTGTGCCCTTCTCCTTCCTACCTCTCACAGAGAGAAGGAGGAGAGAGAAAGAGACAGAGAAAGGAAGCAAAGAAGAAGAAGAGAGAGAGAGAGGAGAGAGAGAGAGGAAAAGTAGCTATGACTTAAGGAGGGTGGGACCTCCTTCCTGTTCTGTGCCTTCTCCTCTTCCTACCTCACAGAGAGAAGGAGAGAGAGAAGAGACAGAGAAAGGAAGAGAAAGAAGAAGAAGAAGAAGAGAGAGAGAGAGGAAAGCACAAGGACTGAAAGGAGGGGTGGGACCTCCCTTCCAAGTTCCTGTGTCTCTTCCTCTCTTCCTACCCTCCTCAAGCAGAGAGAAGGAGAGAGAGAAAGAGACAGAGAAAGGGAAGAAAGAAGAAGAAGTTAAGAGAGAGAGAGAGAGAGAGAGAGGAAAAGACGCGAAGGACTGAAAGGGAGGGGTGGGACCTCCCTTCCTGCCCTGTGCCCTTCTCCTCTTCCTACCTCTCACAGAGAGAAGGAGAGAGAGAAAGAGACAGAGAAAGGAAGAAAGAAGAAGAAGAAGAGAAAGAGAGAGAGAGAGGAGAGAGAGAGAGAGAGAGAGAGGAAAGAAGGAAGGACTGAAAGGGAGTGGGTGGGACTCCCTTCTGCTCCTGTGCTCCCTTCCTCCTCCTCTTCCACTCTCAGAGAGGAAGGAGAGAGAGAAAGAGACAGAGAAAGAAGAAAGAAAGAAGAAGAAGAAGAAGAGAGAGAGAGAGAGGAAAGAAGCTGAAGGACTGAAAGGGAGGGGTGGACCTCCCTTCCTGCTCCTGTGCTCCCTTCTCCTCTTTCCTACCTCTCAGAGAGAAGGAGAGAGAGAAAGAGACAGGAGAAAGGAAGAAAGAAGAAGAAGAAGAGAGAGAGAGAGAGAGAGGAAAGAAGCGAAGGACTGAAAGGAGTGTGGACCTCCCTTCCTGCTCCCAGGCCTTTCTCCTCTCCTAATTCTCACAGAGAGAAGGAGAGAGAGAAAGAGAAAGAGAAAAATAGAAAGAAGAAGAAGAAGAGAGAGAGAGAGAGAGAGAGAGAGAGAGAGAGAGAGAGAGAGAGAGAGTGGAAAGAAGGGCTGACTGAAAGGAGGGGGTGGGGACCTCCCTTCTGCTCCCAGGGCTCTTCTCCCCTCTTCCTACCTCCCACAGAGAAGGAGAGAGGAGAAAGAGACAGAGAAAGAAGAAAGAAGAAGAAGAGAGAGAGAGAGAGAGAGAGAGAGGAAAAGAAGCGAAGGACTGAAAGGGAGGGGCAGGACCTCCTTCCTGCTCCCCAGGCCCTTCTCCTCTTCCTACCTCTCACAGAGAGAAGGAGAGGAGAAAGAGGACAGAGAAAGGAAGAAAGAAGGAGAAGAAGAGAGAGAGGAGAGAGAGAGAGAAAAGGAAGGAAGGACTGAAAGGGAGGGGTGGGACCCTCCTTTCCTGCTCTGTGCCCTTCTCTCCTCTTCCTACCTCTCACAGAGAGAAGGAGGAGAGAGAAAGAGACAGAGAAAGAAGAAAGAAGAAGAAGAAGAAGAAGAGAGAGAGAGAGAGGAAAAGAAGGAAGGACTGAAAGGAGAGGACCTCCTTTCTGTTCTGTGCCCCTTCTCCTCTTCCTACCACAGAGAGAAGTGAGAGAGAGAAAGAGACAGAGAAAGGAAGAAGTAAAGAAGAAGAAGAGAGAGAGAGAGAGAGGAAAAGAAGAAGGACTGAAAGGGAGGGTGGGGACTCTTTCAGCCCTGTGCCCTTCTCCTTCCTACCTCTCAATTGAGTAGGCTGAGAGAGAAAGACACAGAGAAAGAAGAGTGAAGAAGAAGAAGAAGAGAGGAGAGAGAGAGAGAGAGAGGAAAGAAGGAAGGACTGAAAGGGAGGTGGGACCTCCCTTCCTGTCTCTGGTGCCCTCCTCTTCCCACCTCTCACAGAGAGAAGGAGAGAGAGAGACAGCAGAGAAAGGAAGAGTAGAAAAGAAGAGGAGAGAGAGAGAGAGGAAAGAAGCGAAGGACTGAAAGGGAGGGTGGGACCTCCTTCCTGCTCCCAGTGCTCCTTTCCTCTTCCTACCTCTCACAGAGAAGGAGAGAGAGAAAGAGACAGAGAAAGGAAGAAAGAAGAAGAAGAAGAGAGAGGAAAGAAGGAAGGACTGAAAGGGTGGGTGGACCTTCCTGCCCTGTGCCCTTCTCCTCCTCCCCACCTCCTGCTGAGAGAGAAGAGAGAGAGAGAGAGAGAGAGAAAGAGAGAGAGAGAGAAGGAATAGAGAGAGAGTGGGAGAGGAGGAAAGTAGCTTGGGCTGACCTGAAAGGAGGGTGGACCCTCCCTTCCTGTCTCTGTGCCCTTCTCCTTCCTACCTCACAGAGAGAAGGAGAGAGGAGAAAGAGACAGAGAAAGGAAGAAAGAAGAAGAAGAAGAGAGAGAGAGAGAGAGAGAGAGAGATAGTGAAGCGAAGGACTGAAAGGGGAGGGGTGGGACCTCCTTCCTGCTCCCAGTTCCTCTCCCCTTCCACCTCCTCACAGAGAGAAGAGAGAGAGAGACAGGAGAAAGGAAGAAAGAAGAAGAAGAAGAAGAGGAGAGAGAGAGAGAGAGAGGAAAGAAGCGAAGGACTGAAAGGGGAGGGGTGGGACCTCCTTCCTGGCCCTTGTGCCCTTCTCCTCTTCCTACCTCCTCACAGAGAGAAGGAGAGAGAGAAAGAGACAGAGAAAGGGAAGAAAGAAGAAGAAGAAGAGGAGAGAGAGGAGAGAGAGAGAGGAAAATAGCTGGCTGGACTGAAAGGGAGGGTGGACCTCCTTCCTGTCTTGTGCCCTTCCTCCCTCTCCCCACTCCTCACAGAGAGAAGGAGAGAGAAAGAGACAGGAGAAAGGAAGAAAGAAGAAGAAGAAGAGAGAGAGAGAGAGAGAGAGAGAGAGGAAAAGAAGTGAAGGGACTGAAAGGGAGGGGTGTGGACCTCCCTTCCGTTCTGTGTCTTCCTCCTCTCCTCACCTCACCGTGAGAGAAGGAGAGAGAAAGAGACAGGAGAAAGAAGAAAGAAGAAGAAGAAGAGAGAGAGAGAGAGGAAAGAGGCCATGAAGGACTGAAAGGAGGGGGTGGACCCCTTCCTGCCCTGTGCCCCTCTCTCTTTTCCTCCTACCTCCTCACAGAGAGAGAATCGAGAGAGAGAGCAGACAGAGAAAGGAAGATGAAAGAAGAAGAAGAAGAGAGAGAGAGAGAGAGTATGTAAGGAAGGACTGAAAGGGAGGGGTGGACCTCCCTTCCTGTCTCAGGTTCTCTCCTTCTTCCTACCTCTCACCGAGAGAAGGAGAGAGGAGAAAGAGACAGAGAAAGGAAGAAAGAAGAAGAAGAAGAGGAGAGAGAGAGGAGAGAGAAAAGGAGGCGAAGGACTGAAAGGAGGGGTGGGACCTCCCTTCCTGCCCTTGTGCCCTTCTCCTCTTCTTACCTCTCACAGAGAGAAGGAGAGAGAGAAAGAGACAGAGAAAGGAAGAAAGAAGAAGAAGAAGAAGAAGAGAGAGAGAGAGAGAGAGAGAGAGAGGAAAAGAAGGAAGGACTGAAAGGGAGGTGGACCTCCTCCTTCCAGCCCCAGGTCTCTCCTTCCTCTACCTCTCACTGAGAGAAGGAGAGAGAGAAAGAGACAGAGAAAGGAAGAAAGAAGAAGAAGAAGAAGAGAGAGAGAGAGAGTGAAAAGAAGGAAGGACTGAAAGGGAGGGGTGGGACCCTCCCTCCTGCCCTGTGCCTTCCTTCCTACCTCCTCACAGAGAGAAGGAGAGAGAGAAAGAGACAGAGAAAGGAAGAAAGAAGAAGAAGAGAGAGAGAGAGAGAGGAAAAGTAGCTGAAGGACTGAAAGGAGGGTGACCTCCTTCCTTGCTCCTGTGCCCTTCTCCTCTTCCTACTCTCACCGAGAGAAGGGGAGAGGAGAAAGAGACAGAGAAAGGAAGAAAGAAGAAGAAGAAGAAGAGAGAGAGAGAGAGGAAAAGAAGGAAGGACTGAAAGGAGGGGTGGGGACCTCCTTCCTGCCCTGTGCCCTCTCTCTCCTCTTCCTACCTCTCACAGAGAGAAGGAGAGAGAGAGACAGAGAAATAGAAGAAAGAAAAAGAAGAAGAGAGGAGAGAGAGAGAGAGAGAGAGAGGGGAAAAGAAGCTGAAGGACTGAAAGGGAGTGGGGTGGACCCTCCCTTTCCTGCCCTGTGCCCTTCTCCTTCCGACTCTCACTGGAGAGAAGGAGAGAGAGAAAGACAGAGAAAGGAAGAAGGCAAAGAAGAAGAAGAGAGAGAGAGGAGAGTGAAAAGAAGAATGGACTGAAAGGGAGGGGGTGGGACCTCCTTCCTGCCCCCAGGCCCCTTCTCCTCTTCCTACCTCACAGAGAGTAGAGGAGAGAGAAAGAGACAGAGAAAGGGAAGAAAGAAGAAGAAGAAGAGAGAGAGAGAGAGAGGAAAAGAAGGAAGGACCGAAAGGGAGGGGTGGGACCTCCTTCCTTAGCCTGTGTTCCTTTCCTCCTTCCTACCTCAATTGAGAGAAGGGAGAGAGAGAAAGACACAGAGATATGGAAGATAAGAAGAAGAAGAGAGAGAGAGAGAGAGAGAGAGAGAGAAAAGAAGGAATGGACTGAAAGGGAGGGTGGACCTCCCTTCCTGCTCCTCCTGTGCCTTCTCCTTCCTACCCTCTCACAGAGAGAAGGGAGAGGAGAGAAAGAGATGAGAGAAAGGAAGAAAGTAGCTAGAAGAAGAGAGAGAGAGAGAGAGGAAAAGAAGGAAGGACTGAAAGGTAGGGTGGACTCCCTTCCTGCTCCTGTGTCTCTTCAGCCTTCCTACCTCTCACAGAGAGAAGGAGAGAGAGAAAGAGACAGAGAAAGGAAGAAAGAAGAAGAAGAAGAGAGAGAGAGAGAGAGAGAGAGGAAGAAGTGAAGGACTCAAAGGGAGGTGGGGACCTCCCTTCCTGCCCTTGTGTGCCCTCTCCTCTTCCTACCTCTCACAGAGAGAAGGAGAGAGAGAAAGAGACAGAGAAAGGAAGAAAGAAGAAGAAGAAGAGAGAGAGAGAGAGAGAGAGAGAGAGAGAGAGAGAGAGAGAGAGAGGAAAGAAGTGGAAGGACTGAAAGGGAGGGGGTGGACTCCTTCCTGCCCCCAGGGCCCCTCCTTCCCTACCTCTCACAGAGAGAAGGAGAGAGGAGAAAGAGACAGAGAAAGGAAGAAAGAAGAAGAAGAAGAGAGAGGAGAGAGAGAGAGAGAGAGAGAGAGAGGAAAAAAGCCAGCTGGACTGAAAGGAGGGGGTGGGACCTCCCTTCCTGCCCTGTGCTCCCTTTCTCCTCTTCCTACTCTCACTGAAGGAGAGAGAGAAAGAGACAGAGAAAGGAAGAAAGAAGAAGAAGAAGAGAGAGAGAGAGTGAAAGAGGCGAAGGACTGAAAGGGAGGGGGTGGGACTCCTTCCTGTTCTGTGCCCCTTCTCCCTTTTCCTACCCTCTCACAGAGAGAACGAGAGAGAGAAAGAGACAGAGAAAGGAAGAAAGAAGAAGAAGAAGAAGAAGAGAGAGAAGAGAGAGAGAGAGGAAAAGAAGCGAAGGACTGAAAGGGAGGGGTGGGACTTCCTTCCTGCCCTTGTGCTCCTCTCCTTCTTCCTACCTCTCACTGAGAGAAGGAGAGAGAGAAAGAGACAAAGAAAGGAAGAAAGAAGAAGAAGAAGAAGAAGAGAGAGAGAGAGAGAGAGAGAGAGAGTGAAAAGAAGCGAAGGACTGAAAGGAGGGGTGGACCTCCCTTCCTGCCCCTGAAAGTCTCTTCTCCTCTTCCTACCTTCACAGAGAAGGAGAGAGGAGAAAGAGACAGAGAAAGGAAGAAAGAAGAAGAAGAAGAGAGAGAGGAAAAGGCTTAGTTGGACTGAGTGAGGGGCGGGACCTCCCTTCCTGCCCTGTGTTCTTCTCCTCTTCCTACCTCTCACCGAGAGAAGGAGAGAAAGAGACAGAGAAAGGAAGAAAGAAGAATAGGGGTAAAGAGAGAGAGAGAGAGGAAAAGAGGCGAAGACTGGTGCGGGAGGGACCTCCCTTTCCTGCTCCTTGTGCCTCTTCTCCTTCCTACCTCTCACAGAGAGAAGGAGAGAGAAAGAGACAGAGAAAGGAAGAAAGAAGAAGAAGAAGAGAGAGAGAGAGAGAGAGAGAGAGAGAGAGAGAGAGAGAGAGAGGAAAAGAAGGAAGGACTGAAAGGAGGGTGGGACCTCCTCTGCCCTTGTGTCTTTCTCCTTCCTACCCTCACCGAGAGAAGGAGAGAGAGAAAGAGACAGAGAAAGGAAGAAAGAAGAAGCAAAGAAGAGAGAGAGAGAGAAAGAAGCTGAAGGACTGAGTGGGAGGGGGTGTGGGACCTCCCTTCCTGTCTCTTGTGCCCTTCTCCTCCTTCCCACCTCCTCACACAGAGAGAAGGAGAGGAGAGAAAGAGACAGAGAAGGAAGAAAGAAGAAGAAGAAGAAGAGAGAGAGAGAGAGAGAGGAAAGAATGAAGGACTGAAAGGGAGGGGTGGGACCTCCCTTCCTGTCTCTGTGCCCTCTCCTCTTCCTACCTCTCACTGAGAGAAGGGAGAGAGAAAGAGACAGAGAAAAAAAGAAAGAAGAAGAAGAAGAAGAGAGGAGAGAGAGAGAGAGGGAAAAGAAGCGAAGGACTGAAAGGGAGGGGTGGGACCTCCCTTCCTGCCCTGTGCCCCTTCTCCTCTTCCTACCTCTCACAGAGAGAAGGAGAGAGAGAGAGACAGAGAAAGGAAGAAAGAAGAAGAAGAGAGAGAGAGAGAGAGAGAGAGAGAGGGAGTAGCTGCTGACTGAAAGGGAGGTGGGACTCCCTTCCTGCCCTGTGCTCTCCTTCAGGCCTCTCTACCGAGAGAAGGAGAGAGAGAAAGAGACAGTGAGAAAGGAAGAAAGAAGAAGAAGAAGAAGAAGAGAGAGAGAAAAGAAGGAAGGACTGAAAGGGAGGGGTGGACCTCCTTCTGCTCCTAGTTCTTCTCCTCTTCCTACCTCTCACAGAGAGAAGGAGAGAGAGAAAGAGACAGAGAAAGGAAGAAAGAAGAAGAAGAAGAGAGAGAGAGAGAGAGAGGAAAAGCAGGCGAAGGACTGAAAGGGAGGTGGACCTCCTTCCTGCCCCAGGTCTTCTCCTTTCCTTCCTCTCCCTACCTCACTGGGAGAGAAGGAGAGGAGAGAGAGGATAGAGAAAGGAAGAAAGAAGAAGAAGAAGAGAGAGAGAGAGAGAGAGAGAGAGAGAGGAAAGAAGCGAAGGACCTGAAAGGGAGGGTAACCTTCCCTGCTCCTGTGCCCCTTCCTCCTCTTCCTACCTCACAGAGAGAAGGAGAGAGAAAGAGACAGAGAAAGGAAGAAAGAAGAAGAAGAGAGAGAGAGAGAGAGAGAGGAAAGAAGGAAGGACTGAAAGGAGGGTGGGGACCCTCCTTCCTGCTCCAGTTCCTTCCTCCTTCCTACCTCTCACAGAGAAGGAGAGAGAGAAAGAGACAGAGAAAGGAAGAAAGAAGAAGAAGAAGAAGAGAGAGAGAGAGAGAGGAAAAGAAGCTGAAGCACTGTGCTGGAGTGGGTGGGGACTCCCTTCCTGCCCTGTGCCCTTCTCCTCTTCCTACCTCACCGAGAGAAGAGGGAGAGAAAGAGACAGAGAAAGAAGAAAGAAGAAGAAGAAGAAGAAGAAGAGAGAGAGAGAGAGAGGAAAAGAAGTGAAGGACTGAAAGGAGGTGGACCCTCCCTTCCTGCCCTTGTGCCCCCTTTCCTCCTTCCTACCTCTCACAGAGAGAAGGAGAGAGAAAGAGACAGAGAAAGGAAGAAAGAAGAAGAAGAAGAAGAGAGAGAGAGAGAGAGAGAGAGAAAAGAAGCGAAGGACTGAAAGGGAGGGGGTGGGACCTTCCTGCCTCCCAGGCTCCCTTCTCCTTCCTACCTCTCACTGAGAGAAGGAGAGAGAAAGAGACAGAGAAAGAAGAAAGAAGAAGAAGAAGAGAGAGAGAGAGAGAGAGAGAGAGAGAGAGAGAGAGAGAGAGAGAGAGGAAAAGAAGCGAAGAACTGAAAGGAGGGTGGACCTCCTTCCTGCTCCCAGGCCCTTTCTCCTCTTCCTACCCTCACAGAGAGAATAGAGAGAGAGAAAGAGACAGAGAAAGTGGAAGAAAGAAGAAGAGTAAAGAAGAGAGAGAGAGAGAGAGAGAGAGAGAGAGAGAGAGAGAGAGAGAGGAAAAGAAGCGAAGGACTGAAAGGGAGGGGTGGGACCTCCCTTCCTGCCCTGTGCCCTTACTCCTCTTCCCACCACAGAGAAGAGAGAGAGAAAGAGACAGAGAGAAAGGAAGTTGTTAGCTAGGTAAAGAAGAAGAGAGAGAGAGAGAGAGAGGAAAGGTTGAAGGACTGAAAGGGAGGTGGACCTCCTTCCTGCCCTGTGCCCTTCTCTCCTTCCTATCACCGGGAGAGAAGGAGAGAGAGAAAAGAGACAGAGAGGAAGTTAAAAAGAAGAAGAGAGAGAGAGAGAGAGAGAGAGAGAGGAAAAGCATAGAAGGAAGGACTGAAAGGGAGGGTGGGACCTCCCTTCCTGCCCTGTGCCCCTTCTCCTCTTCCTACCTCTCACAGAGAGAAGGAGAGAGAGAAAGAGACAGAGAAAGGAAGAAAGAAGAAGAAGAGAGAGAGAGAGAGAGAGAGGAAAAGAAGCGAAGGACTGAAAGGGAGGGGTGGGACCTCCCTTCCTGCCCTGTGCCCCTTCTCCTCTTCCTACCTCTCAAAGAGAGAAGGAGAGAGAGAAAGAGACAGAGAAAGGAAGAAAGAAGTACTGAAGAAGAGAGAGAGAGAGAGGAAAAGAGGCTAAAGGACTGAAAGGGAGGGCAGGGACCTCCTTCCTGCCCTCTGTGTCCCTTTCCCCTCCTCTTCCTACCACCTAGGAGAGAAGGAGAGAGAGAAAGAGACAGAGAAATGAAGAAAGAAGAAGAAGAGAGAGAGAGAGAGAGAGGAAAGAAGGCGAAGGACTGAAAGGGAGGGGTGGGACCTCCCTTCCTGCCCTGTGCCCCTTCTCCTCTTCCTACCTCTCACAGAGAGAAGGAGAGAGAGAAAGAGACAGAGAAAGGAAGAAAGAAGAAGAAGAAGAAGAAGAGAGAGAGAGAGAGAGAGAGAGAGAGGAAAAGGCTGAAGGACTGAAAGGAGTGGTGGGACCTCCTTCTGCTCCTGTGCCTTTCTCCTCTTCCCACCCTCCCCACCGGGAGAGAAGGAGAGAGAGAAAAGAGACAAAGAAAGGAATACACAAAGAAGAAGAAGAAGAGAGGAGAGAGAGAGAGAGAGAGAGGAAAAGCAGCTGAAGGACTGAAAGGAGGTGGGACCTCCTTCAAGTTCTGTGCTCCCCTTCCTCCTCTTCCTACCCTCTCACAGAGAGAAGGAGAGAGAGAAAGAGACAGAGAAAGGAAGAAAGAAGAAGAAGAAGAGAGAGAGAGAGAGAGAGAGAGGAAAAGAAGCGAAGGACTGAATGGGTGGGGTGGGACCTCCCTTCCTGCCCTGTGCCCCTTCTCCTCTTCCTACCTCTCACCGAGAGAAGGAGAGAGAGAAAGAGACAGAGAAAGGAAGAAAGAAGAAGAAGAAGAGAGAGAGAGAGAGAGAGAGAGAGAAAAGAAGCGAAGGACTGAAAGGGAGGGGTGGGACCTCCTCTCAGTCTCTGTGTCTCCTCCTCTTCCTACCTCTCAGAGAGAAGGAGAGAGAGAAAGACATAGAAAGAAGAAAGAAGAAGAAGAAGAAGAAGAAGAAGAGAGAGAGAGAGAGAGAGAGAGAGAGGAAAAGAAGCTTTTGAAGGAATTGAAAGGGAGGGGTGGGACCTCCCTTCCTGGTTCCTGTGTCTCTTCCTCCCTCTTCCTACCTCTCACCGAGAGAAGGAGAGAGAGAAAGAGACAGAGAAAGGAAGTAAGAAGAAGAAGAAGAGAGAGAGAGAGAGGAAAAGAAGCTTAAGGACTGAAAGGAGGGTGGGACCCCTTCCTGCTCTGTGCTCCTCTTCTCTCTTCCTACCCTCTCACCCAGAAGGAGAGAGAGAGTACAGAGAAAGGAAGCAAAGAAGAAGAAGAATGTAGAGAGAGAGAGAGAGAGAGAGAGAGAGAGAGAGAGAGAGAGAGAGAGAGAGAGAGAGAGGAGGCTAGGTTGAAGGGACTGAAAGGAGGGGTGGGACCTCCTTCCTGTCTCTGTGTCTTCTCCTCTTCCCACTCTCTCAGAGAATGATAGAGAGAGAAAGAGACAGAGAAAGGGAAGAAAGAAGAAGAAGAAGAAGAAGAAGAAGAAGAGAGAGAGAGAGAGAGAGAGAGAAAAAGGCTTAAGGGACTGAAAGGAGGGGTGGGACCTCCTTCCTTGCTCCTGTGCTCCTTTCTCCTCCTCTTCCTACCTCTCACCGAGAGAAGGAGAGAGAGAAAGAGACAGAGAAAGGAAGAAAGAAGAAGAAGAAGAGAGAGAGAGAGAGAGAGAGAGGAAAAGAAGCGAAGGACTGAAAGGGAGGGGTGGGACCTCCCTTCCTACCTCTCACCGAGAGAAGGAGAGAGAGAAAGAGACAGAGAAAGGAAGAAAGAAGAAGAAGAAGAAGAGAGAGAGAGAGAGAGAGAGAGAGAGAGAGAGAGAGAGAGAGAGAGAGAGAGAGGAGGAAAAGAAGGAAGGACTGAAAGGAGGGGTGGACCCTCCTTCTCCGTTCTGTGTTCTCTTCTCCTCTTCCTACCTCTCACAGAGAGAAGGAGAGAGAGAAAGAGACAGAGAAAGGAAGAAAGAAGAAGAAGAGAGAGAGAGAGAGAGAAAGAAGGAAGGACTGAAAGGGAGGGTGGACCTCCCTTCCTGCCCTGTGCCCCTTCTCCTCTTCCTACCTCTCACAGAGAGAAGGAGAGAGAGAAAGACAGAGAAAGGAAGAAAGAAGGAGAAAGAGAGAGAGGAGAGAGAGAGAGAGAGGAGGTTGGAAAGAGGCTAAGGGTTGAAAGATAGAAATTAAGAAAGGACAAACAGTAAGAGCGGGACAGAGAGGGAAAGAAGCTCAGGGCTGAAAGATATAGAATAAGAAAGAAACGACAAACAGAAAGAGAGAGAGAGAGCGAGAGAGAAAGGGAAAGAAGCTAAGTGCTGAAAGATGCAGAGAAAGAAAGAAACGACAAGCGGAAAGAGAGAGAGAGAGAGAGAGAGAGAGGAAAAGAAGCGAAGGGCTGAAAGGGAGGTGGGGAATCCTCCTTCTGCTCCTTGTGCCCTTCTCCTCTTCCTACCTCTCACAGAGAGAAGGAGAGAGAGGAAAGAGACAGGAGAAAGGAAGAAAGAAGGAGAAAGAGAGAGAGAGAGAGGAAAGAAGTGAAGACTGAAAGGGAGGTGGGGAATCCTCCTCTCCCCTGCCCTGTGCCCCTTCCTCCTTCCTACCTCTCTTCACAGAGAAAAGAAGAAAAGAGAAAAGAGACAGAAAAGAATAGTGTGAAAGAGAAAGATAGATAGATAGAGAGAGAGAGAAAGCAAAGGAAAAACTACATATAATGACTTACTTGCTTCTTAAGATCCTTCTCGTCCCGTCTATAGGAATCTTCGTCCTCTCTCTTATTTCTTCGTTGCTGAGGTCGAATTATATCCTTTACGAATTCCAGCTTAGATTGCTTGAGGAATTTCCAGCTTAGATTACCTGAGGAATTTCAGCTTTGATTACCTGAGGAATTTCCAGCTTTGATTACCTGAGAATTTCCAGCTGATTACCTGAGGAATGGGAATGATACCACATGTGAACCTGCCTGAACGCTCATTTTGCCTGATGATTTTCACTCACTGCAAGAGACTTGTGAACTCAGCTGCCGCCCTGAGCCTAGTTTTCTAATAATGTCTTGCGATGGTTCGTGGGGTTCGTGGTACTTCTTGTCCTTCGGAGCTTCGTCCTGCAATCTACTCTGAACGTTCTTCGAATCCTATCTTCATGGGTAAAGACGCGTCTACAGGATCCTGGAGTCTTTTAGACTTTAAGAAGGCGTTATAATCAAAGGGTGTTTCTCTAATCTAGATTGTGAGAGGCTTTAGAATTCTACAGAGAGTCGGAGGACGCCATCATGACGATGCTTTTAGTCCAATAATTACGTAAAGACAGATTCCTGAATCCAGTCGGCATGGCTGTTCACGTATATATGCACAAATTTTTCAGCGACACACTGCTGACTGACTCCCAGGTCAATCTTATATCATTCAGGAAGAAAAAAGATATAAACATAAACGAGAAATTTTCACTTTAATCCAGAATTAAATGAAATTTACAAAATATTGGTATGCTATAGACTTTAAAGATTTAATTATGCAAGAGAGTAATATTAGAAAGTAAATTTTTTTCTATCAATCTCTTTCGTCTCTTTCTCATTTAAATCCATACATCTGTTAATATGACAGACCCAACTGGCCTATTCAGTACATACAGTATATATATATATATATATATATATATATATATATATATATATATATATATATATATATATATATATATATATATATATATATATATATATATATATATATATATATATATATATATATATGTGTGTGTGTGTGTGTGTGTATAGAGAGAGTGTATTTATATATATTTGTTTCTTTCTTATTTTGCTTTGGATATGCTTGTAACTACGAAGCCGTGACATCCAAACACAAGAAATTGAAGAGACTTGTGATTTGCCGGTCGCGGGAGACGAACCCGGGTCACCTTAACCACAAGGTCACGTTGCCGACCTGACCACGACCCGCAAATCACAAGTCTCTTCAATTTCTTGTGTTTGGATGTCACGGCTTCGTAGTTACAAGCATATCCAAAAAAGCGCGAAGAATTCGAGAAGTTAAGAGGGCATTGTGGCTATTAGAATTACATATGTGTCTAGTAAAAGTGACTAGTAGATTCTACATATATGTATATATATATATATATATATATATATATATATATATATATATATATATATATATATATATCTGTGTTTATAACCACTATTCACGCTTACTTAAATCTTACAGCGCGGAGGGAGAGAGAGTTTGAGAGTGATGATAACAAATGAAAATAAACAGAGTCTTGGGGCAGAAATGTCATTCTATAACCATGTTCAAGTATTTAAACTATTTACAATGATTTATTAAAGGTTGGCCATGGCCCAGCATGTGTGTAGTCAGTTTATTCATATCAGTAGAGTGAGAGAATGTTTATATATAAGATATGGAGGCATTGCAAGGGTTACTTAAGAAGTCGTGAATAGTACATCGTGTGTATGGCAGCGTTGCCAAAATGCCGAATTTTTAGGATTTGAAGTGCCGAGAAAACTCTACGGGTTGTGAATGCATTTGAGTACTGCCGACAAGCCGTCGAGAACTCTTGCTCTGCCGAGAAAAATCGGCTACCCACAGGCGCGGGATGGCTTCCTCCATGCAGCAGCTGTATCTCGGAGTACTTACAATGGCGACCATTAACCTTATAATTTTCTAAGGGAAGGTTTGGAAGATAGGACACTGAGACTTAAAACGATTTTTGACATGTTGCAAGATCATCCATCTTTCCGTATTTATTTCTTCAATTTCTTGATTTTATTCTTCTTACTTAATAAATTTAATAATTTCGTCTAAAGAGGGAACCTGCATTACGCATCTACATAAGTAGGATTTATACTTGATATCCTGAGAACATATTACCGTCTAGCAAAGCAACCGATTCACAAGGGTTAGTAAAGTTCTCGGTATATTGCAAGAGCCAGAAATTGTTTCAAACAGAGCATAATTGATCGCCGATGTCACAAAAAGATGTCGACAATCATGATTACAGCGTGTTCAATTGAAATAAAGGTTATTCTAGGTTCAAAATTCCTGCAATTATGCAGTAATTGGCGTAGAGGGTTTTGCACTAGAAATGATGTGCTTGATGCTATCATTGTCAAATTTAGCTTCAGAAGCACCACGAGTATATTCAGGGGATCTACAGCAATTGGATGAAGAGTGGCGACATCTCCCCAACTTTGACTTTCCTGAACATTCGAAGGCTTCAACAAATGTCGAGGATCTATTTGTTTATCTGTCAAAATTGAGAGATGACAATGGAAACCGAACTCGTTTTGCTTTCTTGCTCGGAGCATTTTAATGTTACCAACCTCAAGCGCTGATGCAGAAAGAATACTTTCAAGGTAAATTGATCGAAACAAAAAAATTAGAAACAAAATTTGATATCCAATTCCTAGTGTGTGCTTCATATAAATTTATATGTATATATATTCTTCTTGTATACCATACGAATGTTTGCTAATAATTTGTACATACTATGTTGAATATAATCTGTCTAGTCAGTTATGCTGAATATAGCCTAATATGTCTAGATTATGGATTAATTAAAGATTATTTTTCATATTGATATACCTAATATGTATAGGTTTATAAGTACTAAAGATTATTTCTCTATTAATTCGATTATGTAATATATCTTGAATATATGTTAATTCGCATACCTTATATGTAAATAGTTAAAATTTATATAGAACAGAATATTGCTTTGTAATTGTATAATATATTCATTTATATATTTAAACATGTAGAATATCAGTATAAGGAAAAAAAGTATTTTATATGATTGATATATGAGTGAACGATGATAAAAATAAATCCATAGTTTCTAAGAGATTTTATTTTTATCATTGTATTTGACAGGATCTGAAGAAAAGGGTGCAGCCTGTAACTTGTTTATTATCTTTAGTTATTTCATGAGTGCAGCACTGAAAACTGTTTTAGGTATGCTGATTTCTATGCTGGTTTCATTGCCGGGTTTTATGACGCTGATGGACGTTTTGTGACAGTGTTCTCAATTCTTGGTATTTGGCTTTACACTCTCTGGCTTGCCGGTCAACTTTCTCCGGATAATTGGTAAATAGAGTTGTATATTTTATGAGCTATTACAGATGGGAAGGTTAGGCCAAAGTTGCTCGGGCAGTTATAAGTAAAGCATGTAACCTGTTGGTTTAACAGCCACTGGTGCAGCCGTTTCAGAGTAGCCTAGACTGGCCAGGTAAGTTTTAGGATAGTCTACCTCCTAGTCAAAGATTTCGCAATGTACTGCTTACGGTGGTGATCTCTTCGTCATTTTACCATGTCCTGTCTCTCTATTGTATAAAGGGTGAAGAAGTGCAATATTGTTTAAAGACTAAACAGAAGTTGCATAAATGCTGACCAGTCAGACCACTTTGGGTAGGTTACTGGGCACAGGGTAGTCATGATTGGCCAAGCAGTGTTGCATTTCTGTGAAGGATCTCTAGTGGTATTCTTCATTACAGTGTTGGGCACAGAATTTATGAAAGAGAAAGGTTATGAAAATAAGTGTTCTCTGTGCATCATTTTATATTGTTCTTCTCTGTGTAGAGGTATTTTAGACAGGATAGGTGTATTGAGTGTCAAATTACGTTTAAATAAAGATAACAGAAAAAACATAATACCCTTATATTTAAACAAATTTACTGAGATTGCAAATTAAATTTCATTTCAATTTTTTATCGTGAAGAGGGTTAAACCTCCCAGGAGCAGATGTAAGAGGAAGACGACTCCTTTAGGCCGATTTAGCATTTTTGTAGTAGACATTTGAGAGGGAGGTACTAACCATGTCACGAGAGGGTTCTTCTCACTCATGACATTAAGATACGAGACAAGAGGAGAATAATAATACTAATATATACAGATGCACTGTTGTCATTCCTTTGCTGGAGACAGGGTCAGAGAATGGTACGGTGTCATAGTTGACACGGTGGGTATGAAGACTACTGACGTTTACGCTGCCTGGGAACAGGGTAGCTCCAGTCTGTACTACATACATGATATTCCTGGGTGCATTGGTTCATTACTGATGAGGCTATGATGCCCTTCTGGGAGTGCAATTAGTGTTGATTTCATTTTAGTGGTAAGGTACGATGGTATTGAAGAAAACCTTGGTACCAGTTCGTTTCTATTACTCATTACATCATGCCAAATTTCTCCCAGGCCTAGTCTCCCCGGATTTGGTTAATTTACATAGTCTTCTGTGAACTCGACTATATCCACTCTATACTCTTCAGGACTCCTGACTAGGTCCCTGAAATATTCCTTTATTTAATTTTTATTTCCAGAAAACAATACAAAGGGAGTAGTTTTAAAACAACAAAAATAACTTTATATTGAGAGACCTCAAAAAAATATAACTACATACTAGGAATTGCTTTCCTTCATAATAGATAAGTATCAAACATGTAGCAGCCCTGGGAATCAATTAATTACAGTAAGGTAAATCATCTGATACCTACATTCCACACAGCACAATGTTTGTACACAAATATATGTCATTGACAGACCACCTGAAAGATTTCTGAGAAGGCACTTAAAACTAAAATGAGGTGAAACCAGCTACAAGGTTTTTTAACAGGATATAGTCTATAGCTGTAAATTCTTCAGAAATCGTTAAGGGATAGCCTATGCCAAGTTTGGCATGACTGATTTTTTTACTAGGTTACAATGGCCACAAGAAGTTAGTTTATCATGTATAGGCTAAGTCCTATGTAATGAAGTTTTCTATGAAGATCTTTTTTATATAAGTAGCCTAAGCTATTTGTAACAAAATAGTCATAATCATCTAAACAGGATTAGTCTAGGGTAGGCCTCTCTTAATTACTGTATAGCCTAATCTAAGATCGTGGATCGGCAGTGAAACTTCCATGAGGGAGAGGTAGGGTAAACTCCAAGATGTCCTGTCGGACAGCCATTTCAGGCACCCTTTTGCACTGGTATCTACAAAAACTTTAAGGATAAACAAAATATTTATAATCATCTTTTCTAACGTTTTACAACCCTATCAAATGCTAGTTATAACTCAAAATCAACACAGCAAAACTCCATGACAACTAATGAATATGAAGCATCTTTCAATGACAATGAAAATTTTCCAAGTTAAGGCGTTGCAATCACGCTTGACTGAGTTGCAATAACAACGCTACGCTAAATCTTTGTCTGCCAATGTTCTTTCACATGATACTGATCTGTTCCAACTAATGGTAATATTACGACTTTAAAGCTAATTCTCGTATGGATAGATAATAACTTATTAATAATTTGCAAATTAGCCAAATGAAGGGTGGACTGTGTTGACATCCTTTTCCACACCAACAGCGTTCTCGTCCCTTACATGTTTCTTTAGTGTTACCAATATGCAGACGAAGGATTCAGGACAGCGCCCCCATACTCAGAGTGAAAGAAAACAAAATGAAAACATTTGTTATCTACAACCACTCTACAACAGTATAAAGATATTAGAGGAGGAGGGATGAATCAATTCCTAAACAAATCACTAAATACCAAAGGCATACTTTTTCTCATTACAAAACTTTTCCTCGTAGAAAGCTCTATCTATGTCCACTCTAATATCATGACAACTTTTCCAATGGAACCAAACAGCTCCTTAGTTGGCCTGCAAATCAGAAAACAGGTCTTGTACAGTAGAAACAAGCAACGATCTCAACTAGAGACTAAAGGGCTGTTGCAACAACATAAAACAAGGATATACTTGAGTACTAAATGGGGACACTACCCTAATAGCTTTGTCTAGCCTAATACTGGGGTTGATTGATCTACTTACACAGGATGTCACATCACTCTCTGCAACAAAAAGAGTTCTCCACATATGAAGACAAAATTTACTCCTATTGAGGCATCCTAATGATTATCAAATCACCAGAGCTCTTGGCTAGAAACGACTTTAAACTTGAATCTCAAAGAGGTTTGGAAAATGGTGTACCTATCCTCTAAGATGTACTCAAACCAGTACTACAAGAGCAAAACTCTGACATTTCTCTATAAGACAAGACCCATAAAACCACACCTGCATTCCCAACTAGGTACTATGTGAAATCTTGTACTAAATGTTTTACATTACTTTGTCTATTACCTCAAACCATAAAGCTTTCACATTACTGGCCACTGCAACAGAAAAAATATACATTCATCAACCTTAAAACCAAGTAAAGAGAACACACAAACGTACAAAACTACAATACTGTACATATTACCACATTAGAAAACGCAAGTCTCTACTACACTGGGGGAAACAAAAGTCCTCCCCTCAGCAAAGTTCATGTACATTACCATACAAGAGTCTAGTATCTTCAATGAGACGTGAGGAGGCACAATATTCCTAGCACCTCTTGTACGAACTCCCAGTTACTATCAAGCACATTTTCAGAGTGCTCTTTCATGGTAATCTAACCATTCTCTACCACAGTGGTGGTTTAGTTTATTAGCAGCTCGTTCTCTACGATTGTATCATCAAATAAATTTTTCAACACATAAGTGGATCCATCTCTCTGGCTAACTTCTACCACTCTGTAGGGTCCGAGCCACTTAACATTTAACTTTCGACTAGTACCAGGTATTTGAGCCTCATTTCTGACCCAGACTAGTGAATTCTTTTCAACACTCGTATTCACTCACTTTCGGTTAGCTATACTTAAAAATGTTTTTGACCTCTCTAAGTGGGTCTTTTGGATTATCTCATGAACTCAGGCGATATCAGAACTACCCACTTCTCATCAAATGATGGTACGTAAAGCATTATTTGTCTAGCAGGTCTCCTACTAAAGAAGACATAATGTGGCTGTACCACTCTATGTTACGTGGACAGCACAATTTGCGAATCGGCTGGGTCTCGCCTAAATAGGTTGGCTACTGATAAGGATGACCTGACACATGACATTCAACAGGGTCTTCAGGTAGTTTAGCGCATTCTTTCTGATATGCTGTTACCTTCAGGATGGTATGGTGTGATGAAACCAGTGTTTATGTTGTGCTTTTGGCAAAGATCTCTAAACTGTTGTGATGTGAATTCAGCACCATTGTCAAGAATTACACACCCTGGAATTCCGAAATCATTTAAATATTTCTGGAAATTCTTACTGACCACTTCTGTAGTCTTATTCCTCAGTGGGTAAAACTTCACAAAGCGTGAATAATGATCAGTCACTGTAAGAACGCAATCTGCACTCCATTTGCACCAGACATATCTGGTTTAAATCAATACTGATATGCTCCAAGGGCTTGGTGTACTGGTGAGTTCTTGGAATTTCCTGCTGTAAAGATGTGGACTGGTCATGAACCTGACATGTAATGCATTCTTTAACAAACTTAACTACATCAGATTTAAGTGATGGCTAACAGGAAGTAAGTCTCCAGAGCATCAATAGTTTGTAAAATGACTAGCAACAGACTCATGACCAAACTTCTCAAAGTGGCTTTCTAAGCTCTGCAGTACCACAAGTCTTAACTGAATACTATTTGATGTTTACCAGCACTAGATATAATAAGCCTTCATACAAAGAAGGCTACAAACTGATGGATGAACGCTCTGGGAAACTTTTTCGTAGGCAATTTTCCTCCTCCTAAGTATGCAATCAACTCACCCCATCTTGTTTCACCTACCTGCTTAGCCTTGTATTCTTCCTTACTCAACCCTAGATAATTGTCTTATTATTGTGAAAGATTGCCCTAACTGCCTACTTAACTGATCAGCTACCTCCTTGTGCTTTCCTGGCCTATACACAACTTTGAAGCGATAATCCTGGGCATTTCAATAATCCATCTATTTATCCTAGGTGATTTTGTATTCTTTCTTTGAATACTGACAAAGATGATATCTGTGATTGTAAACATGCTACTCCCAAAAGAAAATGATGAAACCGCCTACATGCTAACACAGTAGCCAAGGCTTCCTGTCAGTAGTAGAATATCTCTGTTCTACAGGCTTCACTTGAGAGGTATCCAATTAGGTTCTACACCACCCACTTGACTCATAATCGACATGATCGACTTAGAATTCAGGAATAACTGGAAGTGCATCTTTAATAAGGTCTGCTTTTATGCAAAAAGGAGCTGTGTCATAAGGAGCTGTTTCAACTGCTCAAAACTAGACTGACACTGCGTGTCCATGCAATGGCTCTTTCATTCTAAGAGATTGGTTAAAGGGACAGCAATTTTAGCAAAATTTAAGTGTGTTTATGATAAAATCCACATACATTCCTAAAAACCCTAGTTTCCCTTTTGACATTAGTAGGAGCTTTCAGCATCTTTAATGGCACTTATGTTGTCAGACAAGGCTTGTATCCTTGGAATATTATATGGCCAAGAAATTTTATATTTTAGCGCAACCGACACTTGATGTTTAATTTCCTCACACCCTTTTCACTAAATAACTTGGAACAGCCTTCTAATCTCTTAATTAATTCTTCCAAGCTGCAAGTCTACTACAATATCATCTAAATAAATCTTTATGTATCCCCTTTAGTATCGGTTTTAAGATGTTACCTGTTACCTGAAAATATAGCTGGGCTGCAACTCAAAAACCAAACGGTAACCTCTAAACCTATATAAGGAGACTCCATCACTAAACGTTGTCAGATCTCTACTATTTCATCTAATTCTACCTGATAATAAGCATCTTTTCATATCCAATGAAGCATAAAATTGATTCCTTGATGCTGACTAACTAACTCTTCTAACCTAGGCAAAGTGGATGGATGCTGCCTGAAGGTGGGTATTGGACTTTTCGATAGTCCAAGCACACTTTAGAATTGTCTGGCTCTACCAAGACTATAGGACTTCAACCATGCGTGCCGTCGATGGCTCTCAATTATATCTTTTAGCTTCCATATCCTCCAACATATTTGCACAAGCTGTCATTTTCTCAGGGTATCTATACATGAGACTGAATCTGCCCGGAATCACTAACATTAATATGTCCCTGATCTCCCTGAATTTCTATTTCATTATTTCCACTATGAAAACTTGGTGATTTTTCATGACTAGATTCTCTAATTGGGCCTGCTGTTCATCATCTAAATGTGACCAATCTTGTTGTGCAATCAAATTTTCCAGCTTTTTCTCTGTAGTGCATCCTTGTTCTGTAATAACACGCACAATAGGATCAGCTCATTCCCTAATTTCAATCTTTCAACATGTGGGAGCTACTGAAATGATGTCCCTTTCTGTCAATCTTATTGTAGGTACCCTTACCAGTGTTCCTATTTTCAACTTAACTACACCCTTTGTACCATTTATGAGAGGCATATGTACTCTCCTGATCATCAGTGACTTTAAGGCACAAAGCCTGTAGCACCATTGGATTTTTAATTCCGAGGTATATCTTGATATTAGATCTTTATTTCATTTTACAGACACAGCATAAATACTGCAGAAGAGGGAGGGGTAGGATAATTTTTTCTTTAATCTTATCTCATCTACTCCAAGGCTTAATGGCTGAATGGTTTTGAGATTCCCACCTCCTGTGGAAGGTCTCAGTTTAAGAAGCCGTGATACTGACATGCAATATTATCCCAAATTACTATACCTTTATACGATCCCATGTTGACGAGCAACTCTAAGCAAATCAGTGCCCAATAGAATTTCTGTATGTAACAAGCTTGTCTGGCACAATAAAAAAATAAGTGAGTAACAACCTAGTGCCACTATATCTAAATAAACAGATCCTAGTACTGGTACAACTGCTGGGTGACTCCCCATTAACCTTGCAAATTTCTCTATCTTGGCAGGTTTCAAACCTAAGTTTTCAACAAGGATTTCTCTTGACTATACTGGCACAGCTACCTGTATCAACTAAAGCTTCAATCATGTTATCATTAACTACCAGACCATACTAGGAGCCGTGCCGGACTTCCAGTCAGTTTATACCTGCTTTTCCTGGACATCCTACATGACCTCTCCTACTATTTTGTTGGAAACTAATCAAAACAAACTCCTTGGGAGTGATCAAGAGGACAATCGACAGGATTATGGTCAGTCACTCCTGCAAAAGGCACAATATTTTACTATAACTCTTTGTTTTTCCATGTTTACTTTCTCCAGTGTTTGTCAACTCTTCGCTTCTTTCTAAATTATGCAGCCTACTTTTGTATTTCCTGTTGAACACCTACTACTGGGGTTGGTGACTGAGGATTCCCAGTGCCTGAAATTGGCAAGACTCTATTCCCATTACTACTATTCATTCTTGAGTTCTATAATATTCTTCTTCTGCCCATGCTGTGAATTTTCCAACAGAATAAGGGTCTGCTAAGAAATCAACTAGTTTGGCTGCCTGTGAATTCAATCCCTTATAAACTTTCTTTGTCTTAAGGAATTTATCCATGTTGAATTGGATCATTAAAATTTGTAAAGTTAAAAGCTGAGGTTTTACACTGTAATTTATTAATAAGGTTCAGAGGTTCATCAGAATAGTAAGTCATGGCAGTAATCTCTGCCATGCCTAAATAGAGTGGCTGAGCCAATAAACTGCTTCTTCATAGTTTCTTAATCTCATCCCCAAGGTAGATTATTACCCTGTTTTACTAACTGCCATGAATGTAGCTATATCCTGTTCAGCCCAGCCATTGCCACTTCTATTCTCCTGTCATCTGAACTAGTGCACAACTCTACCTGGTTCAGAAAAGTATTAAGTCTGTTGTCAGCAAGAACTCCTTGAGTGGGCTACCTTTCTTATTTTAACACTGGTACATTCTGGAGGAATTGCTACTGAGTATTTAATAACAAAAGTATGGATTGGTATTATTAAAGGGATAAGTAGGCTGTGGTCCAAGGAAAGGATTGGGTATAACAGTCTGTTGACCTTGCTGCAAAATGAATGGGTTTGACTGACTGGTATGAGGGTTTTGACAAGAGTTACCTGATGATGGAGCAGGTATAGGTGTGGATGGTTGTGTAGGAGGTTGTACTACTACTGCAGGGTTAGGTGTTGATGAGACATTTATGGGTATTTTCATGATATTGCCTTTTAATACGATATCCTCCTATAATTTTGACATATTTATTTTTTCTGGGTGTGTTATGTTTAATGATAATGATAATTGAAGTGTCATATTTAGTTTGGCATCAGATCTCAAAAGAACTTGATTAAGTTACTTGATAGCGTAATTTAGAATTGTTATTATAATTTTAATAGTAAGGTAATTTAGAACAAATATCTTTCTTGGTAAAAGCGTTGTATGTGAACACGTGTGTGTCCACCAGGGCTTGTTTCATTTCAGTTGTCATCAGCTGAGATAAGAGGGAACGCTTGTTTTGGTTACGATGACAGGTTTGCAAAACAAAACGCCATTCGTCACATACGGCTCAAGACGAGGATTTACGTTGTTGGCATGCGCTGTTTGAGTCACGTACGCCACTTTGAGAGAAAGAATACGTGTCCTGATCAATTACGTCATGTTTTGTAAGATGCGTTCAAAACGTTTTGCTGGGATGACGTCATTTTCCTTCTAGAAGCTTCTTTTTTAGTATCTCGCACCCAAAATGCTTTAATGACATCATGTAATTGTTTCACTGTTACTGGAATCCTAAAATCTAATTCATTCTGATTTCTGAGACCAGTCGATTTGGTTCCATCTCTCTCTCTCTCTCTCTCATTCCTAATTAGGAAGAGATTACTTTTAACTTAATTTTTTGTGGTCACTTTTAACATTAACTTTTGAGATCTGAATTTAGCAAAGTTATTTAGTTCAGAATCGCGCTGGTAAAAAGTGTGTGTATTGTGTAACGAAGGCAGTGTGATTTACAGAGGTTTTCAAGTTGTGTAAGGTAATTTATTTATTGATACCATGGTATGATAAGTTAGAAATTTAACAAGTGAAATATTATTGATAAACCTTTGTGTGTATTTTTGTGTGTTTTTCTATTTACAATTTCTTTATATTTTCACATTTTTATGTTTGTGATGTAACATTTATTTACATAGCATTGTAAATATTTCTTGGTAATTTAACATTGCATACTTAATTTAACATTGCATACTTGATTTCATTTATTGAGATTTCTATTTTAAATCTTGAGTAATCTTTTGATAGTTTAAATTTTGCTTGATTAATTTAAATTCCATAAAATTTTTGTGAATTAGGATTTTGTTTCATAATTTAATCTTTAAGAATTCATTGAGTTTTGTGTTATTTTCAACTAAATAGTAAATTTTTCAGATTGTGAATTTAAATAATTGTGAATTTTAATTTATAAACTTTGAATCTGGAAAATAAATTTTTGTATTTAATATTTTAGAAAAACAGTGTTTCATTATTGACCATCAGTGAATAGGATTGATTGTGTGTGCATAGGCAAAGTGATAAACATGTTTGTCTTTTTACGTATAAAAGTGAATTAAGACCAGGGAAACAGAGTTTTTGATGGAGTGATGCCCTTGCTCTAGAAGATTTCTAGTTTAATTTTTGATACCTCACACATATTCTGATAGACTTATAGTTTGATTTTTTTCTATGATAAATAAGTTTCTTTCATGGGATCACTGTTACCTTAGAGTACTTGAATGTAATAATTAATGTTATGAGAGTTCAGGTATCTGGCTGAAGTGAGGTATATTTTTGAATCTGAGATTAAGGTGGTGGTAACCAGGTACTTGATACGCGCCGTGACATTATATTGTCGGTGCCCAGAGACCTCGTGGAACAAAACAAAATATCACTCTGGCTTATGGTTTGGTGCTGGTGGTGCTAGGGGACATATTTTGATAGGAGTGACCACATAGTTATTTTTTGCTTTGTATTGTGAATTATTTAGTTGAGTAACTTAGAGAATTATGGTTCTTTCAATGTTCAGAGGTTTTTAGCAACCCTTCCATCCAAGAGTTATCTGAATCCAAATCCTAACTATGCACAGTGGATTGCTTTAGCAGTGCAGCATGTGGGGTAATGTGTCTAGCGGCATGATTAAGGCAATAAATCAAATATATTGCAATCCAAGCATTGATGAATCTGCAAAAGAGATGAAGAGTTAGAGTGGCGCAAGAATTGCTTGAATGCAGCTGATGGCAGAATTTACAGATACAAACATGAGCAAAAGAAAGAGAAAAGTGATGCAGAAGCAGAACTTAGACGTATAGAAGCAGAAGAAAATTGATTGCTGAGGATACAGGCTTGAAAGAGAGAAATGTGCTAGAAAGAGAAAGAGAGAAGAGGAGAGAAAAGAGAAAGAAAGGAAAGAGAAAAAGAAAAAGCAGCAGAAGAAGAAAGAGAAAGAGCAAGACATGAAAGGGAGATGAGCACAAAGCCTGATCCACATTACCTGTAACACCATCTAACCTTACCCAAGGTAATTCAGAACCCTGTATTTGATGTAGTGAGAGTGCAGAAATTAATTCCAAAATTTGGTAGAAGCAGCTCCAGATGAGTTTTTTGATCACTTGAAAAGTAGCTTCAGGTATGGGATGCACAGAGGATAAATGTGGTCGGTCTCCTTGTTACAGGAGTACTCCTTGGCTGGTAAAGGAAGAAGTGCCTATTTAGCCTTATCAGCTGGATCAGTGTAGTGAGGACATGTACTTTGAAACACAATGTGCTACAAGTTTACCAGATGACCTCTGAATATTATAATGAAAGATTCAGATCTTTGAGAAAGGATGACAAGATAACTTTTCTTGGATTATGCTTACAAAGTAAGAAGATGTTTTAAACGATGGTTGATATTGCTAAAGTTAAATCGGTGGATGAACTTGAAGAGCAGAGTCCTAGAACAATATCTTAGAGGAATTCCTGAACACATAAGAGCCTATTTAAGAGAGAGAGGTTACAAAACTTGACAAAGCTGCTACACTGAGTGAAGATTTTAATATAATTTCTAGCAAAAGAAATTATAATGTTGGCAATTAGAACCAACAACGCACAGGTGTTTCAGGTCTCATCCAAATTTCAGAACATTACAACTGGAAATCTCCAGTGGCTATGCTAATACAAAGCCAGGTAACATCCTCAGCAATTAAAATGTTAACCTCAATATCCAGTCTGTTCTCAAGACAGATACAGAAGACTACTGTTGTCTGCTGGCAAGTGGAAGAGTAGACACCAGAATGAGGATTGTTATCAGGATAACAGCAGACCAAACCAGCTGGCGTGGCGGGTTAAAGGTAACCAGGTGAAGCAAACTACGAAGATGAGTGGGGGAAGACTGAGACCAAAACAAGCAGAGTGTTTAGCAACCAGTGGAAATGTAACTTCAAGCAGTGAGTATTGAGCAGCTTGAGGCTTTTAAGCTATATATTCATGAAGGCACGCTGACAACTCAAGGAGGAAGTGTGCAGGTACTAGTCAAGGTATTACGTGATACGGGGAGCAACCATAGTGTAGAATGGTGCCTACCCACAGCTGGAGAAGAATTCACCTGGAGGTTCATATTGAAGGGTATATAGGAGGAGAAGAGGTAACTCCTATATGTCGCTGCATTTGTCCCAGAATTGGTGACAGGAAATGTTGATTTTGGTTGTAAAGGACTCACTAGCTGTTGAAGGTGTACATGTTTTTACTGGGTAATGAAGTTGGTAGTACCATTTTTCCTTGTCCTATAGTGACAGACAAACTGTTATGGTTAGTCCTATTGGTAGATTTAGAGAAGAAAACTCCCACCTGTTTCCCAAGCTGTGTAACTACCAGGAATAATAGAAGAGAACTATGTCTGCAAGTGAAAATACTGAGGATTTACCTGCACTAGAAGAATCAAGGAAGGATATTTAAGATTAGAAGAACTGTTCTGGAAAGTGAAGTTTCCTCAGTGTTAGTAATGAAGAGGTTTCAAGAAGAAGAGGTTCCAAGATCACTGAAGAGACCTTGAGTAGTCAAAGTGTTCCTGAAGATAGTGTGAAACTACAGAAGCAGAGTTGAAGTAGATAGGAGAATCTACTTTGAAGCTGGTCATGGACTAGAGAGAAACCATGAAAACCGCAGTGAAGAGGGATACAACGTTACGATTTGTTCTTCAGGAGTTGTTGATCAAGAAGAGATGCAACAAACCTCCACCTGTTATTATCTAAAGGAAGGATTATGCTAATGAGGAAGCATCGATCTGCAGATATACCAGAAATGCTGAATGGCAATAATATCAAATTTTGATTCCATATCCATTGAGGAACAAGTTATAGCAGTAGCGCAAGGAGTCTGGACATATGGGAATCAGGAAGACTGTTGAGAAGATTATGAAGTATTTTTTCTGCCTGACTTCACAAGGATGTTAGCAGATTTTGCAGAGTGTGTCACACATGCCAGATAGCTGGAAAACCGAATGAAACCATTCAGAAAGCCCCACAACCCATAGAAGTTAGAGGAGAACCCTTTAGCAAGGTAATTATAGATGGTTGGGCTTACCTGAAAACAAAGAAAGGAAATGAATATCTATTAACATTAATGTGTCCAGTGACTAGGTATCCTGAGGCGATTCCTGTAAGAAGTATAAGTAAAGGTAATTGCTGAGAAGTTGGTGGAGTTTTTTCCAAGTTTGAATAACAGAAATTGTGCAAAGTGATAGAGAACGAACTTTACTTCAAAATTATTCCAGGATGTGAAGGAACTTGTTAGGAGTAAAAACAACAGTTATCAACTGCTTATCATCCAGAGATTCAAGGAGCCTGGAAAGGTCTCCACCAGACATTGAAAAGTATGTTAACTAAGTATTGCAATGAATCAGGAAGAGAATGGGATGCTGGTTTACCTTTAATGTTATTTGAAGTTAGGAATGCTTATCAAGAAAGCATGGGATGTTCACCAAATGAAATTATTTTTGGTCGAGACATTAGAGGTCCATGGAAGATTCTTGCAGAGAATTGGGAAGAAAATCAAGAGGAAATCCAAGGAGAATATGTGAAGAACTTGAGGAAAAGGTTAAGAGAAATTAGAAAATTCTCTTTAGAAAATTTGAAATTAACCAAGAGAAAATGAAAAGAAAATATGATGCTAAGACTAAGCTAAGAAATTTAGTATTAACACAGCAAGTTCTAGTGTTCTTACCAGTGAAAAGATTTCACTAAAGTTTCCAAGGTCCTTATAGGATAATAGAGAAGTTATGATCGAACTCTATGGGATTGAAATACCAGGAAGAAGAAAACGACAGAGGAAGATGCATGTGAATCTTTTGAAACTCTTACCTCTCAGAGACTAAAACCAGCAAACAGTACAATAACACAGACAACTTCATATCTACAAAGGACTATTTGATGGCTACTTAATTGGGAGAGCTGAAAACAAGATGAACAATTCTTCAATATTAGAAAATTTGGAAGATAAACTAAAACATCTGGAGTGTTGAGCAAAGTAGTGAATTAAGTGAAGTTATTCAAAGTTTCTGAAATTTTTGTGTGATGTACCTAGGCGTACCAATCTGACAAAGCATGAGGATAAAGATCAGAGAAGATGGAAAACCTTTTAAAATGAGAGCTATCATTATCACCTTTCATCGAGATGTTTGAAGAAAGAAGTTGAATATTTGTTGCAGCATGGATTAGCAGAACCCAGTTAAAGTCATTATAGTTCTCCTTGTGTGTTAGTGAAGAAACCAGATGGCTCATTTAGGATGCATACTGATTATAGGAAACTGAATTCCATCAGTGTGGCTGACAATTATCCCTTTACTTTATTGATCAATTACTTGATAATATTGGGCAAGCCAAATTTGTTTCCAAGATAGACTTGTTGAAAGGATATTATCAAATTCTCTTAGATGAGAATGCTGTTATGTATCAGCTTTACATTCTTTTTGGACTGTATCAATACACTGTTTTTGCTGTTTGGTCTGGAGGAATAAATCTGCAACATTCCAGTGAGTGATGGATCAACTACTAGGGATCACTAGAAGGAGAGGTGTATACCTTTGATGACATTAGATTATTGAATACATGGGAAGAACATCTGAAGATAAGCAGTGAAAGTGTTTAAGAAACTTCAAGTAGAACTAATAAATCAACTTACAAAAAGTGAGTTTGGAAAAGGCAACTGTACAGTATCTTGTGGATTTGAAGTTGGAAAAGGCCTTCGCCTCCTATTGATGTTAATGTAGAAGGTATCCGCGCTACCCTCCTGCTACAAGAAGGAAACAGCTACAAAGATTTTGGGCATGGCTGATTTTATCACCCATTCTGTCCAAATTTCTCAGCCGTAGTAGCGCTCCCTTAACTGACTTTAACTAGTCCTAAAAGAAAGTTTGTTTTGGACTCCAGAATGTCAAGAATCATTTGGGAAGGTTAAAGCCATATTAATCTCTGAGACCACAGTGCTTCAAGCTCCAGACTTCAATAAAAGTTCAGATACAAGTTGATGCATCCAACGGTGGAATTGGAGCTGTTCTACTTCAAGAATGATGACTACAAAATCTTCCATCCAGTATGTTTTATGTCTTCAGTTGAAAAGTACCAGAAAACTACCAGCAATCACCGAAAAAGAAACATTAGCATTAATCACAGCATTGAAAGTTTGAAGTGTATGTGGAACCACCTAGAATGAAGAAATTTTAGTGTTGTTTGGATCACAACTCAATCTCATTCATCAATAAGAGATGAAAAATAATAATATGAGACTGACCAGGTGGTCTTTATGCCCGCAACCATAATAAGTGTTAAACACATTTCAGGAAAAGATATCGTTATAGCAGATTATTTATCCTGCTGTGAATCGTTGGATTCAAACCGGGATATAATCTTCTAGGGGAGGAATTTTACGATATTGCCTTGTAATACGGGATATCCTCCTATAATTTTGATATATTTACTTTTTCATGTTGTCAATGATAATGACTAAGTGTTATATTTAGTCGGCATCGATCTCAAAAAGAACTTGATTAAGTTACTTGATAGCATAATTTAGAATTGTTATTATAATTTTAATAGTAACGAATTTGAATTTAATATCTTTCTTGGTAAAGTATAGTATGTGAAACACGTGTGGGTCCACCAGGGCTTGTTTCATTTCAGTTTTCATCAGTTGAGATAAGAGGGGAATGCTTTGTTTTGGGTTAGGTGATGACAGGTTTGCAAACAACACCGACTGGCCCCATACGGGCTCAAGACGAAAGTGGATTTACGTTGTTACATGCGTTGTTTGAGTCACGATGTCACTTGAGAGAAAGAATGTCCTGATCAATTACGCCATGTTTTGTAAGATGCGTTCAAACATTTTGCTGATGACTTCATTTTCCTTCTAGAAGCTTTAGTATCCGCACCCAAAATGTTTTAATGCATCACGAATTGTTTAATTGTTACTGGAATCCTAAAATTTGTTTCATTCTGATTTCTGAGACCAGCCTATCCTGGTCTCCATATCTCTCTCTCTCCTTTGATTCCTAATTAGGAAGAGATTACTTTTGACCCATCTTTTGTGGTCACTTAACATTAACTGAGATCTGAATTTAAAGCTATTTAGTTCAGAACGGGTGCCTGGTAAAAGTGTGTATTGCACTGCAACTGCAGCAAGTGATTTACAGAGGTTTTCATGTTGTGTATATAATTCATTTATTGATACCATGGTATGATAAGTTAGAAATTTTGAACAAGGAAATCATTATTGATAAACCTTATGTGTATTTTTTGTGTGTTTTTCTATTTACAATTTCTTTATATTTTCACATTTTTATGTTTGTGGATAATATTTATTTACATAGCATTGTAAATATTTGGTAATTTAACATTGCATACTTAATTTAACATTGCATACTTTTGATTTTACTTATTGAGATTTTTTGATTTTAAATCTTGAGTAATTTTTGATAGTTTAAATTTTGCTTGATTAATTTAAATTTGATAAAATTTTTGTGAATTAGATTGTTTCATAATTTAATTCAAGAATTCATTGAGTTTTGTGTTATTTTCTAACTAATAGCAAATTTTTTCAGATTGTGAATTCTAAATAATTGTGAATTTTAATTATAAACTTTGAATCTGAAATAAATTTTTGTATTTAACATTTTGAAACAGCGTTTCATTTATTGACCATCAGTGAATAGGATTGATTGTGTATATATAAAGTGATAAACATGTTTTGTTCTTTAGTTTTACTAAAGTGAATTAAGCACCAGGGAAACAGTTAGAGTTTTTGATGGAGTGATGCCCTTGCTCTAGAAGATTTCTAGTTTAATTTTGATACCTTTATATCTTATAGGACTTTGGTTTGATTTTTTTCAAGTGATAAATAAGTTTTTCATGATCACTGTTACCTTTAGAGTACTCAGTCGTAATAATTAATGTTATGAGAGTTCAGGTATCTGGCTGAAGTGAGGTATATTTTTGAATCTTGAGATTAGTTGTGTAGTAACAGGTACTTGATATGTCGGGACAGTATTAAGGGACTGTACTTTGTGATAGTAGTTGTGTTTTGTATGAGTTAATCAGTATTTGTACTTCCAGGCGGTAATGGGGTCTTGAATTGTGGGGTGCCTGTTATGGTACTGAGGTTGTCACATGAGAATGGATCACTTGAAATGTGAGACATATGGTGTAGACATTATGGGTGGTTGAGGTTGTTGGTGTTTGGGTGTTAAGTGTTGTATTGTCCCCGTATGTCAACCAACTTCTGGTCCAAGTCTGATTTGATTTGATAGATCTTCCACTTTGGGACCAAACGTCCTGGTAGGATTGAGGAAGTTCTTAATCGTCTGTAATGCTGCTGTTGTGTTTCTGCTCTAATTGAATTAGATCAATATATGATCTCATCATTACCACCATTGTTACAATATTTCAAACACTTATATATATAATCAAATAATAAAATGTAAACTACACTAATAGACAATATCCTGCACTGTCACCATAGAAATAATGAAATATGCATGTAAATAAGTCATAACTCAATCAGATAAAAACTACCAATATTGTATAAAGAAATGCATACAATATGACAAACATTATAAGTGACCCACATATTATATAGGCACAGGAGTATGGATCAATGGTACTGACTAAAGATCCAACACGCTGGTTCAGCCGCTAAATGTCAGGATTCTTCCCCACCATGAGATTAAGATACGAGAAAAGAGAGAATAATGATAATATTATACAGATGCACTGCTGTCAGTCTTCTTGCCTGGAGAGACAAAGTGGTTTGAGAATGGTACTGCACATAGTTGACACGTGGGTATGAAGACTACTGACGCTTACGCTGCCTGGGAATTAGGGTAGGCCTGTCCTACCTGCCACAGCATGTTATTCCTGCGTACGGTTCATTACTGATATGTCAAGGATGTCTTCTCTGGGAGGCAATTGAAGTGCTGATTTCCATTTTAGTGGTAAGGTACGATGGTATTGAAGAAAATCCCTGGTACTGGAGTTCGTTTCTGCATGAGCTTCATTACATCATGCCAAATTCTCCCAGGCCTAGTCTCCCGGGACTTGGGTTAATTTACATAGTCTTCAGAACTCCTGACCAGATCCACTCCCATATACTTCAGACTCCTGGACTAGGTCCCTGAAATATTCCTTTATTTAATTTTTATTTCAGAAACAATACAAGTGAGTAGTTTAAAACAAAATAATCTCTTTATATTGAGAGACCTCAAAAAAATATCAACTACATACTAGGGAATTGTCTTTCCTAATAGGATAAGTATCAAACATGGAGCAGTTTGGAATCAATAATTTGATAGGGTATAGTAAATCATTCAGTACTTACTCCACACAGTACTAAATGTTTGTACACACATATGTCATTGGATAAGACCACCTGAAAGATTTCTGAGAAGCACTTAAAACTAAAATGAGGTAAAACTAGGCTAAGGTGCCTTTTAACAGGATATAGTCTAGGCTAGGCCTCTTCAGAAATCGTTAAGGATAGCCAATGCCAAGTTTACATGGCTGATTTTTACTAGGTTACAATAGCCACAAGTTAGGTTAGTTTTAATGGAGGGTATAGGCTAAGTCCTATGTAATTAAGTTTTCATGAACTTTATATATATAGCCTATTATTTTGTAACAAAAATAGTCATAATTCTCATTCAAACAGGATTATCTAGGGTAGGCCTTAAATTAATGTATAGGCCTAATCTAAGATCG
This sequence comes from Macrobrachium rosenbergii, assembly GCF_040412425.1. NCBI lineage: Eukaryota > Metazoa > Arthropoda > Malacostraca > Decapoda > Palaemonidae > Macrobrachium > Macrobrachium rosenbergii. The sequence goes on from NC_089777.1 coordinate 34,543,485, forward strand.
TGATGGCAGTGGAAACTTCCATGAGGGAGGTAGGGTAAACTCAAGATGTCCTGTCAGACGCATTCTTAGGCACCTTGGCACTGGTATCTACAAAAACTTTATATAAACAAAATGTTTATAACGTTATTTTTCAGCGTTTTACAAACTTTATCAAATGCTGTTATAACTCTCAAATCAACACAGTAAAACCTAAGGACAACTAATGAATATGAAGCATCTTTCGCGACAATGAAATTTTCCAAGCAAGGCGTTGCAATCACGTTTGACTGAGCGTGCAACAACGCTGCGCTTAAATCTTTGTCTGCTACTGTTCTTTCATGATACTGATCTGTTCCAACTAATGGTAATATTACGACTTTAAAAGCTTACCTTGCAAGGGATAGATAATAACTTGTATTAATAATTTGGTAAATTAGCCAAAATGAAGGGTGGACCAGTTAACATCCTTTCCACAATTAACAGCGCCCTTGTCCCCTACATGTTTCCTTAGTGTTACCAATATGCAGACGAAAGATTCAGGACAGCGCTCCCATACTCAGAGTGAAAGAAAAACAAAATAAGGGACTGGCTACACTGCTACGCACTCGGCGTCAACAACAAAAATGAAAACATTTTACAGTCACAACCACTCTTACAACAGTAGTATAAAGATATTAGAGGAGGATGATGAATCAATTCCTAAACAAATCACTAACAATTAAAGCATACTTTTCCCATTACAACCAGAAGACTTCCTTTACCTAACCTTAGCTCTTGGACGCCATGGCCGGACGGGGGGCGGTGCCCACCCCCTCCCTGGATCCCCAAGTAATTCATGACTCCCTGCCCTGAATAATACCTACTCCCCAACCTCATTGTATGGCTTGGTTTCACATTACCTCTTTATTACCCTTATGGCAACAAACAATTAGCTACACAGTTCATACAGGAAATCTGGATCATTTTCCCTATTGGGCAGCCATTGCTTGCAGCATCGTCATAAGCTTGTACCCTAGGTCAAGTTAGGATAAGTTATTCTGGAGGTCCGCATCCTACGATTATTAGGTAGGATGCTGCTCGATATTATATTTACCCTGTATCCTAATCCCTTCAGGTGGCCATTGGCAAAGAAATGTTCCTCACCATCAGGCCCTAACCTATGACCAGAAGCCACAGGTTCTACGAACAATGGCTATAGCCTAGCTTTTACCATAACTGTTGTGTGAGAGAAACAGCAGTATCCTGAATAGGTAATGATACAGCCATAATAAGGTTTAACAGTAGCCTACACAGGTCTATGTCGACAGCGTAGATTAAAAAGGTGAAGGTTGTATAGCATTAAGAGAAGCTGAATAGGACTAACTGAAATTCTTATCAAACTCACAACTTATGTTACATCTATTGGTGTATAACTTAAATTTAACCAACTTTTCCTCCATAACAACAATTTTATCACAAAATTTTGTGGAAAATAATTGTGCTTTGACAGGAATGCAACTACAGTAATATAATCGAATGAATTTCTGTAGCTCGGCGTAACATTCCATGGCGTAATGTAACAGTTAACGGAAATGAGAAAATTGTTGAAACATTGTCTTGTGTATTTGTAGTGTAGTAGGTTTTCTCCCACTAAGTACCAGCTCATCTGCTTTGTTCTTCAAAGCCTCCTAAATACAAAAAGCATACTGAAGTATACCACAAATCTAGCATTAACGAAATATTTGATAAATAACGTTAACTAATGGGAGTTTTTGCAAGTTCTTTGTTTCGACAGTCAAGTGTCGGGCCCAGAATTCTTTTTCCAGTGAATTGTGGCTGGGGATGGCAAATATATTGTGAAACCCTTTTGTTATTTTCATCTGGAAATATGGGTAACTTTACAATGCTGAAACCTGATTGGTGCTTTTCATTTAAGTTTCACCAGTCAAGTGGAATTGTGGAATTCAGGCATTGTTTGAGAAAACTGACTAGTTTTTAGTGTAGGCTCGTTTGGTGCAAACGTGTAACTCTTGTTCCTTAGGTTATATCTGCTGTGCTGCATAATTTCTTACGCGGTTCACTGTTCTACAGGGACAGGCTTTACTTTTCTGTCTGAACATTAGTGCTTCCTAATTCTTTAAACTGCCCAAAATTAGGGTTGCCAGATTTCAAGATAAGCAATCCGGGACATTCTTAAAATCTCCCTAATACATAGACATCCCCAGATAAACATATAAATAGATACAGACGCAGTGAAAAACATCAAGCAAGCATTTTAATAGGATATAAAGAAAAAAAATTTGTTAAACTCCATATTTAATGCAAATTACAATAAAGAAACTGAAGAAACGAAAATAACTGAAAATCTGTAATCATTACAAATAATTAAGATACCAAAGTATCTTTTCATATGAAAACTGAAGATAAATGAAAATAAGCAAAAATTGTATGCACAGAAATAATGAAAATTGAACTTTTTTATTTTTAGTTGTATTTGTCAGATGATTTTGCTTTCTTTAGGAAGTTCCATATTTCTAAACCTGCCAGTAAAATTCCTTTGCAATGACAATTTATGTTCCACTTACACCAAAATAGCCTCTATAGTTGCTCGCATCCAATTTATTCCTCCTGTCAGTCCACTGAGCACCCATCATAGAAAAGACACGCTCAACATTTGCATTGCGTGCAGGTATACTAAACAAATATTGACAAAATTAATATCTCAGAATACTGTTCTTCAAGTCGAACCAAGTTGCAGGATAGAAAGCCATTTTTCATGACACATCTTGGTCATCCATTCTTCAGGCTTTACCTACTTTGTTTATCAAGGAGTATTTTTAAAATGCTGAATTACTGACAGAAAAGGATGTTGTCGTCAATGTTTACACCTTTGTTTTTTAACACTAGACAAGACGATTGTATTTGTTCCCATGCTGGAAGTGCATCTAATAACATCCATGAAAAGATATCAAAACTTTCTAACGATGAAGCCCATTTTTAAGATAGAAGTCATGGTAAGACGTAGTAGTTATCCACTCAAGTAGGAATTTTTTCATCTCTTGAGATGTGATTTCATCATCTTAAGGCACCGTTTAACACTAAGAGTGGAATAAACCATCCATTCTTGCCTTTATTAAAAGCAAATTATTTCTTTAAACAGCCAAGCATCAATAATGCTAAGCATTCTTAATCTTCTATAATCCTGCTGCTAAATACATACTCAAGACTGTGAACAAAATATAGGTAGGTTTCGCTCAGTGGTTTGTTAAAAAATCTAAAAGAATTTGAGGAGTTTTTTCTCAGAAGCAAAGAAAGATTTAGTGCTTCAAAATAATTTTAGATTCTTCAACTGCCCTCATCAAAGAAAAACCAACGAGTTTTAGAATGAGAGAGAACTGATGCATACTGAATAATTCAAAAAGTCGCAGAATTCTTTCAGTTTTCAGTTCGAACAGTGTAAATACTAAAGCATGAAAACACTTTAACAACGATTACTCAACATCAATAGACAAGACATTGCACCGGTATGTGCAGTAATGTGAGAATATGGCTGGGCATCCTACACCTTCCATCGAGTCATTCATGTGCTCTTTGACTTTCGAAAAGACATTATTTGTGCCTTTACGTAAACGTCCACCAAAATTAGTATTAGTGTTATCGCCACCAAAAGCTACACATTTTTTAACATCCAGTCCTAATTCGATGAGGCTCTCTCTGCAGAAGTTTGAAATTGTTTCCGAGGTCTCATTTGGAAGGGATTTTACTGCACACTTTATCTGGTGTGTTTATTCTTCCGTGAAAATAGATGTACAATCAACGGAAATATTTTCGCAGCATTATGGTTACTTGCATCTGTAGATATGCTATAAAAGAAGAATTATTTATATCTTTAACAACTTCGGCAATGCTGACAGAACGTTTTTAATTTATATTAGCAGAACATTTTGTCTCTAGCATCTAGAAAATTTGCTTGCAATTTTGGAATCAGGAAATACTGTTGGCAGTAGTACATTCGTGCAATCACTTGAACTGAATGACTGATGATGGCAAACAGTATGAAAGGCCATGGCAACTTCTGCTGCTATTATCTTAGTTTCTTCATCTGTGTTTTTCTTGATCAAGAAATTTGTTATTTTATCATCTTTTGAAGTGGAGGAAACGTTTTGTTTGTGCTTTGTGGTTTCTATGTGCCTCTTGATATCATTCTTCCCACCATGTTCAATAGTGAAATTGCAATGGCATAATCGACAGTTTGCTTCATAACAATTCCGCCTTTGTTGATAAAATGTCCATTCGCTGGAATATTCATCTCGAAACTTGCATTTACGTTTTGACATCTTGTTTTAAAGATGAAAAAGGTAGGCCGTAGCAAACAGTAACGACACACAAACTTGAATGAGAGGTTGATACAGTACTGATGCAGGAGTGCAACTCGCCACTCACCGGACCGCAGCCAAGCAACCGAACAAGTTGCAAACGGGATTGACTGCGTCAGTCGTCAAGTAACTTTTAGCAGCATCGTTGATTCGTTAAGGTTGGTCTTCAACTATATTTTCATCAATATAATTTCAACTGAAAACCATTACTTAATTTATTTTATAATGTAATGATTCTATTTGATTTATTCATTTATTAAATTATTTCGCATTATTTACTTTTTTTATGATGAACGAAACTGACAAAAGGCCGTCCCGGAGTGGGTCATCCGACTCCAGGACAAATGATCAAATTCGGGACATGTCCCGCGAAATCGGGACGTCTGGCAACCCTAGTTAAGCCCCATCCTTAATACCGTCCTATTAATTTTTCTTGCTTCAGTTTGGCCTGGGCTACTAAACGATAGAAGGTTGTATGTCCCAATAACCTCAAGATTAACCACGTAGGGGGGTAGTGCCGTCAGTGCACCGCAGGCGGGGCACTATAGGCATTACTTAATGTTCTTTGCAGCGTTCCTTCGGCCCCTAGCTGCAACCCCTTTCATTCCTTTTACGGTACCTCTGTTCATATTCTCTTTCTTCCATCTTATTTTCCACCCTAAGAATCGTTTCAAAGATTCATATTGCCTCAAATATCCCAGCGGCTGGCCTTTGGCCTAAATTTTATATCCCAATTCCAGTTTACAAGATTAATTAATAAATAAATATATAAATCACCGTCATATCAAATACTTCTTTTACATTCAGCTGGAATTTGTTATCAACATCTGCTGGTTGCTGTTTCCTAAAGATTTCTGATTATTTTTGCTTCTTTGGAGCAAGACGTCGTTTGACCGCTGGAATGAAAGCAGAACATATCTCTTGGGCGGTCATTTTCATTTGTCGAAATTAACTGAGATAAGTTCCGCGTATCACAGCTCTGATTTTTTTCATCTTTGGAGTAAAAATATTATAAATTAACATACACACACACATATATATATGTGTGTATTTGTGTGTATATAGACGTGTAATAGACATGTATACGGTGTCACACGCGCACATATACATATATACTGTATATATCATATGTATATATGTGTGTATATAAAATGTGTACTTGTGTATATTTATGTATGCAAAAAGATGTGTATACAGTCTCACACAAACACATACACATATATATATATATATATATTTGTTTGTGCTCGTGTGAGACCGTATACATATCCTTATGCATACTTAAACACACACAAGTGCACAGCACACACACACATAATTATATATATACAGTATATATATATAATATATATATATATATATATATATATATATATATATATATATATATATATATATATATTCTGCAACTAACAAAAGGCTTTGTTGAAGTTCCTCTTCGTCTTTGCATTGCAACTTGTGACAATAAAGTCCGAATTGGAATCAAATACTGACTACGCTAAAGAATAAAGGCTTAATCAAAGTTCGTGCAATTCAAATAGATTTTTATTCTTAAGCAAATAGACTAAAAAATATCGTCAATTAGTATAATATTGATACATATTTGCCTTCTCACGCAAATATGTGTACATAAAATATATACATACATACATACATACATACATATATAACACACACACACACACATATATATATATATATATACATATATATATATATATATATATATATATATATATATATATATATATATATCACACATTTTCTATATGCTTTTCTGTACTTGGTTGTATACATAGACTTTGCATGTTGAATACTATACTGAACATGTAGGTGTATTTCCGTGCACAAGTGTTTGAAATGAAGGTTTAGAACACTAACAGGAAAATGAGTGAGTAATGTCATCAGGCAGTAGAGCGTATATGATCAAGAGGTATATACCTGGAGTAATGCATAACAAGGCGCTACAGAGGACGGGAGACGGAAGATTTAGTAAATGAGTTTAAGGTGAGGCAAGAAAGGCAGCGGGGTGTTTCCTGAAACCCACAATAATAAATATTTACGTTGAGTGAGGACGTAAGACTAGGTAATAGTAAGAGTGACCTAAGCAGACTAGGAATAGTAAGCATGGTTTGAGAGAGAAATTTAAGCACAAGATGGCGTTTTAGGCAAGAAGGCATAAAATGGCATAAGCGTCTGGTAAAACAAAAGGGCATACCAGAGGTTTGGGAACAAGGAGGAAAGGATGACCTACAAGATGCTAGACTCAGTCTTGAGATCAAGGAAACATAATTGGATCTGTATGTAGCGTTGTTGATGATACTTTTACATAAATGAAGCTATGTTGAAGTTGTTAAATTTTAGCATCTCATTGAATCGTTCCAGTATGGTGATGAAAGGATGAAAATACACGTAGATATTTGTAAGATAATAGGGTTTTATCGAAGTACTCAAAGATACAGAAAAGAAAAGTTCAGAAATGGGTACCCTACCCATGACACCCTTGCTATCAGATCTGCATTTCTATGCATTTGAATCGAAGAAAATAATAAATATATTTGAGCATGATTTCTCGTTGTCGCTCTGCAGTTATTCAGCAGCTTTCAGGAGTTCGAGAACCATTTCCCAGCGAAAATCTCTGAGCAGAACGTCAATGCTGAAAGCGCCAGTCCCGATACTAAGAGAACAAACAAACCCTGAAAATAAAAAGAAAGAGAGCAAGGGTTGGGATAAGTGAGGGAATATTCTACTTATTCTGAGAAATCTTCCGTATTCATTTGTTAAAATGTATGTATTTATATATATAAGTTAAGTATAGCTTAGTTTTACCAGACCACTGAGCTGATTAACAGCTCTCCTAGGGCTGGCCCGAAGGATTAGACTTATTTTACGTGGCTAAGAACCAATTGGTTACTTTAGCAACGGGACTTACAGTTTATTGTGGAATCCGAACCACATTACAGCGAGAAATGAATTTCTATCACCAGAAATAAATTCCTCTAACTCTTCATCAGCCGGCCGGGGGAATTGAACTCCGGCCCATCGAGTGACAGTCCGAAGCTCTACCAGCTCAGCCAATATATAAATATATTTATATATATATATATATATATATATATATATATATATATATATATATATATATATATATATATATTGTATTTATATATTATATATATGTATTGTATTTATATATTATATATACTGTATATACAGTATATATACATCTCTCCAGGGGAAGCATAGGGAAAGGCGTCGTACTCAGGTACATTTATTTTGCCAACGTTTCACGATTCATAATCGCATCCTCAAGGCTATAAATAAAGATACAAACGAACTTAAAACCAAGCACTGCATAATCCATTAAAATTACGCAATATTTAATCAAATTTAATGAACATCAGCATGTAGAAAGCTTGAAAATAATTTATGAACAACTTAAAACAGGAAATTATACTAAACATTAAAAATATGTACAAAATATCTATAAGATTCTAAAAACAGTAAAAAATATTTAAAACATTTAAAACACTAAAAAATTTAAGGCTATTCTGTACCTTATCCTCGCAAAGGACGGGCAGTGACTGAAAGAGTTTCGTAAAAACAAACAACGCACCTTAGGCAATAAACAACTGTACAGAGGAGGATTGCATATTTAAAGACGGAACTATCTTTTTATCATAATGGATCCCTGTTCAGAATGAAAGATTGCCTTAGGTCTTCTAAAATCTAATGTTATTTATAAATATACGTGCCCGAGATGTGATCACGGGACTTATGTGGGTTGTCGAAGAGGCTACTCAAGGTGAGAATAGATTCCCACAGGGCGTAAGTTTTAGAACGGGCAGAGTTATCAAATCCCGAACAGTCAAATATTAGGAACCATTCTAGGTCATGCAAAGCATACATTGAAGATAAGGACTTTGCAATTATAGGTCAAGTACATAATGAAAACGACCTAACAATCTTGGAGTCCATTATGATAAAAAGATAGTTCCGTCTTTAAATATGCAATCCTCCTCTGTACAGTTGTTTATTGCCTAAGGTGCGTTGTTTGTTTTACGAAACTCTTTCAGTCACTGCCCGTCCTTTATGAGGATAAGGTACAGAATAGCCTTAAAATTTTTTAGTGTTTTAAATGTTTTAAATATTTTTACTGTTTTTAGAATCTTATAGATATTTTGTACATATTTTTAATGTTTAGTATAATTTCTGTTTTAAGTTGTTCATAAATTATTTTCAAGCTTTCTACATGCTGATGTTCATTAAATTTGATTAAATATTGCGTAATTTTAATGGATTATGCAGTGCTTGGTTTTAAGTTCGTTTGTATCTTTATTTATAGCCTTGAGGATGCGATTATGAATCGTGAAACGTTGGCAAAATAAATGTACCTGAGTACGACGCCTTTCCCTATGCTTCCCTGGAGAGATGTACCTAGAGCTGCAGCTCTGTCTTCTAAGGACAGTATATACATATATACATATATGTATATATTTATAAAATATATATATATATTTATAAATATATATATATATATATATATATATATATATATATATATATATATATATATATATATATATATATATTATACATACATACATACATACATACATACATACATGTGCACACACACACATATATACATAGCTGTATAAACAAAAGAAAAAAGTAGGTACACGTGTGTATATGTGTGTGTGTAGATATATATAAATTTTAGCCAGTGAAGAAAGCCCTTTATCAGCTAAATGTCAAGGACCTTGTTTAGTAAGCAAGAGTATATGTGTATAAGCAAGTGTAAATAGCCAGATAAATTAGCAGACTGCTAGACGTGTTATATTTGCCCATATGTTTGCTAGACATATAAGCGCACTGACAGACAGATTATATTTACCCACATATTCGCTATAGACAGCGGTTCCAGCACTGCAATTGTCGAAGGCATGTAATTGCAGGCGGTGGAATTCGGAACGTTTTTATTGAGCCAGTATTGGTAGAGACCCGCTTCGAACATTGCTCGAATCCTGTAGGAAGATAGAGGTGAAGATAAAGATGAAGGATAATAGCAACGGGGCTGTCATGCAATGCCGATGATACGATAACCGGTTTTTAACGGGTTGTCGAAGGTAATATCTACCGTTCGCGAAGTTGATTGCTAAATGTCTTTAAGTAAGTCGCACGTACCAACTTATACTGGCCACATTCTATACTCATCGAGGCACACACACACACACACACACACACACACACACACACACACACACACACACACACACACACACACACACACACACATATATATATATATATATATATATATATATATATATATACACATGTGTGTATGTATGTATGTATGTATGTATGTATGTGTGTGTGTGTTTTGTGCGCGCGTATGTGTAGTCATGTGATTAAGACCACTGCTGTTTTTCTTTAGTATCTGAGTGGTATATCAAAGTAGATACTGGCTTAGGAGTCGATGGTAATACTTCTTATAATGTTATAATTGTCATTGTCATTGTCTTCATCGGTGTTATTCCTATAGGTCTGTAATCAGTTGTTTATCACTAATATTTTCATAGTCCATACACAGCCTACCTCCCCAGTCCCCGTAGCCTGTACCGCCTGGAATATGACTTGCACATCACACTGTAGACACTATTAAAGGGTCACTATACGTCCCTTTGGCCCCAGCTGCACTACTTTCTGCCTTTTTTTTTTCCATCCCTTCCTTTTGGTCTCTTATGATTTAGCTGGCCAACTTATGTAATTTAACCTACTGTCCTTGTCCCATTTCCAATTGTCATTCAAAAACATATCTTCAGACCAAGCTCTATAACAGTTTATCGGCTTAACGGTAAAATAAAAGAGGATCAAGAACTGATGCTCAGACCAAGGTACCTTCATTCTGCATACTTATGCCACCGGTAAACCAGTATTGGTATATTACCTTTTACTTATAGCCGCCACCAGAGGGCTTCCTTTCTGGCACACCATGGCCATGGAATAGGGGACGAATGCTTCACGGGCGATGTAGAACTGGCATCTCCCTGTGTCGGGGAGAATGCGAAGATTTAGTTCAAGGTTGTTGTGAATAGAATGCATTCCTTAAGTACTTCGAAAGAAGTCAGTGGGACCGAGCTGCTCTCCTTGACTTAGGAAGAAGTTGTGTTGTGTTCATTGGAAGTGGACTTGATGTTATGTATCTTTTTTTTTTTTTGATAGAGGTGAACTCTGCCCAGTAATCAAAACTAAAAACCATTATGTTAGTGTTTAAATCTGTTCGTTACAAATGCCAAATATTTTTACTATTCGAATAAAATTTGGTCGCTATAAACGCTGTAAGTTTCATTTTCAAATGGAACTTGTTAATTATAAAAGCTAAGTAAAAGTTAAGTCGGGTAAATATAGACGGTTATTTTATTCATTATATAGGTTATAAATATTTGCTTATTATACAAATGAACTCTAATCATTACAGAGGTTTTACACACGTTTATGATAAAAGTGATGACTGATTATTTCAATAGTCCAAATTTTTCTTATAAAGGGTTAATCAATTCATTATTAAAGTTTAACACTCATCAAACAGCGACGAATATTATAATTGGTTAGTTATTTAGTCTAACAAAAACTACACATTTTAATAATTAATTAGTAATCATGTCCTCACATTAATGAACTCCTTGTTTTTGAGAAGTGACAAAGGAATTGGTTCGAAAATAGCTAGCTAAAGAATTACTTCATTCAGACCTCCTAAGTGGTATGAAAACAGTCTGATTTTTACGAAGTAATTGAAATCATATTTTCTGAAAGAAATGCCAGTTTTAGTTTTCTGTAAAAGAAAACTATTGTGCTGGCTTTGTCTGTCCGTCCGCACTTTACTCTGTCCGCACTTTTGCCGTCCGCCCTCACGTCTTAAAAACTACTGAGGCTAGAGGGCCGCAAATTGGTGTGTTGATCACCCACCCTCCAGTCATCAAACATACCAAATTGCAACCCTCCAGGCTCAGTAGTTTGTATCTTATTTAAGGTTAAAGCTAGCCATAATCGTGCTTCTGGCAACGATATAGGATAGGCCACCACCGGGCCGTGGCTAAAGTTTCATGGGCCGCGGCTCATGCAACATAACACCGAGACCACCGAAAGATAGACCTGTTTTCGGTGGCCTTGATTATACGCTGTAGCAGCTGTACAGAAAACTGGATTGCAACGAAGAAACTTCGGAGCATTTTTTACTTGTTTTAATAAATGGTTGATAAAAGAATTGAGTGATACAAGAATAAATCGACTATCATTTCTTCTTACGAATTACATACCTGTTCTCGAGAGGTAATCAGCTCAAAAATTACCTGTCTTTGAGAAATAACCCGCGATCATGGAACCGGCATCGATGGTGTCCGTTGCCATAACGTGGGTGCCTCTGCTGACGAAGGTCTCCAGGGCCTGGGGGAACTCCCAGTACGGTAAGTCCATGTATCGGCCGATTTTGGAGAGGTCGGCCACTTCCTTCAAGGGCCCGCTCTCCACGCTCTGAAATGCCAAACTCTCTTTAATAATTCCTACTGAAGTGCTACCATGTTTATTGAGATGTAGGTACATATGCAAGTACGAAGATACCCCCTCCTCACATATAGTACATATACATATTTTATATATATATATATATATATATATATATATATATATATATATATATATATATATATACACGAGTATATATATACACGTACATATACATGTATTTTTGCATATAGGCCTATATATATATATATATATGTGTGTGTGAATAAGTATATATACATATATAATATATATATGTATATATATGTATGCATATATATACATGTATTTTTGCCTATATATGTGTGAATAAGTATATAAATATGTATATATCATCTATATACATACATACACACATATATGTGTATATTTATATATACATATAAACGTTCACTTACGAACAAATAGTCACTCAAAGCTGTTCGACGGGGGAAAATGACAATCATAGACTTGTGATCCAGCAAATCCCTGATCGTCTGTATAGGTCTAGGGGCGTATTTGACGGCCAGCAGCGACATGAGGTTCGAGCTGTAACTCCAGCAGATGATCATGGTCGCTATCAACCAGCTGGCGACTACAAGTCTCTCTGGTAGTCTGACAATGTTCATCATCAGGCCTAACAAAAGACAGATTTTAGAGCTAATTGTATTTTTAGCCAGAGAAAAGTATAGAATTTAGTGTTTGTTTTAGGGAATGTGTAGTTTAGGCATAATTGTAGAAAAGTTGAAAAATATTTACTTAATTGGCAGAAATTTTGCAGCGAAGTTAGACCTAATCGTAAAGCCTATACTCAGGAAGTAAGGCCATGTTATAAAAAAGTGGTATTGATGGTAATCCTTACTAAAAGTGAAAATATAGTAGCTTTTCAGATATAACTAAACAGAATCACAGACAACATCAGTAACTGTACTTTACGCTTTACTAATCTTGACAACACGCAACCTAGTGTCTGAAAAGCAATTTTGTTTTCATTTCAATTCAAAATATGCGCAGCACTACAAATAAAAACAGGAAATCTTCGCAGTTACATTAGATATTCGAGTACAGTAGGCCTATTGCATTCTTGTAGTTATGGTATGCGAGTACAGTACTTTACAGAAACAAACCTTGCTGAAGAAGAAGCCTGTAGGTATGAAAGACGACAGCATACGCGTACATGCTCAGAGGCTGTTTCTGGCTGCTCTTCCCGACAGCTATCGTCAGCACAGCGACCAGCCACATGGACAGGAAGGTGCACAACCAAACCATGGACGTCAGAGGGAACACGAACCCCCAGGGGTTCACCTCCGCCCGATTCTGGGCCACAATGAACTTGCGGGCGTCGAAGACTAGATTGACAGTGAAGTCGATGGCCGTGCTCCGGACTTCGGTGACGTCGTGAGGTCCCACGGCGAAGTCCGCTTCCTGGGAGAGCAGAGTTCGCAAACACAAGAAAAGTGAACAGTTTGTTGTTTTAAATTAAAAATCAACATAATGACATTGTGCCTTAGAAACAAATATGCACAGACATTATTATTGAGAGTTAAAACCTGTGAGATTTGCAAGGAAAACCTAAGGAACTGTACTACGTTTCTCAAATCTTGTAAGTGTTAATTATGAAGATTTTCATGCATTTTTGGCTCCCGACCAACGCAGGGAACCAGGGTTAAATTCTTTGACATTCCGAGCCTCACCTTGTAACAATTCCACTCTTAATTTTGTTTGTAGAAATTAATTTTACTTTAGGTGAACTGTAATGAACATACAGATACTATCTGGTGGATGTCAGCTCTCTTTGTTAACCATTACCCATTTTGTCAAAACACTAACTCCATATATAAACATATATATATATATATATATATATATATATATATATATATATATATATATATATATATATATATATATATATATATATATATATATATATATATATATATATATATATATATATATATATACACACCTGACCAGGTCGGCAAGGTGACCTTGTAGCGATTATGGGACGCTGGTTCGTTTTCAGCTACCAGATATCATAACTGCTTCAAATTGCTTGCACTTGGATCTTAAGGGTTTGTAGTGATAAGCACGAAGAGGTCGAGAAGTTAAGAGGGCACTACAATATATATATATATATATATATATATATATATATATATATATATATATACATATATATGTGTGTGTGTGTGTGTTTGCACCGTAGTTGTTATATAAATTATCTCGATTCTAATTCTGCAATCAAAGGATTTCCCTTCAAAATCCTGAGGTGTTCGCGTGATAGCCATCTTTCCACTCCATCTATATTACTGGCATCAACTGCTCAAATTAAAATCTTTAAAAATTCATATATGTTACAGTAGAAAACAAATGTCCTTTGGAACTGACACGATGAATGACCATGAATATTACCTGTTGTCTGATTTACAATTTTCGCACTTACATGTCTGTGAACTTGGCCTATAAGGCCGGTCCAAGTGCCATTAGGATTTAAAGATCCCCACTGACCGTCAGGCGGCTGCCGTATCCTATATCTGGAAGATCACAGACCTCTCTGAGAGACGTGAAAACTACTCATGAATACAGTTCTCAATTTTCTGAAGCCATGCGCTCGAGTCTTTTTAATTCTTTGATATCAAACATTCGGAAGGTTTTACTGTTCTACAAAAGGGGAAGGACATTTAATTTGTTTCTGATTATTTAAGGAGTTATGTTCCTTGACCAAGATAGAATAATTATTAAGTTTATTAAGTGAAGACAAATGCGGGAGACAATTTCTAAAATATACATATTATAATTATTCTTATGGAACAAGGTCACTGGATTTCTACACAAGCTTCCACATTACTAAATGCTCATGAGTGCAAAAGTATAAATATAAAAGATTCAAAAGAAAATGAGAACCAATCATTCTTTGCAACGAAAATTTATCAGTCGATTGAAAAAATATCAAAAGTACAGAATAAAAATGGGAAGAAGAAAAGCCACTAACTTACGTGACGTTCAAAGACTGCGTTATGGCGTTGGTCAGTTTAGCCATAGGGCCACCGAAGGCGTACTTGTCCCCGTTCTCGTCAAGCTTTTTCAGGGTCACGTGCGTTGTCCACTCTTCGGCTGCTATTGTCGCTTGCACTGGTACCTTGAATCTTTTGTGTGTGTGAATACATACATACATACATACATACATACATATATATATGCATAAATATAAATTTATTAGATAAATATATATATATATATATATATATATATATATATATATATATATATATATATATATATATATATACAGAATATCTTTCGTGTATGTGAATACATACATATATATATATATATATATATATATATATATATATATATATATATATATATATATATATATATATATATACATATACATACATACAGAATATTATCTACTGATTATATGCAAAATTATTTACTCAAAGAGTGGTCTCAAACATATTTTGAAACAGGCAGCCATTACACACACACACACACACACACACACACACACACACACATACACATATATATATATATATATATATATATATATATATATATATATATATATATATATATATATATATATATATACATATATATATAATGAGAGTCATCTTTCACCTGAATGTTTTTGGACTGAAGAGAAGACGGCTCAGCGTCCATGGATTCATCAGTGCCTCTTTGATGGACAACCGCCTTCTGCAATAGCAAAGGGAAAGGATTAAGGCACTGGCCTTACTAGATAGAAAACCTAGGATCGGTTCCTAGGTGGGTTTGGAGCAATTGTTATGGAGTAATTACTCAGTACTATTCTATTTTGTTCTTTGTGATATAGGTATATAATAAGATATATATAAAAAAAACCTGAAGTTGACAGTGGCTGTTGTCTGGTTCCTTACTGGAGCTACTATTTCTTATGAGAAACGTATTATATATCTATAATCTGTCCATCTATCTCTATATACAGTATATATATCAGTACATACGTTTTACACACACACACACATATATATATATATATATATATATATATATATATATATATATATATATATATATACTGTATACATATATATATTTATTTATTTATTTATTTCTGTTCCACACGTGATTGTGTGTTGATTATTTATATATATATAATATATATATATATATATATATATATATATATATATATATATATATATACATATACATATATATATAATAGAGATGAATAAATTTAATGGGATGTTTAGTATGAATATAAGTGCTCTCATCTTTAAAGATTTTTGTTTGATGCGACGGTTTTTGTTTAAGCAATTTCATCATGACTTTAGTGAGATTCTTCAAGTGTTTTCAGTGTTAAAGTGAACTGGATTATTTTGATGGCTGATTAAGAGATGAGCACCGTTTCGTTAAAGATATTTAAGGGGCCTTTAATCAACCTGAAATTCTTGTATAACAATGTCTTTGGAATATCTGGTGCAAGCTTAAGGTGAGTTTATTATTTCGGAAATGTTATTAATAATATGGTTTAAGTTTTCCAATGATTCCCTAACCTTTTTTTTGGCCATGCCCACCTAATCATTTCTTGTCATCCTGATGCCCCTGTGGTGATATATATATATATATATATATATATATATATATATATATATATATATATATATATATATATATATATATATGGTTTTATTATTCTTAAAAAGTGAACTCCTCTTCACGGGTCTGGTAGGGCAGCGAATGTAGCGGCAGTGGAGGAAGCCTAAAAGGCCATTAACTTGGTTTAAACATGGAGTGCGACCGAATTGGATCCCTAAAAATAAAAATCCTATACTGTCTTGGTGACCCCATGTTTGGGAACCACTGCATGGGTTCTGTAATAGATATGGAAGTATCTATTATACAATAGATATAATAATAGATATGGATATGATTATTGATTTAAATGCAACAATCTAAATATAAGATTGAAAGGAGGTTTATGTAGTAATTAGAGAATGAATGAATGTAATAAAATATTTATAAGGTTTACAATTTTTTGAATTGATTAGGTTTAGTAATTAGAGAAAAAATTATCAAAATGAAGGTTTCAAGTTTCAAAGGCAAAATGAAATTCTTATACCAATTTTAATTAATTTTTTACGATAACTTGAATACTTTTTTATTATTAGAAATTTCATTTTTTAAAGTTCAAAATGATAATATTTTTCTCGCAAAATTTGTTAAGTTCAAAATTTTAATAATCTTTTTCTTGGCAGAGGTTCGCTAATATTTGTAGGTACAAGAAATTGTGTTTCCCAGTTGAATCTAAAAGATAAGTTATGTTTTACAAAGTTTTACATGTAACAAATAATAACCCTACATATTTCCAGACCCTTAAGAAATAATGAATCTACGATAACAAATTAATAACAAATAATAACCCGACATATTTCCAGACCCTTAAGAAATAATGAATCTACGATAAAAAATTAGTAACAACTAACCCGACATATTACCAGACCCTTAAGAAATAATGAGTGTACGATAACAAATTAGTAACAAATAATAACCCGACATATTACCAGACCCTTAAGAAATAATGAGTGTACGATAACAAATTAGTAACAAATAATAGCCCGACATATTTCCAGACCCTTAAGAAATCATGAATCTACGATAACAAATTAGTAATAGAATACTTTTCATTTTTCAGCGAGGCGAGTATCCCACGCTGGCGTGACCAAGTTGCCACTCTGATGTCGTGCCCTCCCTCCTCAGGCCCATAGGGCAGGTGGGTATAAATCTCAATTAACCTGTCAAGGAAGACGAAAGACCGATATAAACAATGCGCGAATGGCTCAGATGAAAGCAAACTGTCCATCTTTCCTTCTATTTGTTACTTTCTGTTTCCCGTTTTCTTTTTTTTCTCTATTTTTCTCCTGTTTCCTTGCCTCTCCTTTTCTTTTTCTCTCTTACTTCTGTTAAATTCGATGAGAGGATTGCATCTGACAAGGGGATAAAAATAAAATTAAGTGATTTTGGACAGAAATAAATTACCGACATTGTATAAAAAAGACTAAATTTCTTTAAATTCTACACATACATACATACATACATACATACATACATACATATGCATTTATGTAGCTAAATAAAGGGGTAAATTGATTATTTTCATATTGCATTTGACAAAC
>NC_089777.1:34566536-34579036 GCF_040412425.1 Macrobrachium rosenbergii
GTAAAAAAGCACGTTAAAAGAAGAAGTATATATATATATATATATATATATATATATATATATTATATATATATATATATATATATATATTATATATATATATATATATATATATATATATATATATATATATATATATATATATATATATATATATATATATATATAAAAGCAAACATGCCAATTTCAAAATTTTTCCTTTCTTTTTTCCGACGTTTCGTAATACATTAATACATCTAGGAATCTGTTAAGGAAATAAATGTGGTAGATTCCGAAACACTCTTAAATTTGTGAAAAATCAATAAAAAGCAAAAGGATTAAATATTCACAATATAAAGATATATTTAAAAGCTTATACCACCGACCAACCTTCAGTCAAGAGAAAGGAAGACCGATTAACAAAAAGAAAGAGAAAGTAGAAACGTTAGCTCAGATAACAGTTGGATGGAGAAGGTTTGGGTATTCAGTCGGGGAGCTAACTGCTTAATTAATAAGCAACGACTCTAGCATAGGCAGTGCTAACGTTTCTACTGTCGTCCTTGCTTATGTCATTGGGTCTTCCTTCCTCTTAATAACTGAAGGTTGGTAGGCGGTCTAAGCTTTTAAAAATATTTCTATGTAACTGTGAATTTTTAGTGTTTTTACTTTTTAGCAATTTTTTTACAAACTCAAGATTTTTTAATTTATATTATTAGATTCCCAGAACATGAAATAATATTGTATTACGAAACGTCGGAATAAAGAAGAGAAACATGCTGAAATTAGTCTGTTTCCTTTGTCCACCCGTGCTTTGATGACTCTCTTGGTCCTCACACCTTGTCGGATATATATATATATATATATATATATATATATATATATATATATATATATATATATATATATATATATATATATATATATATATATATATATATATATATATATAAATCATCAACACACAATCACGTGTGGAACAGAAATAAATTTCTGACTCACGTCGGATCGAACCCCAGGTCTCTCAGGTGGAAAGCAAGGGCGTTATCCATGGGCCATACAAGTCTAAAAGAAGTTGGAACCTGAGAGCAACTGCACCCAAGGAATTACCTGGGCAAGCTAACTGCTTGCATACCAGCCGAGTTTTCCCCAAAGTAATGACTAAAGAGACAACAAACATGCTATTTTTCTGAGTGACAGATGAAATCATCAACACACAATCACGTGATTGTGTGTTGATGATTTCTATCTTATTGTCCGAATGAAATGTTGTCTATTGGGTCAATGATTGTGTGTTGATGATTTCTATCTTATTGATAATTCGAATGAAATGTTGTCTATTGGTCATTGCTGAGTCGGGAAGTTGGGGAAAACTGGTATGCAACAGTTAGCTTGCCCAGGTAATTCCTGGTGCAGTTGCTTCAGGTTCCAACTTCTTTTAGACTTGTATGGCCCAGTGGATAACGCCCTTGCTTTCCACCTGAGAGATCGATCCTGACGTGAGTCAGAAAATTTATATATATATATATATGTATATATATATATATATATATATATATATATATATATATATATATATATATATATATATATATATATATTATATATATATATATATATATATATATATATATATATATATATATATATATATATATATATATATATATATATATATATATATATATATATATATTAAAATCTACTGGTCACCTTTAACTTCTCGAATTCTTCACCCTCTTTAAATACGCTTGTCACTACAAGGCCTTAGCTCCAAATGCAAGAATATGAAGCAATTCTGATGTCTGTAGCAGGATTCGAACCCGCATCCAGAAGATCAGAACGAGGTCACATTGCCGACCTGACTGCAGATATCAGTTTTACTTCATAATTTTGCATTTGGATCAAAGGCTTTATAATGACAAGCGTATCCAAAGAGTGTGAAGAATTCGAGGAGTCAAGAAGGCATTGTGGCTATTACAAATAAGTATATATATATATTTTTTACATTTTTTCTGGCGATTTACTTTGAGATATTCTCTGTGAGACAGGTAGCAACAATTTAAGGCAATTTAGCCTTGTGATTCTGACTTCGTGGGTCCAGGAAAACGTAAAAAAGAGGAAAACAAAGGGGAATTTCATATGAGCTTAAGGCTCTTGTTACTGAGGAAGATATTATGTAAAAAACGGGACAAACTTGCAGGAGTGTATTTACATAAATAACGTTAGTACGGGAAAGAGGAATGCTAGTAGATTATTGATCCTGGAGGGGATTCCTACGGGATGAATGAAACTGGGGAATTCCAGACACAGTCCAAGAAGCTTCCACGATATAGGGTCCCTCTGAAATGAGAGATATGCACATTATACGCTAGTAATGAAAATAGACAAAAGATTAATGAATTCGAAGCTGCACTGAGGGTGCCAAGGGGCTTTGATGAATTAATGATAGCTTAGGACTGCCGACACTGGCGGAGCACGGACATTTGACAAGAGATTCGGTGATTACAGGCTCACAATTTAAGTAAATGTTACGAGACAAAAGCGTGACTGAATGGAGGTCTTCCAGAGCACATTACCGTAAAGCAGGGTCCATGGATGACTTGCGATTTCCGAGGGTGAGTTTCTTCACGTGTTAGGATGCGGGCTTCACGTAAAAGGGCAATGCGTGGGAATTTCACGAAGGGCTGGGCAATGGCATGTGGGCATCAGGCAGGTCAGCGAACACGCAGCAGTCGAAGGGCATGAGGAGAAAGTATACTTTGAAAAGGCCACGTGGTTAGTAGCTAACAGAGGGCCAAGGCATGGCCGAGATGCGGGGACTTCTTCACTCCCTATCTTCCACCACGCGTGTGAGGCAGGGGCCTCGTGGATTTCTGCTTTTATCTCCTCCTATGGGGCAGGGGGCACTTCCAGCATATGGGGTTGAATCATTTCCAGCTGATGCCTGCAGGGGGAGTTTTGCCTGTAAGAAAACGACCAGACAGAAATTACTTTTGCCTCGAAGGAAGATCTGCTTAAAGGGAGTGGCCTTAATCGGTTTTAAACCCTTGTATTCTGACCATGCGAAGTCGATAGACAGATGTGTCTGTCGATCGAGCAGCTTGCAGTAAATGAAAACAACAGAACAAACAACAACAACAAAAAAGGGGGAGGCAATTTGCTAGCGAGTTCTTGCTAATCATAATACCTCCCCATACAAGATGATGTACACACCTTCTTCGGGTGTGTACATCGATATACAAGAATGAGCGGCAAATGCTTTACGTTACTCTACATTCTGCCTGGCAATGAACTTTACCACTAAGGGATTTATGAAACTGTGACATTACTTTTAATAACACACTGGGACAAATTTCTTTAACAGGACGCAAGGTAATTTAAACACTTGCAAAAGAGTAATTACTTTAGATTTGGTTACACATTGATAACTTTATAAAGTGACTCGAACAATGTGAATTAATTAGGATTATAAGTCCACGTATATGAGGCTATAGCATACGAATGAAGAGAAAGGTTATTGTTCAAGAATTAAAACACATGGTTACTTAATTTTTAGATTAACTGCATGCGGTTAGTACAGTCTGCCTTGAAGAGGCTGTGTAAATGAAAAAACAGCGTTTATTCTTTGTAAATGACATCCCCTTTACGCGATATTGTAATGACTATACACATTCGCATTGGTAATTGCTTAGCTAATAGTTCAATGCAAGTGGATGGCTGACCCGCACACAGGGATTTTGACAGTCGTATGCGGGCGAGAGTATTCGCGAGTTTTAATTCGCTAACCTTAAACTACGCTAATGTTCTGCGTCCACTGCACCCACTCAAGTACTCAATGTTATGACGGGGTGAGCAGACAAAAGATGTGGGGTCTAGGACAAACAGAGTTCTTAGAAGGGAGGGAGGGGGAAAAAGGAATAATAATAACAAAATGAAAATTAACAAGACGTTACGAATGGAAACGTGACCGCATATGAAAGGCGGAACACGTCCCTCGGAGCTTACGAAAGAGGCATTTAAATCACAAGGGCAAGAGTCTATGACTTGTGATTCTTTGAAAGAAAGATAAATAAATAACTAAAAGAGAGCAAATGATATTGGCAGAAGAGCTAAGGGAAAACGAGTGAGGGTTTTATTGTGTTAGGCGGAATTTATCGTCCTTCGCCTATAAATTACGGGGCCCGGACTATCACTTCAGTCCCAGGGCGAGAAAAGTGCACCCGAAGCGGGCGCGACTCCTTCAGGAAGAGCTGACACGCACGCCTGGTGCCGAGGTATGGGCGCAAGGGCGTGCCACTTCTCACTCTGTTATTCTCAATGATTTATACATTGTGTGGGGAATGGTATCCCGTTCTTAATTGCCTCTTGTGGTGATAATTTAAGGAAAGATTAATAGAGGATGATAAGAGATAGAAGTTCCTGAGGAACGGAAGAAGATAGCGGAGGGTCTGACATCCCCTTCTGGATTAGAGGTGCCAAGACCTTCGAAAAATGAAATGGTGGCACAGGTGCCAGGGGAGCTCTGGAGCTCTTTGTAAACTACCTGGAAATTCCCATGCCCGTGGTAATTTCGCCCCGAGCCTTTCTTAAGGGGACAGTCGTCCTCGGCCGGGGAAGTGGAGGGCCCGAGACCGGAGGGCGGCATGGAGTGCCACCTGGGCCTGCTGCTGCGACAGCTGACGCAGGAGGTTTCCGGGCTGGTTCTACCATGATCCGTCGCGGCTCTTGTAGTTCATCGGCCAAGTGAGATATGGCAGAATCCTGACTTGCAATTGCGTCGGCGATGGACTGAGGCAGAGAGAAGGCGGTCGGGGGCGGCGTGAGCGGCTCGCAGGTAACGATGATCAGCTCAGGCACGGGTTGCGAGGCCGCACCTGCAGGTGAGCTTCCACTGTGGTCGAGAGGAACTGTCTCTCTTGCTGACGCTGGTAGCGGTGCCAGGCCAGGGGAAGAGAGGGGGTCCTGAGTTGGATCCCGTGAATGGAGATCAGAGTAGTGCTCTGGCGCTGGCACTAGGGCAGAGTCAGGCACTATCAGAGGTTTCTTGGGCTCGTCGGTCAGGATGGACGAAGCTTGGCACTGCTCGGGGCATGCAAGTGGCACTGGCAGGAATTTGGCATCTCCGGAAGGGAGATCTGATTGGGGCCCTGGCACTGGCACTGAGGCAGGGCCGGGCACTGGAATTGGATCGGGAACCGATCGAGGGGGCCACTGTACCTCGTACTCAGGTGGCACTGGTAGGGACTGCACGTCCTCCTGGTACCCAGGGGGCGCCAGTCTTGACTGAGGGAGAAGCGGGGGAGGATTACTCGCGGCCGAGGAATAATTCGGGGAATGTGGACCCCTAGATTGTCGTGATTTCTATGGGGACTGAAAGTCCTGTCCCAGGATGACGTCATAGCCTCCAGGGAGATGGCTTGCTACTGCAAGATTGCAAATTTTGGATTGGTGAGGTCTTGTGACTCTCAATTGGACCGTAGGGAGTATCATTTTAAATTGATTTATTCCCTCGATCATGACGAGTTTTCGTCTATTGACGATAGCTCCGTAGGGAACTCTGTCCCTTCGGATGAGGGAGATTTGCGCACCCAAGTCCTCGAATGCAGTGACTCAGCGCGCGGGGTGGCTACCTCGTGGAGGAGTCACGGCGAAGGGGGCCTAATGACTTGGGATCTGTGACGGCCAAGGCGACAGTGGGAGTATTTGACTTATTATTGCTTGGGCATTTCGCCCATGCGGGAGAATGGCCATAAACCTTGCACGCCGTGCAAAAGGTCTGGCTGAAGCCTTTCCGCGCTGCCCCTGTGGAGGGCGCAGGCGAGTTATTGGGCAATTTTCTGGGAGAGAGGGGAGCCGGTTTCTTGCTCTGGCACTGTTCGGAGGAATGCCCCGTTTTCTTGCAATAATGGCAAGTTAGGGGCTTGCCCAAGTTCCCATTTTTGTGGGAAATTGATCTTCTGAGGAGGGACGGGGGATTTATCTTCCGCCCCATGGATCCTTCTTGATGGTGGTGAGTTTCCCACATGTCTGCTATTCGGCAACACTCGGTGAGTGTTGCTGGGGCTTTTTCCACTATATGAGTGGCAAGGGCAGGAGGGCGAGCGCAGGAAATGCTCAAATTTAAACCGCCGAGTACCTCGGCGGTGCTTATGGCTCCTCCGAATCGAGCCATTTTGTTAATGCCCGCTCCGAATGGTACGCCCAATCGGACCAAGTCTGGCCTGCTTCTCTAGGCTGCTCTCTCCAACGTCTCCTCCACCGCTCGGGGTAATCTCGCACGCCTTCGAACTGCTTGGCGTACGGCTTCCCAGGTTCCCCTATCTTCTGCTGAAAGGGCGTGGTAGGCAACGAGGGCCTTCCCTCCAAGGAACTTGCCCAACACCAGGGAGAGTTCGGCTGCACTCAGGGGGCAGGCCTTTAAAACTGTCTCGGCGCTGTCGAGCCACACCTCGGGCTCGGCCTCCGTCCACTTTGGCATGCAGGCGAGAGCCTGGCTGAAGGCACTCATCCCCTGGGTGGCAGGTGGAGGCGAAGGGCCACTCTGTTGCAGCATTGCGAGTTCATGGGCACGCTGCTTGTCCCTTTCTTCCCTCTCTACTTCTTCTCCTCTCTCCTGAGCCTGCCTCTCTGCTGCTCGTTCCTGTCTTTCTGCTTCTCGTTCCTGTCTCTCTGCTTCTCGTTCCTGTCTCTCTGCTTCTCGTTTCTCCTGAGCCTGTCTCTCTGCTTCTTCTCGTTTCTCCTGAGCCTGTCTCTCTGCTTCTCGTTCCTGTGTCTCGGCTTCTTCTTGTCTCTCCTGAGCCTGTCTCTCGGCTTCTTCTCATCTCTCCTGAGCCTGTTTCTCTGCTTGTATGGCGTCCATCCTCTCCTGTACCCAGTCTCTTAGTTCTCTCCTGGAAAGGCCGAGTTCCTTCCCTGAGGACATGAAGAACTTGAAATCCTCGCTCTGCTGAGACCGTGTTGACATTTTGCAGGTGGGAGAGGACACTAGTAACACACAGAATTAATTTCCCAGCGCTGTGGGAATTTTGAATTTTCCCCAAAGGGCGTATGAATGATCTCCCGCCCTGGCACAGTGGGCTACGGTGGGGAATTAGGAATGGGAATTCTCCGGTCTCCCAAGTTACCGACAAAACGGGCTTATTTGGGGACGATAATGAACGAATATTTGGTCTCCCAAGGTATCGACAAACAGGTATGGTTGGGGACGATGATTAGTAAATGATTGGTCTCCCGATTTACCGACGGAGCGGGCTGATTGGGGAACGATGATTAACAAATGATTGTTCTCCCAAGGTACCGACAAAACGGGTTTGGTTGGGGACGATGATTAGCGAATGATTGGTCTCCCGATTTACCGACGGAGCGGGCTGATTGGGCGACGATGATTAACAAATGATTGGTCTCCCAAGGTACCAACTTAGCGGGTTTGGTTGGGGACGAGGATTAGCAAATGATTGGTCTCCCGATTTACCGACGGAGCGGGCTGATTGGTTGACGATGATTAACAGATGATTGGTCTCCCAAGGTACCGACTTAGCGGGTTTGGTTGGGGACGGTGATTAGCAAATGATTGGTCTCACCAAATTACCGACGAAGCGGGTTTATTGGGGACAAGAATAGAATATATTTGGGTCTCCCGAATTACCGACGAAGCGGGTTTATTGGGGACAAGAATAGAATATATTTGGGTCTCCCGAATTACCGACGAGGCGGGCTTATCTGGGGACTGAATTGAAAATGAATTGGTCTCACCAAATTACTGACGAAGCGGGTTTATTGGGGACGATATTGAAAATGAATTGGTCTCACCAAATTACCGATGAAGCGGGTTTGTTGGGGACAAGAATAGAATATATTTGGGTCTCCCGAATTACCGACACGGCAGTCTTATCTGGGGACTTGGAAATACGATTCGTCCCTTAGGACTTAGAAATTACTAACAGGAAAACCCCAAAGAAAAATGTTTGCTGAGAAATGAATGGGGAAAAAAAATGCTACACACGCGGGCATGGGCGGGGGTGGGGGTGGGTGCAGGACGTCTGACCAACACCGGAGTTATTTTTAGATTCTGTGTGAATGGACCCATCTATTTATAGACCATCTGGGATTCTGGGGAGAGGATAACAGTAAAACGACCTAGTAATTTTCCCTATAAGCGGAGTTTAATTTCGCTTTCCTAACACCTAACTCGAATTCTAACTACACTGAGAGAATTTCAGCAATGCAAGCTGACTTCGTCTTGTCCCACGTGGGAATTTATTCGCGCCTAAATAACAATTCGCTAATCTGAAATGCGAAGTAAGATTTATCACAGAGGAATTTCTTTCGCACTATTCCTCGAAGCAAAGAATATGGCAAAGATTTTAACACAGAGGAATTTCGCGCTATTCCGCGAAGCAAAGGATGGTTAGCACTGGTTATTTCCTAACTACCTATCCTGAAAGGCATGCATTAACGAATCTAATACGGCAGTTCTTTTCTCTCAGTGAATACATGCGTCCCTATTTCTAATTCCTAGGAACAGTCACGATTGTAAAAGGTTTTGCTAAGATAAACACATTACTTACGTGGAATTTCCGGATCTGTGTGCTGGTTTTACACAAAAGGTTTGTAATTGTCTCGTACCCAGCTTAGCTTTGCTAATAGCTGATCTGGCAAGTTGCAAATGCAATAAAGCAACACTAGGGGAACTGCAACTGCAAAACGAGATCCTGGCAAGGTCGCCATTTTTACGTTTTTTCTGGCGATTTACTTTGAGATATTCTCTGTGAGACAGGTAGCAACAATTTAAGGCAATTTAGCCTTGTGATTCTGACTTCGTGGGTCCAGGAAAACGTAAAAAAGAGGAAAACAAAGGGGAATTTCATATGAGCTTAAGGCTCTTGTTATTGAGGAAGATATTACGTAAAACATGGGGCAAATTTGCAGGAGTGTATTTACATAAATAACGTTAGTATGTGAAAGAGGAATGCTAGTAGATTATTGTTCCTGAAGGGGATTCCTACGGGATGAATGAAACTGGGGAATTCCAGACACGGTCCAAGAAGCTTCCACGATATAGGGTCCCTCTGAAATGAGAGATATGCACATTATACGCCAGTAATGAAAATAGACAAAAGATTAATGAATTCGAAGCTGCACTGAGGGTGCCAAGGGGCTTTGATGAATTAATGATAGCTTAGCACTGCCGACACTGGCGCAGCACGGACATTTGACAAGAGATTCGGTGATTACAGGCTCACAATTTAAGTAAATGTTACGAGACAAAAGCGTGACTGAATGGAGGTCTTCCAGAGCACATTACCGTAAAGCAGGGTCCATGGATGACTTGCGATTTCCGAGGGTGAGTTTCTTCACGTGTTAGGATGCGGGCTTCACGTAAAAGGGCAATGCGTGGGAATTTCACGAAGGACCGGGCAATGGCATGTGGGCATCAGGCAGGTCAACAGTGGAGCGAACACGTGGCTCGCGGTCGAAGGGCACGAGGAGAAAGTATACTTTGAAAAAGCCACGTGGTTAGTAGCTAACAGAGGGCCAAGGCATGGCCGAGATGCGGGACTTCTTCACTCCCTATCTTCCACTGGGCGTGTGTGAGGCAGGGGCCTTGTGGATTTCTGCTTTTATCTCCTCCTATGGGGCAGGGCGCACTTCCAGCATATGGGGTTGAATCATTTCCAGCTGATGCCCGCAGGGGGAGTTTTGCCTGTAAGAAAACGACCAGAAAGAAATCACTTTTGCCTCAAAGGAAGATCTGCTTAAAGGGAGTGGCCTTAATCCGTTTTAAACCCTTGTATTCTGACCGTGCGAAGTCGATAGACAGATGTGTCTATCGATCGAGCAGCTTGCAGTAAATGAAAACAACAGAACAAACAACAACAACAAAAAAGGGGGAGGCAATTTGCTAGCGAGTTCTTTAATCATAATAATATATATATATATATATATATATATATATATATATATATATATATATATATATATATATATATATGTATATGTATATATAATATAATATATATATATATGTGTGTGTGTTACAGTAAGACTGTGAAACCGAGGATTCCACGAAATCCCTGAAGTTTTCGGGGAATTCGTGAAATGACCAATTCACTTAGGGCCATTTGATCCCTAAGGGTAGTACTAGTCCTTCGGGGATCAAATGTCCCTAAGTGAATTATTAATTTCACGAATTCCCTGGAAACTTCTGGGATTTCGTGAATTTCCTGGTTTCACAATCTTACTGTAACAACATTACATTATATATATATATATATTTATATATATATATATATCTTATGTAATATATATATATATATATATATATATATATATATATATATATATATATATATATATATATATATATATATATATATATATATATATATGCATGCATGTACGTATAATGCTCTGAAGGCTTTGACGATTAGGCCTTCAACAATAAGTCGCTGGGGATGACGTTGCTAGCCCTATGTCCCCCTCTTCTTAGCTGCCACCACCTCTAACCATCAATATACATAATTCACTGGTCAAGTCGACAGCGAAGTAAAATATCACATATAGTCAAATACCACATGTTTATAAGAATTCGGATCTTTATCTAGAATACGCGCAAATTCTATATATAAAGCAAATCGATCACAGTGAATAAATCATGAAATGATTGTAAATAAAGTATACAAAAGAGGAAATACCCGTGGAAAATATACCTGGAATAACGTAGAAAATTCCTTGTCTGACCAGCGCGCGGCAGGCTTCGATTGGACAGGACTACCTGTTTGCCGCGTCAAGCGCTGACTAAAAACTGCGCTTGTTGCTGAAACAAAGACTTATATGCTCTCTTTGCTTGGACCCCGACAGAGAATTCATGGTGACGAAGGCGGTTATTGGCTACTTGCGCTCATTCGCGCAAAGCGTGCTGGAGAAATTACAGGGTGGAACCAGCGATTGACAAACTCGTTTATATGCGGTAATATGGACACTACTTTAGTTTATCATCAAATAAACAAATGAATCATTTGGAATATTGGATAAAGCCTCTCTTGCATAATGCATTTATAGCACAAGTGTTATTAATGACGATTTAAGACTTAGCGATTTTAACAGATAATTTGTGTACAAAATTTCCACATATTATGTCAACCAAAAAGTAATTATTATCATATAATACAAAAGATGATGTACCTGAAACAGAAATGTCATTACTTAAGGTCGCATAAATAATGAAGGGCAGTTTGCTACTAAAATGTGATACCTTCTTTCTTCTCACGCGAGAAAGGCCAGAATGGGTCAGTTCCCCAGCCTCCAAGTTCCATACGCAAAAAAAAAAAAATTAAAAAGTAAAATGAAAGTATGAATTACTTTTGCAAACAACAAAGAGTCGAAAACGAGCAAAAAAACACGTTTTTCAAGTTCAGGTTAAAATTACAATTTACTGAAATGCTTGCAAATTTGAAAATAATAAAGGTAACATAAAAATAGTTAATAAAGACTATATAAAGGGATTGTTTGTCTAATAAATATCCATTCTAGAGACGTTATGAACTCTCCCGAGACTCAGACCAACGTATACCTTCCTTTTGTATAGTTATACAGAACCCAATAATGAGTGGCTGGCTGACCCCGGGCTGGACGTCAGTAAGTCCAAATATGTATTACACACACGAAACATAAGGATACACGTAACTTTGAGCTGGTTAATGCCAGTTTTATCTTTGCATGTTGCGCTTCAGGCTACAAATCTTTAAACGCGGAATCAGGCTTGTCATTTCCCGCAGACGCAGACTGGACAGATTCACCAAACATGCGAACATGAATACCTGAATACCGCGGCATGGTCACACGCTGGCTGTGTTAATTAGGTTGTTATTTGGACAGGTCATTTAAAGCTGTGGTATCAGCTGTGACGTTGGAGCTGAATATGCTGTGACTGATCGAGTTTGAAATGAGTCTTGTTCACCAGAAAAGTCCAACTAAATTTAGATACATAACGAGCTCAGTAAGTCTCGTTAATAAAGATATTAATGATATACTTAATTTAATTTAGGTAAACTTTATAAATACTTGATTGACCAGTAGCATCAAGTCACAGCTTATCACAAAAGACATGCAATAATTTGTTTTTTTATATTTTTTACTGGAAGCCTTGAATCCGAAGGGGAAATGAATGAAAGAAGCTTTTTTTTTTTGTGGTGAGGTTCAAAACCACACACTGTGGAAAGAGTGGTTTATTTTGTTAGACTGATATGCACTGAGCTATCATTTCCCTGATGCGATATCAGGAATCACTGATTGACTGATGCGAACTGGCTGTGCAGATTAAGGTTAACTACACAGAGACATTTTTATGCATGATTTAGAATATGAAACCTCCCCGATAATCTTTTTCACTCATTCCACATTGCACTTTACATACCTTCGCTCCTGACATCTATAAAATCCTCATGAAAGCTGATAAAAATTGACCGTAAATTATACCTTCTGGAGAAAACAAGCTTCCCAACCACCGTAGACATTACACC
>NC_089777.1:34584036-34611536 GCF_040412425.1 Macrobrachium rosenbergii
CACACCTGACTGTTGTCAAAGGGGGAGGGGCAACAAAACTCATTAGTGCAAGTGGTAGAAACTACAATATATACTCAAGGGACGGTACGGACAAACACACAACTGTTGGAATCTACAAATCCGCACCTGACAGGCGTCAAAGGGGGAGGGTCGGCAAAACTCGTTAGTGTTACCGCGCCTGTACTGTCTACAAGATTTTTCCATTCTTATTTGCTGCCTTCCATAAATTTTAAACATTTTACAAATTTCTTTGAAGATTATGGGATCAAGTTTATACAAGCTTTGACTCATATTCTTGTTATGGCAATAATGCTAAATTCATTGATGTTCTTTTCCAGTTAATTATTAAAAAAAGCTATTTTCTTTCCCCTTCCCAGTTGATTGTATGATTTGTTTTACTAAAATGTCCAAAAATTCCACTGTTCACTCGTGCATAGCTTACACACTTTTATTGCTGTTCTGTTCTTTTTCACAGTGTTTTACCAGTTTGACCAGTTTGATTCCTAATATTATATATCAGTCCTTCGTTAATGGCTTTGAAATAAAGTCGAAACCGGTCGGGACCTACGCCCTGCCCCTTATCTTTTCACCTGTGGTGATGTGTGATATATATATATATATATATATATATATATATATATATATATATATATATATATATATATATATATATATATATATATATATATATACTGTATATATATTTTAGAGGAATGGCTCAACAGCTGATATCCTTGCAATTTTTACCAAATCTTTTCGGATGAGGCTGCTAACCCCATACCCTTCTGATCAACCCGGCTTAGACCCATTAAATTTGGCTGACTACCTGGTACATTTTGTTACTTACCTTAACAGAGGAACAATTAATTTTTCAGGAGACTGGCATTATTCGTTTCCCACCTCTGGAATCGATCTTAGGTCTCTCCATTGTGAGCTGAGGTTGATAACTCCGAGACCCTGGAGAGATAATGACCTCCTCGAGGGGCTCCCGTTATGATGGCATAGGTTTTTAAGGACTAATGACCACTCACGTTTGAGTCTCTCTAGCTCTCTCACACTCCACACCAGGTGCAACCCACAACGGGTGAATAACAACTAGGTGCATAATTCACTTGCCAGACTGTAATTCCTTCTTCGGGTCATAAGTTATGAGCACTACTTTGCCGCGAGGCACACACATACATATAAAAGAGAGAGAGAGAGAGAGAGCATAAAACTCGTACAATATTTGTTTCACGGTAAAAAAAAAAAAAAACATTACTACTCCTAAAGCATTCCTTTTTAATGTAATGTATAACGTCACCGCTGAACGCATTACGCAGTGAAAAACAACCTGCCAAGGGAAATTACGTGATAAAGATGACTAACGACTTGATGCGTAAATCCAGCGACGTCGTTAGAGTTTCTCCCCATGTTTGCGTTTCGGTAATTTACGCTTTCATACATTTCGTGTTGCAAAGCTGCTGTACTTTACGACCTTTTTTTTTTCGGCATTAGCTGGTACAGACATATATTACTCTGTTTTATTAAGGTAAATTATGTCGGCTTTCTGTACATGTTTTCTGTTTGCTTACTTTTTTCAGTGTTTGGAAATAACTGATTCTAGAATTGATTAATAGTGCAGCTATATCACTCCATCCTTGATTGTTTTGTATACAAGGAATATTTCATCTCTATCCATTATGCTGCCTGCAACATCAACACGGCTTTTTAAAAAGATGGAAAATTGAATTAAGATGTTTTGTGAAGTTTTATGATAAAATTTTTAAGTAGAATTATGGCATTCTATTTGTATGATGTGCTTTCTCTTCAGCATAAGGTCGTAAAATGGGTACAGCACTTGACACTTATCATCAGAAATGGTTCTTGCCTTCATCTCATATCAGCAATTTCTGAAAGTGTCTTTTCATGACATTTTACACCCAAGCTTTGCATTAATCTTCAGCCATGTCTCTGATAACGTTTTCGTTTTGCATTTTGTATTCACTCACTACATCAACCTTTAGCAATGTTGCACTTCTTATGACAGTTTGTCTTAGGGTATGAGAAAAAGTTAAGTATACCTTAGTTTAACCGGACCACTAAGCTGATTAACAGCACTCCTAGGGCTGGCCCGAGGGATTAGATTTATTTTACGTGGCTAAAACCCAATTGATTGCCTAGCAACGGGACCTACAGCTCATTGTGGAATCCGAACCACATTATAGCGAGAAATGAATTTCTATCACCAGAAATAAATTTCTCTAATTCTTCGTTGGCCGGTCGGAGATTCGAACGCGGGCCCAGTAGAGTGCTCGCCGAGAACGATACCAACCCAGCCAATGAGGAACTTTAGGGTATGAGAAATTACATAATTTGCTAAATAATCATTTATTTTCTTAAAGGCACTGAAAACAACTTCAGTTGCCTCGAAAAAAAAAAAAAAACCTGGAAGCATTTCCTTTTGTTGTCATCCTGGGAAGGCCATTTGTTAAAATTTGCTCGTTTGCCTCCTCGAACCTCATTTGACAGATTGTCGGTTACATCGAACTCTCAAAGGTCAAGGTTGCTAATATTATTCCGATAAAGTTGACCTACAGCTCTTGCTGAAAAGAACTTCGACCCAAAAGATGAGGCAGGCGATCCCCAGGCCTGAAGCTAGAAGGACGAACAATCCCTGAAAGAAGAAGATAACATAATATTTCCTATTATCTTTACGTAAATGCAATCTTTCTTATACAGACGCACGCACACACATAGACACACACAAACAATATATATATATATATATATATATATATATATATATATATATATATATATATATATATATATATATATATATATATATATATATATATATATATATATATATGTGCTTAAAAATCACAGTAGATGCATGTGACTTCAGTGTATATATGAATATACAGGAAAA
The DNA here is from genome assembly GCF_040412425.1 of Macrobrachium rosenbergii. Classification (NCBI taxonomy): domain Eukaryota; kingdom Metazoa; phylum Arthropoda; class Malacostraca; order Decapoda; family Palaemonidae; genus Macrobrachium; species Macrobrachium rosenbergii. The sequence continues at coordinate 34,586,951 of NC_089777.1, forward strand.
AGACAGGCAGAAGTTCAGTACTAATATATATATATATATATATATATATATATGCTTAAAAATATATATATATATATATATATATATATATATAGAATATATATATATATATATATATATATATATATATATATATATATATATATATATATATATATATATATATATATATATATATATATATATATATATTAACGCCTCGTAAACCTTAACAAAAGTATCGACAAATATAACAGAATAAAGCTAGCCTTCTCCTCTTACACGTTCCTTACCCAAATGTTGGTCATTGCCAAAGGCTCTTTGACAGTGAAACTAGAAGGCATATGCTTGCAAGACGTGGAATTTGGCAGATTGGAATCGAGCCAGTAGCGGTAGAGACCTCCGCCGACTATTCGTCTAATCCTGGGAATTGTTAATGGAGCGTAAATTATTAAACAATAGATAAATTGTAAATAGCCTACAAAAGATTATTTGTAGGAAGTTTAGATGTATTGTTATAAATTTTAAGTAAGTTAATCCTGTACATTAGCAACTGTAAATTTTCGGTAACCTGTAAACTGTGAATGTTAATTAATTGCTTATTTAAAATGTGAGTTGTAAATCATAGTATATACAACAACACAGTTCAGTACACCGTAGTTTATTAGGAAATGAAATTTGACTGTTATATGCCACGTAAGAGTTCAATGTACAGCAAATTCTTTGTTTATCTGAATAGCACACCCCTTCATGCACTAGTTTACTACAATACGAAGCAGGAAATGTAAAAAAAAAAAAGTTTTTAGAATATGGAATACTTTACCATAATAATGGTAGTTTAAGTTGCAAGTCAATGTTTAATTATTTTTCAGAATGACAGCAATACAGGAGTTTAAACGTTGGGCAATTAGATACATCCATGAATAACAAACAATTGTTTTTACTTTATTGTTCCTTGAAAATCAAATCCAAGTCTTAATCTTTCTCTCTTTTAGTCTCTATTTCACACATAACTATTCAAACGTCTTATTTGTTGCTTAGTTGGCTGGTTAGATTGAGCTGGCATTATACCAGCAAGCCCCTCGTCTACAGTGGGGAAGGTGTATAAAAGGTATAATTTTTACTACGTAAAATTCTCTGGTTCACATATAGGTATTCGGTGCTATGGACGTTTGATAATTAATTTATATGCCTTAAAGGCTTGATTAATAATAATAATAATAATAATAATAATAATAATAATAATAATAATAATAATAATCTATTTTTTCTGCGTATTTTTCAGCTTACCTGTCACTAAGCGCTTCGACAAGTGGACTTCCCTTCTGCACGATCATTGCTAACGTGAAGGGAACAAAGGTCTCCCTTGCTATGTAAAAGTTGCATGAACCTGAGAAAAGAGAAACAAAGAGAACGAGGATATATATATATATATATATATATATATATATATATATATATATATATATATATATATATATATATATATATATATATATATATATATAAAAGCTTCCTAAAGTATCTGTCGAGTTCGTCTTCTAAAAACTTGTTGTTCTTGAGTGGAAGAAGACAAACTAAACCCGTACTTAAGGAAGCTTGAAAATGAAAACAATACAGAGACTTCTATGCTATTGGATCAAACCCTGCCTTAATGTACGGCTTACCAAAAGTGTGTGTGTGTGTGTGTGTATATGTATATATATATATATATATATATATATATATATATATATATATATATATATATATATATATATATATATATATATATATATATATATATATATATATATATATAGGTAGGTAGATATATAGATAGACAGAAGTGTGTGTGTGTACAAGGAAAGAGATGAAAATCCTTTGCGTACCTTTTTCAGAGAAATATTTAGCGATTATGTTGACAGCATCGGTGGTGCAAGTGGCGATGGCATGGTCCCCTCGCCGGACCAGGGTCTCGAGAGCCTGGGGGAAGTCGTTGTAGTGAAGGCTCATGTACCTCCCGACGTTCCTTAGGTCAGCTACCTCCTTCAGGATGCCGCTTTCCTGGCTCTGAAGCATTGAGGTCAGTAATCAGAATGTTTGTACTTTTTATCACTCTTATCCTAACCATTAGCGAGACTATGCCTTTCAATTAGTCCACTCTCCTGGTTCTCGAGCACTCGTGGCAATGGTCAAAATATTACTGGAACTCACTAGGACGTAATCACTGAATTGTTTAGGACGATAGTCAGAATATTTGTACTTTTTATCATTCTTATCATACGCCTTTTAGTATTGCACTCTCCTGCTCTCGAGCACTCGTGGTAATCATCAAAATATCACTGGAACTCACCAGGACGTAATCACTCAGAGCTGTGCGTCTGGGGAAGATGGCAATGAGGTGGTGGTCATCAATCAGGTCTCTGATCGTTTGCACGGGTCTCGGGGCGTACCTCACAGCCAAGAGAGACATCAGGTTCGTACTGTAGCTCCAGCAGATGATCATCGCGCCCACGACCCAACTCAGGACGACGATCCTCTCGGAAACAAGCTGGAGTTTCATCGCAATACCTGGGAAAAGGTTCATGTCAAGAGTATCTAGTTAGAAGGCTGAGTATGCCAGATGATAGAAAAAATACTAATCTTATAGGTGAAATACCTGGGAGTGTTAGTCTTCTGGTTCTCATTAAGTCTTCTGGGATGAAGTTGCCAGCCTCATGACCTTTTTACACTAGTTGAGAATACCACAGTAATTTGACTGATATACACTTAATCTGATGCATAGTTCAACTGAAGCACACTGATTTTAGTGGAGTATTTTATCCGCTCGACCTCTCCCGGGATTCGAACCTGGGTTCTATCATTTTGCAGACGAGAGAGCTACCAGTCATGCCTTGAAGTCTAATATATATATATATATATATATATATATATATATATATATATATATATATATATATATATATATATATATATATATATGTGTGTGTGTGTGTGTGTGTGTGTGTGTGTGTGTGCATACACGCGTCAAAGAAATGGTTGGATAGTGTGTAATTATCAGATAACTTTTTAAGAAACGTTATTTGCAACCGTGTCATTTAATGTGATTTGCTGGTGTCGACCAGTCACCAGACAAGCTCACCTCCAGAACGAGATTAATCATCACAAAAATTGGTAGCGTAGACAGTGCAAAGTAATTGGCTATAACATTTAGTTATGATACTTTGTGTTATTGTTTATTTAGCCCTTAATTTCAGTAGCAGTCTCTTTTGGGTCTCAGATTGGTCTCTTCCAAGATGCGAGTCTGTCACTTTACTAAAGATAAACTGATGCAGGATACCGGGGTATCCAACAGCTGCGGTCATTTCGCACTAGTCTTCAGACTCTTGTTTATCTATAAATGTAGCTTTACTATTATACTTACCATCAAATCCTTTTGGATAATGCAATTATCTGAACGACCCAATATACCTTCGGAACAGCGTATTTGAAACGTTACAAAAACTAGCAGTTGAGTGACTTGAGAGCCCATTTGTTCTTGTGAGAATTCATAACTAACTTTCAATATCAGCTCGAATAGAATATTGAGAGTGGAACATGATCTATTTGTAGAGTAAGAGTTATTATTTGTGGAATGATAGTTATCATAACTATTACTCTACAAATAGAGAGTAAGAGTTATCATCATTTATGACAGAGCTTGAGCATCTGTTTTAGTAGTGCGGTCATCTTGGGGTGACATTGCGATTTTTTTATGACCATATAACCGTTTTCTCCACACCCGAACTGTGCCTTGGTCTGTGTATCAAGAGTCCAAGACCTTGTGCAGCCACTGGTGTTAGTCGTTTTGGCCAAAAATTCCACTTCTCAATTGGGCGAGGAGTGGCTGTTGAACTGATAACGTGACTCATAGCCTTAAGAAGAAGAAGAAGAAGAAGAATAAGAAGAAAAAAGCAACAAGAACACAAGAATAACATTAAACCAGACTTCTGAAAAGTTTCCTCGATCGGTCATCGAGAAGAGTTGTGCTGGAGACGTGAACGTACGAAACCACAAGATCTGACCATCGATTAAAAAAAGGAACTGAAATTGCCCAACAGTTATCAAAGTTTTCCACATCTCCGCGGAATCTTTTGAATTCTTTAGCAGAGACAGACAGACAGATAGACAGACAGACTCATAAAGTTCAGGCGAAACTTTATCAAATCGGTGATTGATGGCAACCTTAATGGTTCGAAAGAGCCTGGCGTTAATCAAAGGTAATGGATTTAAAGGTTATGCCTATAAAAAGCAAAATAATGTAAAATGGGTTTATAAATTTTAATGAAGGGTTTACAAAGATTAGAGGTTTTAGGATATTTTCTTTAATTAACGCTGGTGAGTTTAGGTGCCTTGGTCTTGCTGTTAACGGACTTGAATGAATTTGAGTGCATAAATTTAATGAGTTGAACGAAATTTTCTACCACTAAAGTTACTGGCCAAACAAATAATGTCTTTCACTGAATTTATGGGTTGAACGATGTTTTCCCCCTCTAAAATTCTTGGTAGAGCAAAATCATTTTTCCCAAGCGATGTTTTCATATAAATACAGTAATTGATTTAGTTTAGAATTCCTCTTCTAAAGATATTGGTTTAAGGATATTTTTCTCTACTGAAGTTATTGGTGTGATGATATTTTTGTCTGTTAAAGTCTTTAGTTTAATTATTTTTTTCTCTCCTGAGGCTATTGATTTAATTTTTATTCTCCTCTACAGAACTCACTGTTTTAATGATGTTCATCCCCGCCACAGATAAACGTTTTGTATACTTGAAGAAAAGGCATTTTCTCTGATACCTTTCGCAGACACAAAGTAAAGCTATTCGTCAATTACCTTTTTTCTCATAGGTAAACACGTCAACAGCTACCTTCCTTAGAGATGAAATGAATTTATTAGTTACCAAAATTCTTTTTTGGAAACAAAGTCAACTTATCGACTGTCAAAAAATTATCAGTATCTGTTGGTTGGTCAGAGTCCGGTTGTTCACTCTGGACCGCCAACTCTCTTTCACACCTCGCTACGCTTACTGGCCACGGTAGGGCATGGACTAGTGCCGGCAGTAATGTGAGCGGAAATAAAATTTTATTTCACATAGACACCAGCAATTGGCACATTTGCAACTTGGCTGAACTGAACTATTTTATATAGTTTTAGTAAGGATAAATAAAAGAGACAGTAATAAATTATAAAAGAAATAATCAATCTTTAGTTGTTGTGAGTAATAATGTGGCCAAAAATCTTTGAAATCTAGAAAAAACTACTTTAATTTTTGTAAGGATAAATAAAAAAAAAATACAACAACAACTCATAAAAGAAATTATTAATCTTTTAGTTGAAATGAGTAATATGGCCAAAAATCTTTGAAATCCAAAAAAAAAAAAAGTAAAAAATGTGCTGAAGTTTCTTCAGCGCAATCGAGTTTTCTGTCCGGTGGTGGCCGCAGCCACGGCCCGTAAAGCTCTTAGCCGTGGCCCATGAAACTCAGCCACGGTCCGGTGGTGGCCTATGTTGTTGGTACTATAGCGCTGCCAGAAGTACGATTATGGCTAACTTTAACCTTAAATAAAATAAAAACTACTAAGGCTAGAGGGCTATAATTTGGTATGGTTGATGGTTGGAGGGTGGATGATCAACATACCAATTTGCAGCCCTCTAGCCTCAATAGTTTTTAAGATTCGAGGGCGGACGGACAGACAAAGCCGGCACAATAGTTTTCTTTTACAGAAAACTAAAAGATAATTAGATATACGAAGACGCTTCATATCGCAAGCTGCTTTGGAATTACCTTGATTCAAGAAGATCCTGTAGGTGTGGAAGAAGACCGTCATAGCGAAGACGGGCGTCGTGTCTCCTCGGTAATTTCGTGCGATGGCAACCGTTGTTATGCCAATGACCAGGAAGGCTATGAGGGCTCCTATCCATACCGTGGGCGTGAGAGGGAGCATGAATCCCCAGGAGTCCACCTCGGCTCGATTCTGGGCTAAAATGAACTGCCTGGCGTCGGTGAATATCGGGGAGGTGTAGTCGATGGCCGTCGTTCTAATGAGCGTGATGTCATGCGGGCCCAGGGCCATATCCGCTTCCTGTATTGTTATTATAATAAGATAAGAACAATCATCATCAGTCATATATAACGTCTTCTATTGTTATTTACCATTATTACTATTAATAAAGAGTGTACATGCTTATTCATTTGTTCATTTCTGCATGGCGTCAACGTTTGGTAAGGAAGCACCCACATGGCGATGGACCATCCCGACCATACCCGTCCAGGACCCGTCGTCATTGATGGAACCCCAAAAGCCGTCCTCTGGTCGAACTATCTTGTACCTAGAGTACGGGAATTGTGTCTGTAAGTCTCGATTTATCGGCAATCGATGAAGAATATGGTAAAAAATGCAGATAATATAATAATGATAGAAAGAAATTTTGAAAAAAAAATCAATACGGTCCATGAAATACAGTTCAAAGTTCGTTGCTCGCCCCTGCAGTGTTAGCCTGTTAAGGAATCGAAATGTTTATATATATATATATATATATATATATATATATATATATATATATATATATATATATATATATATATATATATATATATATATATATATATATATATATATATATATATATATACCTCTAACTTCCGGAGTAGCTCGAAGAACAATATAGGTTACTGCCTTGGATTATATATATATATGTTTATATATATTTATATCATATACATATATATACTGTATATATATAGTATATATATGTTTATATGGATTCGGGTCGTTTCGGCCGTAAACACGTTTACGTGCAAAATGGACGCCGTGTTTAGTACCAGCCCCTGGGGATGTAGGTAAAACATAAAATAATAACGGTAAATACCATAAACAAACGGTAAATAATAAACATAACGTCTTACATTGTTTTGGATGTTACGGACTTGACTTACGGCCGAAACGACCAGGACCGGTTTATATGTATATGTATATATGTATATATATATATATATATATATATATATTATATATATATATATATATATATATATATATATATATATATATATATATATATATTATATATATATATATATATTCATATATAGTGTGTGTATGTATGTATGTATGTATATATATATATATATATACATATATATATATATATATATACATGTGTGTGTGTGTCACATTGTGGGTGTATACTTATCCAGGATGTGTCTGAAGAAGTTTACGATTTTATATTATAAAACAAAGCAACGTAATAAGTATGCAGATCTCTAAAAATAAAACTTAGGTCTGTTAGGTCGGCAAAGCACCATTATGAAACATAACTGTTTTCTCATATCCCTGAAAGATAAATGAAAGCAAACGGAACCAGTACAAAAGACGAAAACTCACGAGAAATTCAGACTCTGGGAAAGCGCCTTCAGTAGACTTCCCATGGAGCCGCTGACCTCGTTGCGTTCATTCAGTATGATGTGCGTCGGCCAGTGTTCCCCTGTTATGACCACTTTCACCGGTTTCTCGAACCTACGACAAACAAGTGATTACTGGATAAAGGAAAGATTATTTTTACTCTTCTCAAGTCTAATGTAATTCCCGTTGCTAGGTAACCAACTGGTTCTTTGTCACGTAAAATAAATCTAATCCTTCGGGCCAGCCCTAGGAGAGCTGTTAATCAGCTCAGTGGTCTGGCTAAACTAAGGTATACTTAACTTCATCAGAAAATGACAATTGTTACAGTTTATTTTTCGGACTTCGACTTTGTCGAATTTCTCAAACCGATTATAAAGAATAGGAAAGGGTTGTTGTTTCAGTATAATTCCCGAAAAAGGCATTATTTTACACGAGTCTCTAGAAAAAAAATCACATTAATCCTCATCGTCATTAAGATAGCAGTTATCAGTGTTGTCGATGGTGGCTGTTTATTAGTGATATTAAATTTCCACTGTTGTTTTTGCTCTTTCGTTTTTCAATTTCAATCACGAGTAACAGGATCACAAATAATTTTAATATTTGCAAAATAAACATTATGCTAGTAAAACCAAGAGAATTAAATAATGATAAAACGGTAGTTTTATCAGATTTTATCACCTGTTCTTGAAATAAAGTAAAAAATACACAGAATGTAAGATTAATAATCGCATGAATACTTTTTGTGAAACCAACAAGATTCGTAATACTGGTATCACACTACTCTCCTAACCCCTCGCGAAAGTGTTCATCACCACCGTTATTATATATTTGGGTTATATGCTATAGGAAATTGTTTAGCGGACATACAAACATTATATATATATATATATATATATATATATATATATATATATATATATATATATATATATATATATATATATATATATAAAATCATGAAGCTACAAATGTAAGCAATATCAAATTCACGCCACCTCGGGAATATCCCCAATGGGGAATTATCACCAAAGGGGAATTTTATAAGTGATAAATGGATTGGTACTGTCGGGTCTCGATCCCTCGACACAGATACTTATCCAGCAATCGAGACCCGGTAGTAGCAATCCATTTATCACTTATAAAATTTCCCCTTCAGTGAAAATTCCCCATCGGGGATATTCCCGAGGTAGCATGAATTTGATATTAAGACGACATTTGTATATAAATCATGATAAAAATTATATATAAATCACGGTGTGATAAAAATTTCATATATATATATATATATATATATATATATATATATATATATATATATGCATGTTTTCTGTTTTCTCTTAGCATTATTCTTTCATTTCGCTTGGTGAGTCTGTGTCTTGGTTCCCTTGACCTATATCATTTGTGGTCCTTTTTTCTCTCTTTTTTATGTTCATTTATATACCTATTTTTAACGCTGCATCGCCATTTTTGGTGAATTTTAAATATTTGAATTTTATTTTTATTTTTTAATACCGTGATTCTATCTTTAGTGCAAATTATTTTCTTTTTTAGCTTTGAAAATGTGACATGTGTCTTGAAACGTCGGGAATAAATTTGTAAGAAAGGAGGTCTTCGTTTCCCTTGTTCCTTGAGGATGTGTATATTTTGGCCGTGGCTTCTCCTTCTGTGTGTGTATATACTGTGTATATATATATATATATATATATATATATATGTGTGTGTGTGTATATATATATATATATATATATATATATATATATATATATATATATATATATATGTATATATATATATATATATATATATATATATACAGTATATATATTTAATATATATACACACAGTATATAATGTGTATATATACTATTTTTATAAAGTATTAATTCCATATGAGCGAATTTTCAGATAGAAGATAAAATTGTGTGGAGAAAATAACAGTAGCAACAATAAACATAGATCAACAAATAGATAACAAACATGAAACAAACAAAAAAAATTCAAAAGACATTAGAAACAATATGAAACCCACCATTTACCCGCGTTTTGTGATTAACGTCAAGTCTCGACCTCAACGCGATCAATTTATAGGATAGTAAAAGGTCATTGTGTCGGGAGACAGGTGGGAAATTAAGGGAGTATAAATACATGATCGGCGAGGGTAAGCGCTTACCTGTATCATTTTCATGCCGCCACATCCAACTGCCGTCATGAAGATCATTAGGGGTAAAATATTGACAATTATGCTCTCCCAAAATCGAACGTTAATATCAGTCGTATACACTCATTACTACTGCCGCTACTACTTATGGCTACATCGAGCCTTACTGCTCATGGTGTGTGTGGAAGCTATGCCGTTTAAAGCGCCTCTCTTCACCAACATCACGACTTCCGTAGGGGGTAAGTGCCGTCAGTGCACCTCATGCATTGCACTGTAGGCACTACCTGAGGTTCTTTGCAGCGTCCCTTCGGCCCCTAGCTACAACCCCTTTCGTTCCTTTTACTGTACCTCCGCTCATATTCTCTTTATCCCATCTCACTTTCTACCCTCTCCTAACAATTGATTCATAATGCAACTGCGAGATTTTCCTCCTGTTACACTTTTCAACCCTCTTTACTGTCAATATCCGTTCCAGGGCTAAATGACCTCATAGGTCCCTGCGCTTGGCCTTTGGCCTAAATTCTATATTCCATTCCAACATATTCCATCTCTGGCCCTCTGTCTCCAGACGCTTGCTTCCTAATTGTTTATTACCCATAAGACCACGTACGCAAATCGTTCACGCATCAGTGACACTAATTATTTAAAGAACCATTTCCAGCAGAAAAAGGCATCCTCACGGATCCTACGAATATATCAGGATAGTCTCCTACTTACTTAAAAGTCCCTGGGCTCATTAATATCCTGTTCAATGTCATGGGGTCCTTCAGGGCTTCTTTGACGGACAACGTCACCCCGCAACACACTCTAGAGAACCAAATAAATAAATAAATAGAATAAAAATTAAATCGCATACTGTATCTCATCTTTTTAGTATTGCTTGTGATTTATAAGAATGATAATGCCTTCAGTCTCGGTAAGTATGTGGATATAGGATACATGAAATTAAAAATTTGCTGCGTGTGTTTTATGAGGGAATACAGGAATACAGGGGTTTTATAAAACAGACGTGAAAGGTCAGAGCATTTTTCTTAAGCATAGAAGCAATTGTAATGAGAGTAATTGTCTTTCTTACTATATTTTGGCTCAAAACAATGATTTTATCCATATTTCGTTTTTAACAATTTTTCATTGGTAACTGATCTTTCATAAATCTGTCGTTATTACATTTCTCTCACAACATACAGCGATATCAGCTCGTGCACGTCACATGAAGGTTATGCAGATTCATGATAAAAATTTTGAAGGTTTTTCAAGGAGTCTTTATGTAATGAGTGCAAAATGCATGAAGATGATGACAGCAGCCATTCCTGGCCAAGAAAGGAACAAAGTAGATAAATGCGAAATTGATTAAGTATTCCGGAAGTGTCTGATAATTAAGAATTATATACTTGATGATTACTGGAACAAATGTCTCTAAAAAATACACTGGGGGAAAAAATTCACTGTAAGTAAAAATCTAGCTAAGAATACTAAAGCTTGTAAAATGACGCAACTACACAGCAAAATCGCACACACACAGTAGATAGCTAAGTAGCAAATGTCCTAATAACTATGAAATAAGACACGCACTAAAGAAAGGCAATATCAAAACTAACTAAAACAAAGACAAATAGAAACAGCAAACGATACAATAATAACGAAATAAAACACTTCATGCTCAAAAAGAGTAGCAAAAGTGCGCACGCTAGCAAGAACACCAACAAAAGGAAAACCAGATATAACAACATCTACAACTGTGAAAACCCACGAATCAGATTTCTCTGTCTCCGATTTATTTTTAGGCGCTGTGACTAGACCCCGCAATGTCGTCCACGAAGCAGTACGGATGACCTGGCCTCCATTTTGGGGACTGAATGGTTGGTGAGAGTAGAATCCGATCCATCTGTCGTAAGATTATTATTATTTTATTAGAATTTAGGGATGACCCCAGATCTGGGCTAGAGTATAGTATAGATAGATGAATAGGCAGCACTCTTACAGACATACAGTGTGTATATATATATGTTGTGTGTGTGTGTATGAATATATATATATATATATATATATATATATATATATATATATGTATATATATACAGGTATATATGTATATATATTTATATATTAAATCTTAAATCGTGAAAGGTCCCCATGTGTGGAAACTATATATGTATATATTGTATATGTATATATATATATATATATATATATATATATATATATATATATATATATTTATTTATATATTTATATATATTTATATATTTATATATATATGTATCTGTATATATATATATATATATATATATATATATATATATATATATATATATATATATATATATATATATATATATATATATATATATATATATATACTGTATATTGACTCAGCGGCCTGGTCAAACTTTGCTACAGTTCAAGAATTGTCCTGCGGCGTCCGAATCTCACAAACCTCTTCTCAAACCTCGCTTCCTGGACATGCACGACCATGGCGTTCGTGGCGAAGAGTTCCCAGTGGGTACTGATGAGGCCCTTCAGGATTCCCAGGGGCGCGTTAGTCACCAGGATGGGCCTCTGTTTCCAGACCAGCTGCAGGTCGTAAGCATACAGCCCCAAAAGCGTTTCCAGGAAAGCGGTGCTCGTCGCCGCCACTATCGTCATCACGCACTTGTGCGATTTCAACATCTGCCGGTGTCGGAATTACGGGGGTAGAAAAAACACGGTGAGAGAAAAATGTGAACGTAGTCATTTTCAGGTTCAGGCTGATTACACACTTTACGTCCATATTTCACGAACTCTGCGAGGTCAGGAAAGCTAATTTAGACTTGTAATGCTGAGGTAATTTAAAATGCATTTTAATTTGAATACCTTTTCTCTCGCATTTTCATTCAGCTGATAAAGGTTAAAGGTTTAAAGTTCGCCAATGTGCAGTGGAGGTAAGGGATGGGTCGGAGAGACCGAACATGTCTGTTACTGGATCCAACCCCTTTCCACCCACATAAGACCTGGGGGAATTAGTCAGTGGCTACTGATGACTCGACAGGTTGATCTATCGGCCCTACCAAACACACCATCCCTTGCTCACAGGGACAGCAAAACCGTGTGCCACTGAAAATTTATCTACTCTTGAGCGGAGATTGGAATTGGAACTAAAACTTACGTAAAAATGCCTTTATAACTTAAGTCATTTAACTGTTAGTAATTTATGCAACATTTGCAACATTTAAATATAGTATGATTTTAGTATGAACTTAGCATAATGTAGTAAAGGTGCTCACTGCACGAGAATAAAGTAATCCTAAGTACTGAAATATATGCTAAACACTTGATTTATTGGGACATAACACAATCGTATGAGTTATAAAATCAGACTTCCTCTTATTTACTTGTCATTATTCCAGAAATGGAATATCCTGTAATACAAGAAGAGACTTACATGAAAACTCTCTCTCTCTCTCTCTCTCTCTCTCTCTCTCTCTCTCTCTCTCTCTCTCTCTCTCTCTGGATTAAAGACTAAAGTTTAACTTTCAAGTTATCAATGAATATTATTCTGAAGATTGAATTGAAGGAAATTTATCATAAGAGAGAGAGAGAGAGAGAGATTCTGCTCTGTATAAACCACTAAAAACAACTCGACTAAGTTAGAATAGTCACTTGTGAATCATATTCAAAACAGTTTTAATGTAAAACGAATAGAGAGAGAGAGAGAGACTCCCCTAAAAACTCACTAAAAACTGCTTGTATAGTTTAGTCACGTTTGTGAGTCATATTCAAAACAGTTTTAATGCAATACGAATAGAGAGAGAAAGCGAGAGAAACTCCCTTAAAAACTCGATAAAAACAGCTTGAACAACTTAGTCACTTTTGTGAGTCACGTTCAAAACAATTTTAATGTAATACGAATATAGAGAGAGAGAGTTAGAAACTCCCTTTATTAAGTAAATGATTCATGCAACTGATTCATTGCCTCTCACCCTCGTAGCTTCACCGATGACTTCTGAAAGTTGGTCTTTAGTTCGGTTGTTGGGCTGCTGTTCGGACTTCATTTCGTACACCTGCGCTCCATACAGCGGTTCGATATGATCCAACACCTGTCGTAAACCAAAAAAGCAGTGCACGCCAGTTAAACTACTGACAAACGCATGTTCGTTTTGATCATCGCCGAAAGTAGCTTGCGATATGAAGCGTATTCCGTGTATCTCGCTATTTTTGTTTTTTTTAGATTTCAAAGATTTTTTGGCCAAATTATTACTCGTTACAACTAAAAGATTAATCATTTCTTTTATCGTTTATTATTGTCCTTTGTTATTTATGCTTACAAAATTAAAATAGTTTTTTTCTAGATTTCAAAGATATTTGGCCACATTACTATACACATTAGAACTAAAAGATTAAGTAATTCGTTTATAATTCATTACTGTCTTTTTTATTTATCCTTACAAAGATTAAAATTTTTTTTTCAAAGATTTTTTGGGACACATTATTGCTCATTATAACTAGAAGAGTAATTATTTCTTTAAGAATTTATAATCCTTCTTTATTTATCCTTACAAAAAGTAAGATAGTTTTTTTGAGAGTTCAAAGATTTTTTTACCACATTATTGCTCATTACAACTAAAAGATTAATTATTTTTATCTTTTACTATTGTCCTTCTTTATTTATCCTTATAAAATTTAAAAGGGATTTTTTGTTATTTTGAAAAATTTTGGCAACATTATTACTCATTACAACTAAAAGATCAGTTATTTTTTTGTAATTTTTTATTGTTCTTCTTTAATGTATCCTTACAAAAATTAAAATAGTCTCTTTTCAGATTTCAAAGATTTTATAATTTATTGTCTTTTTTATTTATCTTTATAGATATTAAAATGTTTCTGTTCAACCAAGTTGTAAATGTGCCAATTGCTGGAGTTTACTTTTTATATGGTGAAATAAAATTTCATTTATGCTTACATTAATACGTGAATCTACTCGTAGTTTCATGCGTTGGAAGAGTATATGAATATGGTAATAAGTAAGCGTACATAAATATTCATGATGTGTTTTTCGTCACATGTCTGATGAAATTGGTGACTAAGTTCCATAATGATTGCATATATCTTCGTGACGTCAGAGGAAAAATGTATCTTTAAAGCTTTATAGAAGATAAAATATGAACGACAGAAAAACGTAAAATTAAGATTGCTCGAAATCTAAAACCATTTGAAATACCTATAAAATAATTAGTAGGTCGACCCACTTCTACAAACGAGTTTGGTGCCTTTGCAGATGTTCTGTATGTCATCGTGTTTTTTTTTTCGGAGCAGCGGCTCAATGATTATTTTTGGATGCCAATAAATATACATTTTTATTTCACCCTCTTCAAAAATGCAGAACCATTTTATAGCAATAACGATACCACTTCCAAACTACGAACAGATTTTCTCGAAAATTAATCAGCAAAAATGATATCTCCAAAGAAGTTTGTGTGTGAACTAAGATGTTCATGCTTGATGTTCAGGAAGAATATTTGAGGCAGGGATTTTTACACTGCTGCTTGAATGTCTTTTTGTCGCTTTAGCTGTTCGTCAGTCTGAATATGTATACTATACATGCACACACGCATACACACGCATGCTCACTCGTACACATACACACAAACAAAAGTACATACATACATACGTACACCGTGCTCCTTATTCTCCTTTTAAAGAGAATGGACCATAAGGGTGAAGACTTACAATTTGCAATAAGTCTCTAAGGATGGAGCTGTCAGCCTCATGCCTTGTACTTGACATGGTTGCACAGTATAGGCTGTACGAAGCTAAGTATCTCACCTGACGAGCCCCATGCCCTCCTTTGTGTGTGTGTGTGTGTGTGTGTGTGTAGAGGTAACATTAAATTTATTAGACTTGAATCGTTACCTTATGTATAGCAATTGGTGATGGAGAACCGTCCGTTACAAGTATCATTGAGCACCAGGGTTGCACTGTCGTCCGCAAGATGGCGTCCAATGCTTCGCCGGCAGCGGTTAAGAATTCGTACTTTCTTTCGGATCTTATTCGTCCTGAGACAGTTTATAGATATTTATTTATATTTAATATATATATATATATATATATATATATATATATATATATATACATATATATGGAAGTTAAACGAATAAATTAGTAGGTAGATAATTATGTTAATATTCAGCTATTGAAAAATTTTTTTAGGCAAATTCCAGCTACAAAAGCGACGTAGATAGATAGATAGATAGAAAGACAGATAGATACCCACCAAAAATCACTTGTATTTTCAGCAAACAGTAAATCCAAAGAAAGATTCCCAGCATCCCTGTCCTCATCTTGCATTCACAGATCACTTCCTGCCTCTCTTTGATTTAGCAAACAAGTAAAGAAAAATCATTACTTTCATTAATCATTTTCCGCCTCCAGATGAAAGATAAAAAATCATATCTCCAAGAATTTGTGTTTTATATTCGAAGAATATTTCCTGAAGAATAACTGTATGAAAATTAGAATAATATGTCATAAAAAAATGTTCACCGTTTCCGCATAGATTCAGTTTGCCATTATTAGGGGAGAGAGAGAGAGAGAGAGAGAGAATGTGTTTTTCTCAGGCAAAGTTAAACAATATGTTTTTGTACAGAAGATAACACAGCAATAAAATAAATGCCATGGAGAGAGAGAGAGAGAGAGAGAGAAGGGGGGGGGCGCCGGGGCATAGACTGATGGACCGAAATTTCGCAGAAGATAAAATTAACATAATCTGATGCACTGAAAACAAAAGGGATTCCGGATATATAAACTAAGGATCATATAAGACTGCGTGAATGATAAATATCAGTATTAACTACAAATGATAAAACAGTTTTCGGCAAGAGATAAACAAGTATTAACTGCATAATTACAGTCTTAACCAACCGTTAAGAGAGTTTTCAATTAAACTAATGACAAGAATTGTGTTATGATTTTCCCCAAACTTTTCCAATTACTCTGAAATGGAAAAGGTCAAAATGAAGTTTTCTTTCTCTCTGGAAGTTTTAAGTTTAAAACACCAATACTTTGCTCCAATTTCGTTTAATTATCGAAGTTTCGGAGTATTTTTTCATTAGGAAACGCGTGTTTCTTGGCTGTTATTATCAAGAGTTGCTAAATGTTAATGATGAAAATACTTCCTTTGCTTCTACAATGAGGAGGAAAACGAAATCTATTATTATTATTTCTTGTTATTATTATTTCTTGTTGTGCCCATATCCACATGAAACAAGCAAATGCGATAAACATGTAGTGTTTAAAAAAAAAAAATACAATAACATCCGAAGCAGAAAAGAGGAAACATGCGAATAGAGAAGTAGACAGAGAGAGAAGAGACCATTATTAAATTGTACACACGTCCGAGAAATCATAAATCTGTACACAAACACTTTAAAAGCTAATTTAACTCACAGAACATCGACATTACACAAAAAAAAAAAAAAACTCACCAGGCATCCCCGAAAACAAACCTTACATAAGACGTAGTTACTACTTTGTCCTTGATCTCGCCTTACAATAGCAGAGAAGAAGACGAAGGGGACATCTGAAAGGTGCGGGCTGCTGCGTCTTTATTTGGCGGTGGCTTTTCGATGACGTCACGCGAGCGCAGTGATTGGCTTAGGAGTCCCGGTGCGTAGAAACACCATTTTTGGACTGAGAGTGATCATCTTTTAAATGCAAGTTGGACTGCCTAAAATTTTTGAAGAAAGGTCCATTGACTAAGTGATGTTTTTAAAATGTTAGTGATCATCTTGCCGATTTTGTGCAGTTAATGTTGCGTACACACACACACACACAAACACACACACACTCACATATATATAGATATAATTATATATACATATATATTTATATATATGGGTGGTGTATGTTATATATATATATATATATATATATATATATATATATATATATATATATATATATATATATATATATATATATATATATATATGTGTGTGTGTGTGTGTGTGTGTATATATATATATATATACACACCCATATATATATATGTATATATATATAAGCAGGGCATCCACACCACCACCCATGCTGGTCTTATGAACTTTCAAGAGAAGGACTTCAGTAACTTCTTTCGTACTTTACCGGCCTGCTGTTTACTGCCTAGGTCACATCGAAGACTGGAAGCCGATGAAATAAGTATGATTTTTTTAGCAAAAAGTAAACCTTCTTCCCAACGGAACTTCTTCGCGATTAATGTTCACGTATAAACCGCATGTCCCTATATGTGAACTGGATAGATATTTGTCCTCTGTTTCAGGTAATGGTAGTCATAACTCACTATTACAAATTTATGAAAATAATGTCTCCTTCAAACTAAGCCCGTTTATTTACATCAACTTTCTTCAAGATTTCTAAGAAATACATCGTTAAGAATGAGTGAAGTTGAGCGTGAACCGTGAACTCTTCCAAGTATAAAACTTTGAATTGTGTGTATGTTATGGCAAAGTGCAGCTCTTCATCGAGAGATAGGTCGCATATAAAATTCTTAAGCGCAGACTCTCTAGTAAATTACTTATTATTATTATTATTATTATTATTATTATTATTATTATTATTATTATTATTATTATTATTATTATTATTATTATTATTATTCGATTCGCCGGCCGGCCAACGAAGAATTAGAGGAATTTATTTCTGGTGATAGAAATTCATTTCTCGGTATAATGTGGTTCGGATTCCACAATCAGCTGTAGGTCCCGTTGCTAGGTAACCAATTGGTTCTTAGCCACGTAAAATAAGTCTAATCCTTCGGGCCAGCCCTAGGAGAGCTGTTAATCAGCTCAGTGGTCTGGTTAAACTAAGGCATACTTTACTTAACTCAAGTAATCTGAAACAAAAAAGAAGAATAAATGAGTAGGTTCAAGAATGAATAAAAAAGTTTAGACTAATATATATATATACTAATATATATATATATATATATATATATATATATATATATATATATATATATATATATATATATATATATATATATATGCCTATACTCAACTAGCACATTACTATTCACCAAAGAGCTATTCAAACATATATTGCATACGTATCATTATTTATCCGATATAATAATACTACTACGAAAATTAACCTAATACACGTAACAATAGAAAGAAAAATCCAGTTACTGCTTTTGTCTCTCCACTATCAAACTTTAGATTTCTCTTCCTGCTTCTGGTTTTCATGAGTCTCAAAGCTTCATTCCTTTAAGAGGCTCAAATGTCTTTCCCTTTTTCATTTATTTCTGTCCCTTCTCTATTCTTTCTTACTTTCTTCGGGCCTGGTCTACGGAAGATACTGTTCCACTTCCTTCCCGTTGTTCTGTCTTTGTTTGGAAGCCACGTGTAAGAGATTCATTGATAACATCAGCTCATTTCATGGTCGACGCTGTGATAACGCCTTTTTACTACTTCTAAGTATTACTTCTGTAGGTCTGTATATAGATCTATAGATAACATTGGTCTGTTTCACTGTGGACTCCGTGGCAACTCATTTTCCCACTCTTATTATTATTTCTGTAAGCTTGTGTACAGATCCATTGACGAAGTAAGCCTAAAATGAGCCTATTTCAACTCGGAACTCACAGCATGCACAAAGATACTTTTGTTCTCGTTTACCAGCGCAATGGTTTTTTTTTCATAGCCACAATGATCTCTCAACTGTCTGTCAGTAAACAAAACCAGAAAAATTAATGGAGGTGATCTGTGGACGACTTCTTGAAAATAGATATCCAGTTCAGTACGACAAGTAAACTGCATCCGTGAAAATAACATAATCCAATAACTTTCATCCTATCAGCTACGAGCATAGTAAGTCAATAAACGTCACCATGCGTGATGGCAAATAGTGCAGAAAACAATGTCGAACAGATAAATCTGAGCAGGAAGGTGTAGAAAGAAAAATTCATTTTTCATGAAAGTTAGATCAACTGTGAAATAATGCCATTCGATCAATTGTTTCAGTAAGTATGCGAAAAGTCATAAATCTATAAAAAAAATTTCATTGGATGAAGAACAGATTGAGATTACAAAATCATTTATTGGTAAAAGGTGGAAAGGGTTTTGGAAGTCCAAGGGTGGGGTTGTTTGTACAGTAAAGAATGTTTGCAAATCAGTGAAACAGGAATAGTACAGAATGACTGAAGGGAGAATCACGTGATGAAATCTAAAAAGAAGAAGAATACCAAAGTAAATGAAAAATTGAAAACTGCAAAGAATACAGATAGAGGAAATCTAAAAAAAAAAAAAACCTAAAACTTGCAACAGACCTTACAATTCAAGAGGAAACTACAGTAAATCAAGTGACCAGCCGAGAATTCATCTGAGTGAAAGAGTGACGAAAATTTTTTGAGACTAAGGAAATTTTATTCGTTAAACGGATGTTAAGGTATGCGCAGTGCGGGAGACACAGAATTGAATGTGACAGTAGATGAGGCTGATAATGTTATTCTAAGAATAGTTGCCAAAGAAAGAGCCGAGGATGCGAAAATGGTAATAAGCTTCGAAGAACAGAAAAGAACTCGGGTGTATAGTAACGGCAACGGGAAGCAAATGGTATGGACACTGGTCATATTTATATATTTAATATATATATATATATATATATATATATATATATATATATATATATATATATATATATATATACATATATACATATATACATATTATATATATATATATACACATATATATAATATATATGTGTGTGTGCAACTGAATCACGAAAATATGGAACGTGATGAATGTATAAATAAAGACCAGATCCACGAAGGAAAAGAAACGCTTCTCTTTCCTTCGTATTATATGTGTGATATATATATATATATATATATATATATATATATATATATATATATATATATATATATATATATATATATATATATATATATATATATATATATATATAAATATTTATATATATATATATATATATATATATATATATATATATATATATATTTATATATATATATATATATATATATATAATAGGAATGGTTACAAGAGTGGTAACGATAATGATAGTAAACTTGAAAATTTAACAGAAAAACACTGCAGAAAATAACGGTTTTTTTTTTTTTTTTAAATGTTGACATTACGATAGTAGTAGTAGCGAAAGCATTAAGATCCTTGAATTATCTATGGAAAAATAATAATAGAAAAATCAGGTAAAGATGTTACTTCGCTTAGGAAAGCAACAATCACAAATTTTACTTACAAGAGCAGAAAAAATGTCTATCTTCAAATTGTGACAAACAGTATGATATATTACAAATATATATATATATATATATATATATATATATATATATATATATATATATATATATATATATATACATATATATACATATATATACATATATATGTATATATATATCCATATATATATCGCAGAGGACTTTAATAATACGGAAGAAGGAGGCAGACGAGTCTGAAGGCTTGGAAATAATGAATCTCCTCTTTTGAACCTTCATTGTTGTTGAGGTCCTCTGTGAAAGTAGTAACTTTATGTGCAGTGAGTTTGTTATTGAGAATATATATATATATATATATATATATATATATATATATATATATATATATATATATATATATATATATATATATATATATATATATATATATATATATATATATGACTTGAAGATTGGAGGAATTACTATGAATAATGGAGAGGTTGCCAGAAAGTTCTAGATGACACGTGTGCATTAGCGTGTGACTAAAAGAAAGGACAGACCGTGCTTAGGCACAATATATAGGCATATATATATATATATATATATATATATATATATATATATATATATATATATATATATATGTATGTATATATGTATTCCTATGCTGTGGTTTTCATAATGCAGTAATCTCCTCGTGTTTATGTGTGAGTTGTTGTATAACTGTATGATTTTGTATTCCGATGCGCATATGCCGTAAAAGAGTTAAGAGTTAGCGTAATGTTGCAGTGATTAAACGCTGTGTGGTTTGAGAGAGGACATATGTGTGGTATGTAGAGAGAGAAGGGACAGGGAGCCCTTGTTCGTTGTATAGGGACGCAATTTGTTTAGTCAGTATTCAAAACTTGCTGAGATTAACACCTTCTCATGTAACTCCATTAGTGTACAAGACGTTATGGGACTCGATCAAAACACTGTTGGGTGGAAAATCCTACCGCATAGATAGACGCCCATACAGAGGAGTCCATTGAGAGACCATTATCCGTGCGGAAAGGAGCTGCCTTTTTGCTCCTCTCTCTCTCTCTCTCTCTCTCTCTCTCTCTCTCTCTCGGGACTTCGAATGTCCTGTTGTAACGTAATTGATATTTTGGTAGACGATGGTCACTCACAACCTTTAACTGTTTAATTTCTTAGTAAATGTGTCTGAGTTATCTGAACAGTGTATTTTATTAAGTGTGTGTGTAACGGCGCCTGATTAAAAATACAAAGTAATTGGTACCAAGGTATTGTAACATATATAATTATTGGTTTTTAGTGCACTAAAAATAATATTTACAGTGATTATATGTAAAGACACTTGTATCCTTTTTGATACTTTCTCATGTTATATGTTTTATGCTTTGTCTTTTGAAGAATTATATAATTATGTGGTGTGTTTGCTATTGCCTTAATTTTTGCTTTACATTTTTTTATATTTAATTTTTGCAGAGTATATTTCTGTCTTTTGTATCCACATTTTTATATGATTGATTTATTTGCCTTATTTTGTGTAACACTTGGGAATTAAAATTTTGTTACTTAACAATTTAAATTTTACTTGAATAATTTTTTGATTAATTAATAAATTAATTTCTGATTTAATTTTGACTGATGATTAATTCAGATTTAATCCAATTTTGTTTTGTTTTCAAGTAATAATAAATTTCCCTGAGATTGTTAATGTTATGTATAATCTTTGAATTTAGAAATAAATTTTTGTATTTAAAATGTTATATCAGAGTTTCATTTTATTGACCCACCAGTAATTTTGATTTGAATTAGAGATAGAATGGTAAGTGAGATGTTTTCCTTCAAGTAATTGAAGTGAGCTTGAACCAGGAAATAAATAGAAATACTTGAACTTTTATAATGTTAATGGAGTGACGCCCTTAGATTTTACCTCACACCTGTTTAACTGATGATTTAATCTGCTTTCTTTCATGATTCAGTCTACTCGCCCAGTTCTTTTATGGGATTTGGATCATGTACACATTCGCTACCGGGATCTAAGCGATTTCGAGAGAAATCAAAGTCGTTTTATAATAATGGAAAAATGTTAAAAACAAAGATGATGAGGGTTCAGGTGTCTGGCTGTTATGAGGTAACTATAATTGTCAAATTAATGGTAAGTTTGGTAATCAAATATCAAACACTTAGACACCAGGTTTGATTTGAAGAACAGGCACTGGACACTTCGTCACAATATACTGTATATATATATATATATATATATATATATATATATATATATATATATATATATATATTTATTTATTTATATATATATATATATATGTATATTTATTTATTTATATAATATATATATATATATATATATATATATATATATATATATATTGTGTGTTGTATATATTAGTATATTGTGTGTCTGTGTGTTTCTTAGCACGGTCTATCTTGTTAAAGTTAAACGCTGACGCACACGTGCCATCTAGAACTCTCTGGCAACCTTTCTATTGTTCACAGTAATTCCTGAATTCCTCAAGATTGAAGTCATATATCCTGTCATATACACACAACACACACACACATATATGTATATATATATATATATATATATATATATATATATATATATATATATATATATATATATATATATATATATAACAAATATGAGAGAGACAGAGAGACTGGGAATGCATAATGAGATAAATCGAAATAATCTGCATTGGAATCTCGTCCTTAGATCATTCATCTCTCTCTCTCTCTCTCTCTCTCTCTCTCTCTCTCTCTCTCTCTCTCTCTCTCTTTTAGCGAAACGTAATTCCATTCCGTAACGACTTGTCCAGAAGTTGTCTCTGAGACTTCAGCGTGACAGACAGCGTTACCAGACTCCTCAAAGATCTTCGCAAGTTTGACAGAAGTGCCCTTTTGTGGTGAACGGAAGTCAGACGGGATGAAATCTTCATTGCCCAGTTCATTTGCGCTGCTCAGACTGTCTGTCTGTCTGTCTGTCACGATTCGAAGATAACAGATTTTTGTATTCTACTCTTTTAGGGAAAATTTGTAGTTCTTGCAATCTTGAGCGAACTGCCATTTTATTTGAACTATTTTATGATTTTATTTTATACTGGTAGTTTTCAAGGTTGTTAATTTTATCGTTGCTACCATCGTAATGACAGCATGTTTTTTTTCATTCTTGAAAATAGTTTTTTTTTTTGTCATATTTCTTATGTGAGATTTTCAAGTCATTATCATCCTCACTTGTGTAACTTTTATTATTATTATTATTATTATTATTATTATTATTATTATTATTATTATTATTATTATTATTTATTTATTCCATACCCTGTGTGGAATTATAGGACTCTCACTTATATTTCATCTTGTTTTATTCTTCTTATTCTTCTCTAACTTAGAGAGAATAACTTCCTCAACTTCGAAGTCGAAGCCTCGAAGTTTCTCACACGACAGGACCTTGGCAGGAAAGCGAAACTGTCAGAGTTCCACCTATGTTACTGGTGCGCTACCCATCTGCTTCCAGATATGAGAGAGAGAGAGAGAGTAAATATTTAAATTAAGTTATTCCAAAAAGAGAGAGAGGGAGAGAGAGTACATGTTCAAATTATGTTATTTCAAAGAGAGAGAGAGTACATATTCAAATTACGTTATTTCAAATAGATAGAGAGAGAGAGAGTACATGTTCAAATTATGTTATTTCAAAGAGAGAGAGAGAGTACATATTCAAATTATGTTATTTCAAAGAGAAAGAGAGAGTACATATTCAAATTATGTTATTTCCAAG
>NC_089777.1:34616536-34861536 GCF_040412425.1 Macrobrachium rosenbergii
CAGATGGATTCTAGTTAGGAATTAATAAGTTTTTATTTTATTTTTTTAATACATTTTTATCTATTTATTAATTTAATAATGTTTTTTCTGTTGCTTTTTTAGTTGTGAGATCTCTTTCTGTATTTCCCTCTACCTCCTCTTACTTCTTCCTAATGAACAACCGTATTCTTTGTAAGCTTTCATTTCAAGTCAGTGGCCCCTGTGGTCTTGTTCCATATGAATAGGTTTCATCTTCTGAATAATAATAATAATAATAATAATAATAATAATAATAATAATAATAATAATAAACATGATCATCCCCCAGAGAAAAATATTTGTGAAATACGGGATATGAACACTTTAGAGTTAAAAACCCGTGTTCATGTCGCTTTTCCACATTCCTTTTTGGTAGATAGAGTCTAGAGGCCCACAGCAGCCGTCCTAATCCCTTTCACACCTTGTCACACTTACGAGTCCCCTTAGGGTAAGGGTCTGTGCTGGCATAAGGCCCGTTTAGTCTCAACCAACGGACTAAAATTGTTATATGCTTGTACGGTTGTAAGATAGTTCACAGCTTAAATTTTTATTCGTTTGTTTGTTTGTTTTGTCTTTTGGTTGCGATTACTTTTCTCTGTAATTCAACGATTTTTTTTAAATAAAAACTTTCAGTAAAATATTAAAAACTAGCCGTTTGACAGAAGGATTTATGTGAAGAAATTATGATCTTATGTAAATAACATGGCAAAGCAATCAGCAAGATATATGTACACGTAAAAAGTGATAACGTAACTTAAGTAAATAGACGGACAGAAGTAGGAAAATGTGAGGATGGCTCTGAATCCAAAATTATATAGATACACAAATAAATAATTACAGGGAGAACGATGGAAAGGTGATGTTTCATGCCTGTCGCAATCGAGCGATGACTCACACGAAAATGTGGTCCCTTTCAGCACTGAACTGACTTCATGACATGTGATGGCGAAGTAGGCGGACATTTCATCATTCACATTCGGGAGAATGTGAGTCCAGTGTATCATTAACAGTTTTTAATCTATACACTAAATGAAAGTTCTACACACGTACATGTTCTGACTGATTACACTGGACCTGTTCCATCACTCGCTGAAAATGAAATAGTAAAAACAAGTGAACACATATATGATTATATATAAATTTATATTATATTATATATATATATATATATATATATATATATATATATATATATATATATATAATTTATATATATTTGTAAGTATATATTTCTATTTTAGGTTACTCAGTAACATCATTTCAGTAAAATGTCCTAAAAAAGATATACACACACACACACACATACATATATATATATATATATATATATATATATATACATACACATATACATATATATGTATATGATATCTGTAAATATAATATATCGATATATTTTAAATATTGAAATTTTTTTATTATAATCATTACTTTTTACATTTTCAGTGATTTAAAAATCAAATAATATATACACACATATATATATATACAGTATATATATATATATATATATATATATATATATATATATATATATATATATATATATATATATATTTATATATATTTGTAAGTATAGACTTTTCTATTTTAGGTTACTTAATAACATCATTTCCAATAAAACGTTCTTAAAAAAGATATATACACACAGCCGAAATCCATAAAACTCGCATAAGCATTTGAATGGATATGAATTTGAAAGCGTCGTTAGTCATTCATCATATACGTCTTTATTAGTTACCTGAATGGTGTAGAACGATCGACCACCTGGGCAAGTGAATTAAAAAGATATGCAATTAAATCTTTGATTCCATGCCCATGATTAAACTTGTAATATGTATATATATATATATATATATATATGTATGTATGTACTGTATATATGTATAAATATATATACATGTATATACACATATATATACGCGCATATGTATTTGTGCAAACTAAATGAAGGTCCAACAAGATTTCGGGAATCTATCTTTCCAATTATCATTCTAAAAAACTTTTTAACTTCTTTTCAATGTTGATTTTGACAAATCTTAGATATTCTGTAACTGAAAATATCGTATATATACATACTCACATATGCATTCACACAAACACACACACACATCTATCTTTCCAATATATTATAATATATATTTCAATATATATATATATATATATATTCTGTATATATATATATATATATATATACATATATATACATACATACTCGTATTTGTATGTGTATGTATTTATATATATTGATATGTTTAAGACGGGGACTTACCTTGAAAATTTATCATACCTGACTCTTAGGCCGAGGTCAGTAAAACCTATGCAAAGGTGTCGGCTGAGAGCCTACTTCAAATGGGTGAATTTCGGGTAAACACAGGGTTTCACTTACATGAGTATATTTACACTAAATACATATCAGGAGAAGGGAAACAGAATCCTGTTGTTCCATAGGAATAACAAACTGGGGTATTTTCCCTGACGAAACTCAAAAGGCCTGCTTCAAAGGGGCACCAGAGGGTGGGGGGGAGAACCAGGGGTATTACCACTGCGCACACAAGATGATACTCAGATCCACAGCAGGTAACTCCTATCTGTAATTGGAATACACGTGGTTACGTAGGAGTATTGGGAGCATAATTAAGGAATCGAGGGCGAGCACAGAAGGTGCCTAAAACGGACATCGATTCTGGTGACTAATTCCCAACAACGAACAAACAATTCACTTCACTGTAGGTTACCGTTACGTTAACACAATTCAAAGTAATACAGGTCTCACTGCAGGTATATCGCCTTAAGAAAGAAATGGAAAACAAATAGTAGAAGGCTAACAGACGCGAGACTGACTTAAGAACGTTGACATCGGTACATTACCTTCGTCAGGAGACGGCTTCCTTGTCCTTGGGGGCCAGTGGTGGAAGGTAGCGTTAAGGAGCTTCACTACAAAAGGAAATAGTAGGCTCAGAGATAGCCATGTGGGATTGCAAGGGACAGTTCAAGGAGCAGAGTGGAGGACTAAGTGTCCTGGGATAGTTCTGACGTCTTCTGAGTCAGAGACCCTTTTAAGGGCCGAATGAGTCGGCATTTCTTCTTTTATGTCTTGTAAGGATTACGCCGTTGACCATTCCAGGGGTCGCCACTGTCATTCGCCTGGAGTCCCATTTTCTATACAGGCATGCAGGTCATCTGCCAGATGTTCAATATGGCTGCGATCACATGGGTCAGTCGCCAGTTTTTTCTTTTGGGTGTGCCTCCCTCGGCAGGATTAGCACCTGAAATGAAGGTCTCTGGCAGTCACTAGGGCAAGAAAGGATTAAAAGTTTTCCCACTAGGGGTAGTGGTGAGAGGAGACGAATTAGGGGCGAATTTCCACCCGCAAATATCGTTAAGATAAAAGCAGTAAATGAACATGATTTCAAGAAAAGTAAAATCATTCTTATTTGTAAGTTACGTTACATTTGTACTTGGAGAATGAGGTTGCTTTGCAGAAGTTTACCTCTTGACTATATACAGTATATATATATATATATATATATATATATATATATATATATATATATATTTACCTCTTGACTATATATATATATATATATATATATATATATATATATATATATATATATATATATATATATATATATATATATATATATATATATTGCTTGTATATATATTGCTTGTGAAGTTTACCTCTTGACTATATATATACATATATATATATACACACACATACATATTTAAGAGTGGGCTTGTGTGTGCGTCTGTATGTGTTATCATACGAGTTCTCATTCTTGGGAGGTGGTAATACCAGAAGTGTGCAACCCTCGGGGTTTTTCGGGAAGTCTCTAGGGGTGAGTTTGCCAGCCATACACCCTCTTCCTTGACCCCAGTAGATGCTACTGTAGTATCCATTAACATGTGGATATAATGGTAGGCTATCCGCAGACCAAACATAACAGTCAGTTCAGTCCAGCTGGAAGCAATTCTCAGAGTATTCATGAAGTATTCATTCTGCATGTGTTCATGGCCATGAATAATTGCAGCAAAGATACATACAGAACCAAGCGTTGAATAATGAGCTTATTCTGTGCAAATAACATCGTCGATGTGCATTTGTTGTCTATAGTGATTTTATCTCGCAATCGACTTAAATATAGGTGATCTAAGCACCGATTAATCTGGCAGCCGATTTCCAACGTGTTCTCTGATTAATTTATGCTCACATTGTTATGAAAGGTTGCGTTCGTATCAGGTTTTACCTTTGCCAACAGAGCCCTGACCTTAGTAGGGCAAGGCTACAGAGAAGTGGAAAGACGATAGTCACTTCCACATTCATCGCTGAACTGCTAGCTTCACATTACTTAGAGAGAGAGAGAGAGAGAGAGAGATAATTATATTAGTTATAACATCGCTCAGCATATACCTGTATTCTTTATAATTTACTGCGCACGTGCATATAGTATAGACACAATCACCTGAACAGTTTCCTATATTGTATTGGTTAATCATTCCCTCTTGTAAACTCATTTACAGAGTGACAGATATTTGGTGCATTACAACTCCCTTACACCATGTACTGGCTTCTTTGGGTCCATGATAACCCATCACCGCTCGCACTATACCCCAAATATAATTTACCAGTTTCTCAGTTGTGACACTGGGAATGCAACTGCTGGGCCCTTGCCCATTAAAAGAATTCCGCTAAACGAATTCTTCATTCACTGTAATGTCAAGAATATTAAAGAATAATGACATTTTTTTTCTTTACAACGACGCGGATTTTGACAGTCGAGAGTCATTCTGAGCAGGTGTTGTTGGCCACAACACCTGCACGGCCTCTGTATGACAATGCTCACTGGGTTAGTGGAAAAGGCGGTACAACAGTTGTGAAGATAATCTTCCTACTTTGAGGAGAGAGACTAACAGCAAAGCCTGTTTGTCAGACAGACAGACAGACAGACTTGTGGGCAGACCAAGGAATATGAATTCGAACATGTCTGTATATTAATGAAGCCACTTTGTCATCTTGCAAAAGAACATAGATAAACAAGTAAGATATGAATTAACAAAGTAAATAAAGAAGAATCCTATTAACTTCAGTCATCGCCATAACCTAAGGGGGAAATTCGCCCTTAACCTATACTTTCGCCAAATGATAAAATTAGCCCCTTTGACACAATTGTCCAGTTTGTTTTCGTCTCTCTAATTAATCGATTTTGCCCATCTCTGTTCCCATGGCAACGAAACTCTCATCGCAACAAATATAAGAATATTGTGAGTGGAAAGATCGATCAGACATAGTTGCTTCTGGGAACCATATAAGTGTGTCAGTGTTTGTGCATGTGTGTGTGCGTGCATGCAGTTTTTTTTTTTTTATTTCTTAATGAGTCTCATATATTTCCCGAGAAGATTTGCTACCGATATGACGCAGATCATTGCGATGAATTGCACCTTTGGTGAATATGACGGCACGCGTTAATATATAAACGAAACCATAACAAAAGAACGCAAAGATGAAGGCGATACCTTTGCAGATGTTTGCCGATAAACGTGTGTGGTAGCGTTTGCAATGAGTGGGAGTTCTATTAAGTCCTTGGGTTGGGTAATAGCTGTAAAATCCCACGTCTTATAGCAAGTCCTTTGAACCACCTAATGTCCCCATTTTATTGATTTGTTTATTTATCTATTTACTTATTTATTTATTTATTTATTGCATTAAGGACTTCCCAAAGTAATCTGAAATTCATTTGTAAGGAAATACTCTTTAATTGTCCTATTACAGTGCAGCATATGGGATTATTCCGTACTTAAGAAAAATATAGGAAAAATGACTTTTAGAATTTCCCGAATTTTACCTACCAGTGAGCAAGAAAAGGTTGCTTTTCTGTCAAGACCGTTTTTCTTCTTTTTTTACAAATACGCTGGGCTGACTCTCATTGCTATATTTAC
This sequence comes from Macrobrachium rosenbergii, assembly GCF_040412425.1. Lineage (NCBI taxonomy): Eukaryota > Metazoa > Arthropoda > Malacostraca > Decapoda > Palaemonidae > Macrobrachium > Macrobrachium rosenbergii. The sequence goes on from NC_089777.1 coordinate 34,622,501, forward strand.
ATTAAGGAAAAGTGACATCTGATATACAACGACACAGGTGCTAGAAACTAAACAATTGTGTGTACTCAGATAATGGCATCTCTTTATGTTTACGTAAGAATATTCTGAAAGCCTCCCAGCCCCATCTCTCTCTCTCTCTCTCTCTCTCTCTCTCTCTCTCTCTCTCTCTCTCTCTCTCTCTCTCTCTCTCTCTCTCTCTCTCTCTCTTTTATGCATAGACATTTCTTCCCTTCAATCTAAGAGTAATACCCTTCCAGTTCGAATAAAGTATTATGATATGACATTACTAACCAATACCTCCTGCCTTACTATCACCCACCACAGTTCTCTCTCTCTCTCTCTCTCTCTCTCTCTCTCTCTCTCTCTCTCTCTCTCTCTCTCTCTCTCTCTCTCATTTCTTCCCTCTCTCTCCAGTTTAATGTATTATGATATGCATTTCTTCCCTTCTCTCTCTCTTGTGCATATAAAGTAAGTAATACCCCTCCAGTTCGAGGAAAGTATTTTGTTTTGGCATTACTAACCCATACATCCGGCCTTGCTATCACCCACCACAGTCCACTAACTATCAGGCACATAATTCACTGCTTACATTAGCTTATGCTCAGTGTGCTGTAACAGAACATACCTAAATTGCTCTACCTTCTTTGTGACACAGACCGGGATACGCAGATAATTAAAAAGAACATGCAGTATACGGCTGAAGAAGGTGGCGTGGATTTCCTCCCTTTGCGTTTTGCGAATTCAAAACGAAAATGAAAAATCAGGATATGATAATATCTCAATTATCTTTAAACTTTAAGTAATGAATCTGTCGATTGCTGTACGCAAACCATTCGAACAAATCTGTAAATTCCGTTTGGAGTTTGCAGGAAAAAATAATATACAGAGTGACCCACCGAGAGTTGAATGACCTGCAAATTTCATAATTCATCTCTCGTTCTCTCTCTTTACCATCCGTCGAATATACCTTTCCGAATCCCTGAATTGTCTCCTACAGTAACAACCGTCACCGTGTATTGAATGACTAGTTTGTCAATCACGTAAAAACCGAGGAAAAACCATCAGGTTTCCTTGATCTCTCTCTCTCTCTCTCTCTCTCTCTCTCTCTCTCTCTCTCTCTCTCTCTCTTAGTCACGTCACGTACCGATCTGCATGTGTTGGGGAATCGTGCTTGTGACGTCACAATATAGGAACGAGGCCAGCTAAATCATTTCAGTGTTCCCCGTATCATAGCTATTCTGTTTCCGTTGATGATTTTATCTTTTATGGATGTTTATGTATTTGTTTCAACGTGGCAGACAGGATTTCTCTCTCTCTCTCTCTCTCTCTCTCTCTCTCTCTCTCTCTCTCTCTCTCTTCTCGCCAGATGGGGATGGACGAATGAGTGCGATCCCTACGACCTGTTGACCTAAGCAGTGAATTATATACTTAGTTGTTGTTCGCCTGTTGTGGGTTAGATCTGGAATGGAGAGAAAGGGAGAGGAGAAATAAAACACTAGACGAGAGCGTTCATTACTCCGCCAACAAAATATATACCTACGAAACGGGAGGACCTCGACGAGGTAATCTTCATTGGTGTGAAACCATTCATAAGACATTCTCTCTCTCTCTCTCTCTCTCTCTCTCTCTCTCTCTCTCTCTCTCTCTCTCTCTCTCTCTCTCTCTCTCTCTCTCTCTCTCTCTCTCAATCATGTGCGGTACACTGTAAACAGTCCTAAGGGCTCTTAGTAACTTCCATCTGGATTCCTGGCTGCATTGCTCTCTGCTTTTTATTTTCAATCATTTCCCTCGTGTTCCTTTCTACTCAGATATCCATCTTTATTAACTCTGGTCTCTTTAAACTGTTTTCCACCTAGAATTTTCTTACCGATTCTGACTGAGGTGACTCACTCACGCTGCTAGCTTCGCTTGCCTCACTGCCGCCCAAAGGTTCAGTGGTGGTCACTGGTCCGCGGAGTCTGGCATATATTCTCGGTCACCCATCCAAGTACAGACCAAAGTCAGTGTCCCTTCGCTTAAGGACCAGTTACTGCCTGCTATTTATTGCAGTCTCGTTTTTTGATGAAAAGGTCTTCGTTTAAACTCGAAACAGCCTGTTTTCCTTGTTTCTTACCTGCTTCCATATACTCATGGTATGCTTCTGCATTCTGGGCATCGTCGAAATTTGATGGCCTCATTATCACTAGTGTTAGACGTAATTCCATTTAGTGATTAGCACATATAAACAGAGACACACACACATATATGTATATAATATATATATGTATATGTATATGTATATATCATATATATATATATATATATATATTATTATATATAATATTATATATATATATATATATATATATAAATAATATATATACACACACACACACACACATAATATTATATATACTATATAGATATATAGATATATATACATATATATATACATATATATATATATATATATATATATATATATATATATATATATATATATATATATATATATATATATATATATGGGCCTATGTGAGTGTGTGTAGGTAAGTATTGTAAACACATATTAACAAGTTTCATACTCGTCGGCATCTACATACGCGCGTACAGGTACAGTCACTTGTATATTCGTATGTTTGGGATGGGGAATGGAGTAAGGACAAACATGAACATCAGATGCATCACCAGATGCCATCGCAGCCGATTCACAAGTGTCCGGATACAACATCCACGCATGCGCGGTCGGCACGCCAACGTAACACTTCGAAACTGCCATTGAAAGCGCCGACTCTGTACAGTATTAAAGAGTCCACGTTGCTCGGAAGTTCTTAATATACAGCAAGCGCGTTGCCTAGGTAACGTTCAGCCGTTGGACGACACTCTTTAATTAACAGAGTTGAGAAACTGAGGTAAGTGCCTTTATGAACAAAGTGCATACCGCGCTAAACTGTCTTTTTTGTTCACTCTTGGACGTCGCTCTGTTGGCCCACATTAAATTTGGTCCATCTTAAAGGGCCTGCTTTGTTTGACAGTTACAACTTTATAGTAATTTTAAGACCGAAGTGTCTTAAAGGGCCTGCTTTGTTTGACAGTTACAACTTTATAGTAATTTTAAGACCGAGGTGACATCGATATCTAAAGTGCTTCGTTCACAGCTAAGACTCAGTGTTAATGAACGTCTGTACTTGAGCGAAACCGACTTGGCCCCTTAAAAAGAGGCAGGTTTTACAATTCAGAAGTAGAGAGGAAGAAGAAAGTTCCACATTTTTTTAGTGAATGGTGAGAAGCATTGATCTAGTTAGTTAATTTTGGTGTCCACAACTTAAAATCATTATTAATAACTCCCTCTCTGTGTGTATTCACATTGCGCAACCATTGCTTAAATTAGTGACAGGGAATGGGAGAAAGCAGGACAAAAATAAGGCGAGGAAGATCAAAAGTAAATTCTAAGTTAATAAAATAATTTCTAGTAATAATGTATATATACTGTATATATATATATATATATATATATATATATATATATATATATATATATATATATATATATATATATATATATATATATATATATATATTCTTCGTTTGACGTGCTTTTCCCATTTTTATATGGGGTAAGCACGATATCTTCTTTGAAGAACTTTGATTTGGCGTTGGGGTAGAACGTAGCCTCGATCGGCTGCCCTGCCTGACATCGCTTAGACCCCGGTAGCGCATGTGTACATGTATCGTACCAAATCCCCAGCTCCCTTTCTCCTAGCAGCGAGGAGATTTGAGCGGTTAGGTCGACAGTTCGAGACGTGTGAGGTGTCTGTTATGTTTTTAGAAGATGTTGGAGTGGCTTTGTTTGTGTGTGTATTAGTCTGTAACACCCATTTGCTTTCAGCAAACCTATCCGTTGATTACATACATAATCCCAGGGTGTCTACACGGACAGCAAAGTGTCCGCCTCTCTGACCGGTCGGCTGCGATATTATATATGTTTGTGTGTGTGTATAAATATATAACATTTACAGTATATATATATATATATACAGTATATATATATATATATATATATATATATATATATGTATGTATATATATATATATATATATATATATATATATATATATATATATATATATATATATATATATATATATATATATATATATATATATATATATATATATTGTGGACGTGTAAGCACACACACACACACAGTGTGATGTATCTGTATCTAAATATTGTTATTATAAGATAGCACTTTGCAGTACCTGTGTATTGCAACACATGAACCTGTAATATGTATACATATACATGCGTATAAGAATGCAACCACGTTCATACATTTCCTTGCCCGCACCTACAGTGCATACACCTTTTCATAACTTCAGAGCACTGCACTCAGTGTTGTTACAAGAGTAGTATGACAACAATCAGCAAATTCATTATCCCAGTTATTTATTCGCTCGTGCAAGTCATATTTTGCCTTTTCATTCCTGAAATGCTCTTATTGCCTCTACTTGTTACAAGAAATTCATTATCCTAATTACTTATTCGCTCATGCGCATTATATTTTGCCGTACCATTCCTGAATTGCTCTTCATCAATTTCGTCATATTAGAACGTCGCCCTGGCGTATTTGCTCAAGATTGATTGATTAATTGTTGGTTATCTGGCGTTACAACTACCAGGGTCACTGACGCCGAATTTGCTCAAGAAAACTCGCAAAAAAACAGATAAATGCAATTTTCAGAGCCGAATTCGAACTTGCACAGGCGGCCAAGTTGCTCGCACATCATGAGCAGAGATGTTCTAGGAAACCACACCTCACCATTGTCATGAGTCAGCACCTGTAGCGACAACTGATCAGGGGAGGACTGAATACCTTCACTTGCAACACCTGCGACTGTAACCTTGGCGTTAAAACAAGACATTCATTGCTCCATTTTGGTTAGGCGGTTTAGATTCAGCCGGCCTTATGCCAGCACTGACCTCTGCCCGAAGGCAGCCTGTAATTGTAGGTAGGTGTTATAAAGAAGAAGAGGCCTGGTGTAGCCCTCTGGACCTGGCATAAGCAACCGAGATTAGCTGGAGAAAATAGAATGAGAAACTAAAGGAAAAAGAGAAGAATTGAAATGACAAATGAGAGGAACGAGTAGCAAAGAAAGAAAGAAAAGATTGCAATGAAAAATCTCAAACAGCAAAAGAAAAAGAATAAAAAAAAAACAGGAAAGGAAATCAGGAATGAAAATGAAGTATGAAAAGAACGACAATAGAAAGGAAATGGAATTAAAAAAAAATACAAAAAATAAAAAGAGGAAAAACCAGAAAGAAACGTATATTAAGAGTCCAATTATAGCTCCAATAACAACGCCATTGTAAGTCACAACTTCCATTCAATCCAAAGCGCTGCGGAAGTTACGACATAGTTCCGTTGCCCCGTCACTCGTGCAGACGAGAAGCAAATAGACTGAGGTTGATTCATGCATATTGCCAAAGCATTTCTAGTTATTTCTGTTACTTGAGTCGGATCTTTCCTAGATAGTGACCCCCAGGGGTTTTAACCCGGCATGTATCCACCTTTGCGGTGTGTTTAGACAAGCCCGTTGGGGATGACCGTAAAAACATAAATAATAGACTATAAAAATCATGAAGATAATGACCCCCCAAGAAATATTAGTCTTAGATAACGACCCCCGAAAACCCTTGGGGTCACAATCTAGGAAAGATCTTTGAGTTTGTTTGGTACATTTGCAACGAAACAAATAGATATACAGATAGGGAGTCTGAATAGCTTGAATTATGATAAAAAAACCAGCTCTCATTTAGCAGTGAGAGAAAAACTGAGAGGGTCTGAATATGCTGAGTGATAATAGAAATTTCCGTTTTACACAAAAAGAGAGAGAGAGAGAGAGAGAGAGAGAGATCCAGGTAGGTGTGGTAATTGATCACACAGAAATTCCTTCATACAAATAATAAGAGATCAAAATGGACTGCATTAACACGGAATGATTCTGCAGAATTCCCTTCACACATTGAAGCAAAGAGAGAGAGAGAGATTAGAGAGAAAAATCTCAACTTCTCCTTTTATGAGACCCAGTGACAAACAACAAACAAATTATAAACAGTGTAAATGCACTCCAATAACAGTATAAATAAGCGTGTCAAGGTCAGCCTTTCACACACACTCGGGTCATGAGGGCTGTATGAATATTCATGAGAACGTATCCGCGCTATGTCGAGCCCGGCTGGCTACCGGCAGGAAGACTGTTATGCGAATCGTTTCGCAAAACAAACACGCCAATGCAAAAAACAAGAACAGAGACTGCCGTTTATTTCGCTTTTATGGAGAGGATATTGCTAGCATGTTTGACGCTCTGATTGTGTTAGAGAAATAATGAAATAATGCTTTATTGTGTTTGTCGAGCTTGTATGTAATGACTCTCTCTCTCTCTCTCTCTCTCTCTCTCTCTCTCTCTCTCTCTCTCTCTCTCTTGTTCCTTCATAGCACAGTCGGTAGTGTTTACAGCTCATAACTGAACAATCTGCGTCTGATCACCAGCCCAGTGACTGTACACTGAGAAAAATCTGAAATCCAGAATTCTCCATCGTTCTTTGTAATCCAAAAGTACAGTAAATGACCCTATCGCTTTTGCGATTTTGGAAAGTATACAGTAATAAAAGGTTGTTTAGTTCATTTATTCTTTAATTATTCCATCTCATTCAGAAAATCCCAGAAATGACGCATTTTTTTATTTACTTGCACAACGAAAATGAAAACGCCCAAACTGTAAATGTGAGATATTGTTATGCAATTTTAGAGAGCTGGTCATTGTCGTTAATCATAGTTAATTCAACAGTAACTTATATACACTATAATAAGAAAATCTAGGTTCATTTTATGCAATTTTAGAAAGCTGGTCATTATTGTTAACCATTACATAATATATAATAGGTAATTCAGTAGTGACTTATACAACATAATTCGAACAACTATTCATCATGTAATTGCAAAAGGATAAATATGGTGATGAATCATGAGGTGCTATATATGGAAAGAACGTTTAGGTCTCTGACAGTCTCACTGGCTCTGTCCATGACAATGAATTCGGAACAGCTGGGAAAGACTGTCTTCTGAGGGTCCAACGCGTCTGTGTAACACCTAGGCATTTCGTTATCGTTTCCTTCCTTCCACGTCAGATTTAAGAACACTGCGTTTGGTTGGGACTGAAATTAACATTGTTTAAATTTCATCATCTCATCTACTTGGTTTATTCTTGGAAGTCCCTCTCTGTGCCCTCATTTGGTCCATCATATGAGACCTGTGCCTTGTTCAAGAGAGTTTACAATTTTCTGCAATCATTTGTCCTTCTGATGAATTATGCGAACATTACGAGTAATACTTCTAAACACTTGAAGACTAATGGAAAGATGTCTGTTGAACTTACTCGGAAAAAAATTAAGTGAGCACACACAGACAGTATTTCTAATTCATACAGTATACTATACTTTTTTTATTGTATGAATTCGAAGGTAATTGACTACATTAATGATACGAAGTTAAGATTCTAGCTAAGCAGTAGATATGAAAAAAATAAATGGTTATCCATTTATATATATATATATGTATATATATATATATATATATATATATATATATATATATATATATATATATATATATATATATATATATATATATATATATATATATATATATATATATATATATATATATATATATGTGTGTGTGTGTGTGTATATAATCATAACTTTCTCTATTCTAAATCACATAATCTTAATTCACGAGGGGAAATCATAAATCAGTTCTGTGTGATATAAAATGAACGTAGAAGTTAGTTCTATTTTTGCGAAGATTATTTCTTTTCTTCACCATTGTCTTGACTAATATTACTCATTTATTATTTCCAGGTCACGATGAAGGTGACACTACTGCTTATGTCCGTTGTATTCGTAGGTAAGAATGAGTTGTATCGTCTCTGATTGCTCCGAAGTTAATTATATGCGTGAATTATTTTTAATGAAGATGAGGTCGCCATTACTTTCCTCCTGAATGATGAACACATTCTCATATATATATATATATATATATATATATATATATATATATATATATATATATATATATATATATATATATATATATATACAATTATATATATATGTATTTATATATACATATATATATATGTGTGTGTATGTAATCTAAATTATTATAAACAGGTTCCTAGTAACTTCTCCATTGCAGGCTCTAGCAACTGTGATAGAGTAAGCTGGAAATTAATGAATAAAAAGAAAAGGAAAAATTTAATTATCGTATCCTAAATAATTATGGATTATTTCTTCGCCCGTCAAACATTACCTGCTGTTCCTAATCATAAAATTATTACTACATTCGTTTTAGTAATTAACTGATTTTCATTCTTATTTACGCTTTTTAATATTTGCTCATCGCTTTTAATCATTATATATGGATTTATCATCAAGCCTGTAATTTTACATCGCTAAATTTCGTTCTTGTGGGCCAATGGTTAGGAAGTCTGGCTTACTATGCTCTCCCGGGTTCATTTCCCGCGTGAGGTGAAGCACTTTGGGTGCATTCCTTTAAATCCCATTGTGCCTCTGTTGGCCAAATTAGTAATATTTAATCAGTAGTTAATCGACTGTGGTGTGTCACAACCTGGATAAAGAAGGTCATCTGGCTTGCAAACTCATCCCTAAAAGTCTCGGATGACTTACATCTCAATAATAATAATAATATAATAATAATAATAATAATAATAATAATATTATTATTATTATTTCCTTCCACCGCCTCAGGAGTCCTGTGCAAGTGCCCGTACAAGACATCGGAAAACGGCCACCGCGAACTCCCGCGCTCGGCGAACTGCATCGTGAACCGGATGATCGCGCCCGTTTGCGGGGACGACGGATGCTGGTACACCAACAAGGACTTCATGGAATGCGCCAACAACGTGCTCAGAGACGCTGGACAGCCTGGTGAGGAAACTCTCTTTTGATTTAGGGAAGCTATCAAGCGACATTTGTGTCGACCCTTTTGGTTTAGGGAAGCTATAGCATTTGTGCCGCCATATTGCTAAGCGGTTCATGTTCATCTGCCTGATAAACCACTCAGATTAGCTCTTTCTACACGATGCATATTTTGCAGGTGAGAATAGCTCATCTGTGCTGAGATCAATTGTAATGTCTAGTGGTGAAAAATACTCCTCTAGAAGTGAAAAGTTAACTCGTAATAAAAAAAATAGCATTTCAAAACTAAAAAACGAGATTCATAATAGAAAATTAAAACTTCAGGAGTTGAAGAAGATCCATGATGATAATGAGACAGTTAATAGTCAATATGATTCTGATTTAGAAGTACAGTTAGTAGATCAAAAGTAATGATATTGATCAAAACAAAAAATTTACGAATACCAACAATATCTTAGAAGTGAAAGAAGTGAAACCATAATAATAACAAGGATAAATAATCAAATTTCAGAGGTGAAAGAAGCGGATATTTCCAAATGCGAAACAAGTGCCGACCAAGTGAACCCAACACCTGCGCCGATACCAGTAACCCTCAATGAAAACAACAATAAAAACCCCGCTAAAAACAGCACCAACAACGACAGAATCCAACTTTTCTCCGTTGATGACAAAAATTAAATAAATCAACGGCCACCCACCCCCACCCCGAAAAAAAACCCTCCCTGCCACCCCACCCACCAAAATTTATTTTTTTATTTCTGACTTCCGCACCAAAAAATGCGAAACAGTTCAGTCTATCAACTATGTGATAAAATAGAACTGGTTTATATGTTATATATTTTGTGCAGTCCTCATATATTAAGCTTTATGTGATACTGATGACCATTCTCATGAAAAATTAGACCTATCAATTTGTAACCCAGTTTTCTTAATCTTATTTCAAAAACTTTGTGTATTCCTGATTTTATTTGTATCCTAAGACAAGAGAGCATGGTTAGGTTTTATTTTCTGGACGGAAATCCGCGATGACTCAGGTTAATCCAGCCAGCAACTGGTCCTCTTCAGCGGAGACTGATGTTACAGCTTATTTCACCCTTTTTGAGATCGCAAATCCCAAACCAAAAGATCTTTATCAAAAGACGTCGAAAGTTTGTTACTAAACATAGATTATGACCAAAATGAAGGCATTTTCATAAAAAAGTTTATGAGGTTTTGCCATTGCTGAAGTTATTGATATTTTTATGTAAAATTGATATATGGCAGTATTACCGAAATCTACATTTGAAAGTTATTGTGATATTTCTTGACCATATATTTCATGTGTATAATAATTCTTTGAGAACGGCCTCTCAAAAATCATTGTTAGTTTACATAGAAAACGGTTCTGAAGCAAATATAATGTAGAAAAATAAACAGTAAACAAGGTGGATGGTAAGAGGAAATTTGTCACCCTACGAACATCGAATAAAATAAAACGGGAAGGAAATGTAATTTGCCAAATCGAATTCCATGGTTTTCCTAACATTCAAGGATTTTGTTAAATCAAGATTCTCTTTGCATTTGTCTCATTATGAGAGAGAGAATTTTCAGTGTACTGTATAAAAAGCCATCTCAATAACTTCGGTTGCAAAGATGAACACCAGGCTTTTGATAAGAGATGAAAATAATATGATTTGAAAATTATCGATGTGAGTAAGATGAATACCGGGCTTCTGATAAGAGATTAAAACAATATGATTTGAAAATTATCGATGTGATAGCCAGTAGAGCTAATACCCTAATACAACAAAATATTTAAGCTAAAAATGTCTGCATGTTTTGAATTCTTTGACGCAGCTCAGAATTGACAGCGATTTGCAATAACCCATTGACCTGGATGTTCTTGAGAAAACAGAACTAGATGCAATTCAAAACTTTTATAGACCTATGAAGCATAGGACTAACCCCTGTGATTCATAGGCCTGTAATCATTATAATTGTTACGTACAGAACCTAACTTTACTTCTTAGCTTTTTAGATTTATAGTGTTTTATGAAATTTCCTTTTAATGAAAAGTTGACGAAAATATATACAAAAAACAAATCTGAAATACTGACGATATGCACTGATTTTGGAATTTCATTGCCTACTGCTTACTGTCCGTTAAAGTGCAGGATAACCTTGAGTTCTGTTCTTGTACGTTTTTATCTATCAAAATTGGCAACCTGCACCCCGTTATTCATTTATCTGTAAAGCCATCCACCATTAATGGAGTCAAGACGAGGTTCTGCCAACCTCATCTCACCAATGATTGTTGAAACCGGAATAGTTGCATAAGGGAAAACTGGAATAGATCAAAAACAATAATCATTTATTTACTCATATATTTATTTAAATCTGCAATCTATGCCACATTTCCACTTTGGCCTGGCGCCTCAGAGCCTGACCCCAATGAGTCAGCCTCGGGTCGAGAGGGTCACCGGGCACGTCCTTCATGCCCTGATGATCACTTCCTTCGCCAACGCTAGGGTTCTCTGCGTCAGGGGTCAAGACTGAAAGCGGCCCCTTTGCTGCTGCGTTTCCTCCTCCGAATAGATCCTCTGGGCCAAGTTTAACAGAGCCTAAATGGGCCTCTTTGGCGGTGAGGTTGTGGCGGACTCTGCCGTGAATCTGGAAATAAAGGTATTTCGTTTGTGGTCAAATACTGCTAAGGCCTGGAAAAACGGAGGTACGGACAGAGTTCCAACGTTCGGTATTAGAGGAAATGTCTTTAGAGAATGAACAATTATATAGGCCAGGGAAAACTGCCGATGGAAAGAGTGCCAAAGGTTCAGGATTAATTGTCATAATGAAGAGGGAAAAACAGATCCTGGAAGAGAATTCCAAAACAACTGCAGGTAAGAAACAAACTTTCACTGAGTCGAGTAATCAGAGGATGACTGATTCACTTTACCTCAAGTATGATGGAGGAAAGGTGAACCTTGTCCTTGGGAACGTTGACCGTCAACGTGCAGTTTCTTTTCGAGATGGCTTCCCAACCCTGAGACTCATCGTACCCAGCAGGTCGCAGGAGTTCCGTCGGGGGCAACTCGTACTTCCTGCGGGAGCTTTCGATCAGGTGCTCCGCCTTCACCCATATGAATGCCTTTGCTACACAAGAATGAGAAGATAAAAGGCACAACATTGATATTTCCCTATGGGACATGACGCAGATTTTTGGCATAGGCATGGTTATTACCAGATAACCAAGGTTATTAAGTAAAATGTATCAAATGTAAATTTTGATATTTTTCCCATTAAGTCGTCACTGGGATTTATTTTACGACCATAGTTGTAAATCCAATTTACAATACCAGTTAAAGAAGACGTTTACACTTGAATCTGTAAAATAGAGCAAAGGACGGAAACTTGGATTTTCTCGTTGTGACATGAAGTAGGCTGGCACTATACTGTTTCTGCGATTCCAGTTTGTGGTAATTGAAAAGAAGATTTAGAACTGTATTGAGGTAACCGATTTTTGGAATGGCAATGGTTATTGCCGTGTTGTAGTTTCTGATAATGAATTTTAAACATATGCAGAAATTAAGTCTGTAGAATTAAATAAAATAGATAAACAAGATTTTGGCATATTGATGTCTAGGATTTCTTGGAATGCCTACCGTTTTTTTTTTCATTCCAGTTTCTCTCTCTCTCTCTCTCTCTCTCTCTCTCTCTCTCTCTCTCTCTCTCTCTTGGCAGTGAGAAATTATTTTATCCCCTTCAACCTGTGAATTGTAATTAGCTCATGTATTGCACGTTCTCTCTCTCTCTCTCTCTCTCTCTCTCTCTCTCTCTCTCTCTCTCTCTCTCTCTCTCTCTCTCTCTCTCTCTCTGTAGATAGTGAGAAAATATTTTATCCACTTCAACCTGTAAATTGGAATTTGGTAATATACGTTCTCTCTCTCTCTCTCTCTCTCTCTCTCTCTCTCTCTCTCTCTCTCTCTCTCTCTCTCTCTCTCTCTCGGCAGTGAGAAATTATTTTATCCCCTTCAACCTGTGAATTAAAATTAGCTCATGTATTGTACGTTCTCTCTCTCTCTCTCTCTCTCTCTCTCTCTCTCTCTCTCTCTCTCTCTCTCTCTCTCTCTCTCTCTCTCTTTTAAGTGAGAAATTAACAACGTCCCTTTACCTTTGGACGATTTGACAGCCCCTTCGCCAAACCTCTGCACTCTGACGTTCCTGACTTGCATGACGTCAACGCTAAAGGTGTATTGCCCGAAAATGCGTTCGCAACAGGACAGGGCAACCAGGGCCATGCCTAAATGGTCTTGCAACTGTTAAAAAACAAAAATCAGAAGAATAAAAGGGGAGAGATGACTTTGAGGATTGGTATCCTGTTAAGTGTTTATGAACTTATTTTTTCATTTTGTTTTTACTTACTGAGAACTCTCTCCCCTAAATGGTCTTGCAACTGTTAAAAAAAATCAGAATAAAAAGGTAGATGAGAGTAGAAATGACTACTAGGATTGGTTCCCTGTCAAATGTTTATAAATTTATTTTATTATTTTGTTTTAACGCACTGAGATTCTGAGAAATTCTCCATGCTATGAGGATTGGTACCCTGTCAGGTATTGTGATATATTCTTTTTATTATTTTGTTTTTACATACCGAGACCTCTCTCTCTCTCTCTCTCTCTCTCTCTCTCTCTCTCTCTCTCTCTCTCTCTCTCTCTCTCTCTCATTACCTCGACCCTTGCCGAAATTGCAATGGAGAAATTCTCCATTCTATGAGGATTGGTACCCTGTCAGGTGTTATAATATATTCTTTTTATTATTTTGTTTTTACTTACTGAGACCTCTCTCTCTCTCTCTCTCTCTCTCTCTCTCTCTCTCTCTCTCTCTCTCTCTCTCTCTCTCTGCAATGGAGAAATTCTCCATTCTCTGTCAGGTGTTATAATATATTCTTTTATTACCTTACTGAGACCCTTGCCTCTCTCTCTGCAATGGAAAAACTCTCCATTCTCCCGACATCAAATCCTGAGCTTCGAGGTGGGGCACTATGGCATGACCCAGTGCCAAATGGGGCAACGGTCGTTTGGTGTTTGTCCATAACGATGCTATGAAGGATCGACCCATCAGCTTCCGGGCCTGTGGGAATAAGTAAAATTTTGTATGGATACGCATGTATTAGATTGAAATGTGCTGTATGCATATTGCATATACATGTAGGCAAACAGATGAAAAATTTATATACATGTATGTTTATTTATATATATATATATATATATATATATATATATATATATATATATATATATATATATATATATATATATTTAAAAATTACACACACACACAGAGTGAGTGAGTGAGAGAGAGAGAGAGAGAGAGTTATTACCTTTATGCTTGTTTTCGCTTCGAATGAATCCGTGTTATGTCTCATCCCTGGCTGGAATCCCTTAATCCAGTTTTTCCGTTGTCCGGGATTTAAACGGACCTAAGAGATTAAAATATTACTGAATTTATTCTGTGCATACTTGAAGACCATAAGCATGTATGTGTGTATATTTATTGATGCAGTATACGTAAAACAAAATCACTAGTACTGCGAATTACATCGCATCAGTATTCTATAAGAACTGGACAGATCTCGAATGCATTCTCTATACATTATTTTGAGTGATTCTGATCATCCTCTCAAGGTCCAAAGTTCCGTACAAGGACGCAGTTAAAAAGAATGTCACTGCGTCTCGTTATATCAAGTCAAACACTGATTGCGCTTAAAACTTTCGCTTTAGACTGTTCATACTTGATCCTTTTATAATTAATAAAAAATGATTTTGGTAAATATAAGCAAAGAAATAGTATTCAGTTTTATACATATTTTATGTTGGCATGATTATCCTTTCCGTTGTTCATAGCGCTGGGTATGTTGTTTCAATTTGTGACCGGATTATCCCGGATTACTCTTTCCTTGCAATCCTTTGATATTTAACCATCTGGTGGTCCTTGTTCCTTTTGTTCACCTTTTTGCCTTTTTGCATGAATAAACGTGAAGTCGCTCGTTGCTGAACTTCTGCCTGTTATTCCAAAGGTATTAACGTATGCTGAAGAAATATTCCAATACAAGTATATGGAAGGCTATACAGAATTATACACAAATATGAATGAGGAATGTTAATACATACATATACATACATACGTACATACATACATACGTACGTACATACATGTATGTATGTATGTATGTATGTGTTATCTTTAGATATATCTTAAATCAGATCTTTATTCTAATTTAACATACCATTACGCTATATCTTATCACACATTTTCCAGTAATCTTTGAGACTTTCTTCATATTATTTTGGGAAACCGGATACTTACAATCAGTTACTCTCGCCGTTAATATTTTTGTCTAATTACTTTTTTACTAGTTTTCCGAGGTCTTTGCAGTACTGTAAACAAAAATGCGTTATACGTTGTGGTTCCAAACACTTGAAAAGCTAAACAAAAGCGTTCAGAGACTGCAACACCAAGGTTTATCATTTATTCCTTTAACCACAAAAGGACCCTTTTACTTAGAACCTAATTATTTCATACTGAAATGGTATGATTGTCATTTCATTAAGCGAGGAATGAGAGAAAAATCATTAGGAACAACCAAAATTTACTCAACGCTGCTTCTTGAGAAAAGGAAGTACAGTCAATGACAAATTAGCCTCGGGGTGAGATTTAGAAGGGTAAATATAGACTTGGCAGCGTTGTATTCTTTTCCTCAAGCGATCTTAGAATGTTTGAAAGACTATAGTCGTAAGACCATTCTGTGTTAAAGTTTTCGTACAAATACAAATGTATGATTTTGCATAATCACTAAAAGACAAACAAAAGAACGGAACCAAAAATATAACCGCTACACCCACCTGCAGGTCGACAGGGGTATTCTTGCCCGGGGGTAAGTCCGTCACCTGAACGATGTCAACGTCTAGCCTGATGAAACATACACAAATTATTTTGTATATGTATATATATATATATATATATATATATATATATATATATATATATATATATATATATATATATATATATATATATATATATATGTGTGTGTGTGTGTGTGTTTGTATGTATAATACTATATATTATACAAGCAAGACAACACCACAGACCAACACAACGAGAAGACAGGCCAACAGATAACAATATACTACCAAACTAACTTTAACAACGAACTTAACAACAACAGCAACATCAAGAAGATCATTAAAAAGATTGTCAAGCCACGAGCGCCCTATACCGACATAAACATACGGGTGTACTGCAAACCAAATCTACTTGCATCACTTGTAATGAAAAGTGGCACATGCGCACCCACACCTAAGGAGATGACTACCTCTGTGGTTTATGAATTCACTTGCCCCCAGGAGGAATGCAGTCCTTCACGAGAAAACTACATTGGCAGAACATCTGCGCTACAGTATTGGTTATACATTCTATTTCTACATCTTATATCCCTAATAAAAATGATTGATGTCCTCTACCTTGACCTTGGATCCCTCTTCTCTGTCGAGCAGACGGCAGCGAACGGTCGCCTTATGTCTCTGTATTTAAACTTGGTTTGCTCGTGGCTATCAAAACTGCTTCTGTTATTATTATGTCCCGATATGAATTGGACCTGTATTTTATTTTAGTGTTGTTTATCAAGGCCCACAGAAACACAGAAGCCATCTTCCAACACTACACAGACAAACACGACAAGAAACCATCATTACAAGACTTGATAAACAACACTAAGATAAAATACAAGTGCAATTCATATCGGGACATAATAACAACAGAAGCAGTTTTGATAGCCACAAGCAAACCAAGTTTAAATACGCAAACAGAAGGTGACCGTTCGCTGCCGTCTGCTCGACAGAGAAGAGGGATCCAAGGTCAAGGTTAACAAAGCAGAGCGGAGCCACGCCAGAACACCACACACGAAGAAATCAATAATGTTATTAGGGATATAAGATGTAGAAATAGAATGTAGAACCAATACTGTAGCATAGTTTTACCATGTAATAAGTAAATATTTTGTAAACAACTAACCACCTCATTGTAAATTGTAAACCAAAATTGTAACAGAGAAATATGGCAACACCCCCCCCCCCACCGCTAATCCAATCCTGCCGGTATAAATGGAGCGAAGGACGCCTGTATTTAATATAAATAGTTCTTGCTTGAAAAAGCCTTAGATTGGGCGAAGCGGGACCTAGCAATAAATGGAAAATACACCACGACTCTGTATACTTATCCAGAACTTTGAAAAATTATTGAAAACAGAAGTAAGGAAATATGAAAAGGTGTGCATCAAAAAGTCAATGCCACAAAGGCGATTGCCTACAACAAAATATATATATATATATATATATATATATATATATATATATATATATATATATATATATATATATATATATATATATATATATATATATATATATATATATATATATATATATATATATATATATATATATATATATATATATATATATACACAAACACATATATATATATATATATATATATATATATATATATATACACACATGTGTTTATATATATATATATATATATATATATATATATATATATATATATATATATATATATAAGTCGAAAATATAATTTTGAAAAATATCTATGAGAATATACAAAATAAAAAGTAAATTTCTAAATTATGGTTTCCCTTGACTATTTGTTTCCCACTGAAATCACTGTAGAAATAATTTCTTTGTTCAGTTCATGTGGATTTTGAGAAGTGTCAACGTCCTAAATAATAATAATGATAATAATAATTTTCGTTTTTATGCATTGTCTCTTATCAATTTAAAGTTTCAGAAATAGACTAGGTTATTTATAAACGGGCTCTTTCTCTAGTCATTGTTTGCTTCCCTCAAGTATTTTCGCCAGGTATTATAAAGAGGTCGGATTATCAGCGCTAATCCACGTGACCTTTTAAACTGTCGTAAACAACGATTGTTTTGAAGTATGGTGAAGGGACCTAACAGGACCCACTTTGGAGGAAACTATAGTGGGTCCTGGGACATACAAACCAAACACGCACGTACAAACAAACATACACACACAACACACACACACACATTATATATATATATATATATATATATATATATATATATATATATATATATATATATATATATATATATATATATATATTTCATGTGTGTGTGCGTACACCCACATGTTATATATATATAAATGGTAATAATTGATAAAAGTTTTCATTGATAAAACAAAGATATCAAAAGGAAAAATTAAAGACGTTATAAGAAGGAAAAACGGAGACAGGTGTTTTGCACAATTCTCTGCTGTTAATCATAGCTGACCTTTCTCTCTCTCTCTCTCTCTCTCTCTCTCTCTCTCTCTCTCTCTCTCTCTCTCTCTCTCTCTCTCTCTAGAACACACGTCTCACCTTTCTGTTGGGATATGTTATTTTTCTCTTAACAAACAGCGTTCCTCATGAGTATGTGCCTGCCTGTGCATTTGTATTCAGGATAACTGATGTCTCCGTGTTCATGCATGCGTGTAAGAAGTACGTTCTTGTGCACTGATGGACGCGTGTGTTTTTGCTCGAAGATTCGTGAGAATGCATGAATTAACTTGTGCTTGCTCACACTTATACACCCTGTATTTATCTATCTATCTGTATGCACCTTGTATCTATTTATCTATCTGTCTACCTGTCTATCTATATGCATCATCTATCTAGCCATCTATCCATCTATATATATATTGTAATTTATATATGTATAGTATATTATATTTATATATATATATATATATATATATAAAATATATATATATATATATATATATATATATATATATATATATATAACTGAATCACGAAAATATGGAACATGATGAAAATATAAATAAAGATAAAATCCACGAAGGAAAGGGAAACACCGGAGTGCTGCGAGGCATTTCGACTCTTTCGTCCTTTACTTAGCAGACTGAGTAAAGGACGAAAGAGTCGAAAGGCCTTGCAGCACTCCAGTGTTTCTATCTATCTGTATGCACCATCTGTCTATCCATTTATGTATCTATCTATCTGTATGCACCATGTATCTATCCATCTGTCTACCTAACTATCTATATGCACCATCTATCTATCCATCTATATATCTATATATGCACCATGTATCTATCTATCTGTCTATCTATCTATCTATCTATCTGCACCAGCTATCTATCTATCTATCTATCTATCTATCTATGATGACTGATAAACTGACATATAATGCGAACGTCAAAACGAATGATATAAATGATCAGAAAAATGGCAATTGATAACCGAACATAAGCGCAACCCCTCAAACTTATGAAAATAATATTTCTTTGTAAATTAAAACAAATATTCTCAAGAGTAAGATCCTGTGCCGACATCAGGCCGGCTTAATCTAACAATAACAGGTAAAGTAATTATATGAATATTAAAGCAAGGAGACAAAAAACAAATCAAACAAAAATGAATATTTCTTCAGTGGCACTTGGAAGTAATGGAGAATGTTAAGACATGGCTGTTTGATCCTCGTCACTCATCCATCAACTTTTCCGTGGAAGTTTATTTTGACACTTGTCGGTTCTAGTTCTGCAGAGCGGTTGGTCGTAGTCCTTGGGATAACAAAATTATTGATACCTCATGTCTAAGGATATGTTTTGCTTCTACAAAAGCACAAATGACTTGAAGTTTTTGATGACTGCCTGTATCTGTAGTGTCTGCTTGTCTGTATGACTCTCTCTCTCTCTCTCTCTCTCTCTCTCTCTCTCTCTCTCTCTCTCTCTCTCTCTCTCTCTCTCTCTCTCGTTTGTCTGTGTATATGTGCTTGTGCGTGTTTACAAGAAAAAAAAAAAGACTTTGTATGGGCGATAATAGCTGGACTGGACCCAGAAGGATTACGCCCAGATTATAAAGTCCTTGGGGAATAGAAGGGATTATTGTAACGTTAACAAGTTCGTAGGCTTATAAGCTCATTTGCTATTCCTTCACCTTCGGGCGTTTTGGTTGTTTTGCAGTATACAAGGTTTCGAAGTCCGTTTACCGGTTTTTCCAGATGGAAGGGAAGCAGCAAGGATTAATCCTGGGAAGCAGTTTCTCACTGAATCTTACGCACAGTCTACAAGCACTCGATAGAGAATTGTACACAATGAAATATATGGGATTAGCGGGAAACAGATCGGAATGACGAAATGAAGTCATACAACGATTCCATTAAGACCTGTACTCCATCTTAAAACGAGATCCGCGTATTATATGTTTGATAACGACTACTGTGGGATTCTGATTTCTCTCGGAATAGAAAATAAAAATTACTTGTTTATTTCTTGCCAGTGGAAGACGATAAAACATCAAAGAAATATGGTTAAATGGCCTTTTGCTATTCGTTTAAAATGGTTGATCTTATGACTAATAAAATGCTTCTCATATTATTGGCAAGACAATGAAGTACAAAATTCATGATTCTTATACATCTGAAAGTCTACAATTGAAAGTTTCGATACTTCTTATCATCCATATTATAACCGAACTTTCCGAGACAAATTTGCAAATAAAGATTTTTTTATCAGTAATATCTTAAAAATGATAGTTTGTGATATCTTGTTGAACTGCAATGGTCTTGTGCCAGCACTGTCAGTACTCCTTGAGTCACAAGAGTTGGTGTGGATTTTGGTCTTACTCTGAGGCGTGACCTTGACCAGTTAGGGTAGGACCCAATACCCGAGTTTAAAACGGAGCCTTAAATCTTCTGAGAGTCTTAACAATAACACGTGGTTGGGTTAAGGATTATAGTTCTTTCTTTTCTTCTACGACTGATTAACTGGCCTGGGTTCAACCATGGCTATGGTTCAACACGTGAGTTAAGAGATTAGAAGACTTGACCACACAGTACTTTTGGCAAAACTCCTCAAAAACCATGCCACGTTTACGAAGCGTATAAGATTTTTTAAAATCTTCCGGTAATAAAAATTAATAGGACTTTTTAGTTGAAAAATAATAATTTCATGGATAAATCTGTATAGGAGTTCTTTCAAATCCTAGTTCAGCGTAAATGGCATACCATGAATTTTGTACATTTAACACCACTGTATTAATCTTTTTAGGGTCCGCCCTGCCACTCGATTTTAGTCCTACAATAATTATTTTCGAATTTATCTTCTCAATTACAATAACTGTTAAAATACAATAACTTAAATAAAGTTTAAACATATAGAAATATGAAAGGGTATATTCATTCTCTAAGCTTACACAATCACATACGCGTGGGCGGCTTCAGCAGGTGTTAGCACATTTGCTTCTGTATATTAAACCATTTTATCTAACTGTATTACCGTTTAAAATGACGCTGCGATTTTAGTATGCACTCATATTTTAGACACGTCTACCCGTTTATTTTGCTAAGAACGAAGAAGCTCTGATAAAAAAAAAAATCGATAAGAAGATTGTTACAAACCCGCGTTAGGCCTCATGAGAAAATGTGAACAGCGAAGTCTTCAAAACATCTGTTTGTTGATAAAACTGTGAGAGTTCGTGTACTGTACTGTATACCATCGCTGGCTCCTGATTAATCAGCTGCCTTTTGCTTCTAGGTTTCATCACTTACGAGGCTATGTAACAAATACCTCTGCAGAGAGAGAGAGAGAGAGAGTATGCACACAAGCGGTATTTATAAATTACATAACATCGAGCTCGGCACTTGTATAAATTTTGGACGAAATATTGTTAATAATATATCGAATAATTTGGATATCTTATTGTGGTTCACTTCTGAAACAACTCTCCTTCCTAATTCATTATTTTCCTTTAGAAAAATAATGAATGCCAGCTAGTAAAGTAGTTCTTTTATTAAAATCAGTTTATTTAACATTGATGCAACATTCAAATTTCCATAGTTGCTTTCACAGAAATTTTGATAAATGAATAAATTCAACTTCGGCCCAAACCTGAACACAGATTATATACATATATATATATATATATATATATATATATATATATATATATATATATATATATATATATATATATATATATATATATATATATATATATACTGTATATGTGTGTTAGTGTGTTAAAGGCATATTTCTCTCTTAAGCCATTTTCATTATTTTCAATGGAATTATTGACGAAGAAACATATATATATAAATATATATAATATATATATATATATATATATATATATATATATATATATATATATACACACACATATACACACACACACACATATCACATGCATACATACATACAGAAAAAGCTACAAATGTAGTTTAATATCCAGTTCGTGTCAGTTCGGGAATATCACCGAAGAAGAATTGTAAGTGCAAATTGGATATTAAACGACATTTGTAGCTTAATATTCATATATAAAATGTCGCGGTGATATAATCAAAATTTATATATATTATATATATATATATATATATATATATATATATATATATATATATATATATATATATATATATATATATATATATATATATAAATATATAAATCATGGCGTAACTGAAAGCTATCGTTCATTTGATATCATACGTATTACAAAATACCTATGTACTCATATGTTTTTGTTCATGTACCAAATCTCAAGGTCCAACGTTATCCGTGAATTTGTCTTATTTATAAGAATACTGACCTGCCAGCCGTACGATTAAACCATTCTTATAGGCTCCTTTTGTTCACATTTGGGAAAACTGAACGTACGGGGTATATTTGAGTCAGTTGACCGAGTAGGGGTCAGTCGTTAGCTTTTCTTGACCGTGATCGTTTCAGCTACCCCTTCTTGGCCACGAAGTGTAAACAGTGCCTTTTGGCTTCGACTGAGTGGCATCGTAAGCTCCTTAGGTAAGTTAACAATGCTTTTGTTACTTAGTGATTTCCTATAGTATATTTGCATCGTTCTTCACCGACGTTTATAGTATCTAGCAGTATTTCCCGTTCAGTTTATTTGTGAACTGTTTATTTTTTTAGAATTATTCTTATCAGGTTTTTTTAGTTTGTCAGAAATTTTGGTGAAACTTCATTTTGTATTTAACGAGGTTTGCCTTGACTAGATTTACTTTTTACTGAATTAAAAAATTGTGAATTTGTTGGCTGTAGAAATTTTGTTGAATGTTTTATCTACTGGCCTGATCCAGGAGATAGTTATATATTTATTTTCTTGTAGCCACTATTGGCGTGTCAGTAAAAGACACTGAATAAGGATCGTTCGGAAATATTGCAAATCTTGAATGATATTTAATTTAACGAAGGTACTTAAGTCTTATGTCGTTTTTTCCGGGTCCGGTGGCCTAGCTAAAGACTCTATGCTTGACACCATGCAATGATAGAACCAGTTGTAATCAACGCACTTTTATACATGCTTAAATGCTGCTTAAGGAACATGAGCTCTTTCTGGCATAAGGCTTACAT
This sequence comes from Macrobrachium rosenbergii, assembly GCF_040412425.1. NCBI lineage: Eukaryota > Metazoa > Arthropoda > Malacostraca > Decapoda > Palaemonidae > Macrobrachium > Macrobrachium rosenbergii. Next base: position 34,645,935 of record NC_089777.1, read on the forward strand.
AATCGAACATGTGTGTATCCGCTTTCTCAACCGTTATTTTGCATGATAGGTTTTATACTGAGGAAATTCCATTATTTCATTCAAACTACAGTATGGAGTTGACAACTGTTATCATTTTCTAGCGTGGGATTGAAACTTGTGGTAAGATTTTTATCTTTACGACTTTTTTTAAGTGGGTGTTGTCGATGTGCAGCTGCGCAATTCAGTTATTCTGAGTGACACTAGTGTTGGATTTCACATTAAAATTAATCTGATCGCGTTAGCACTGGAGCTTCTGAAGTCAAGACGAAGAGATACGTACGTTCGATCTCTCTCTCTCTCTCTCTCTCTCTCTCTCTCTCTCTCTCTCTCTCTCTCTCTCTCTCTCTCTCTCTCTGTATTTAGCAAACGTAAGAGTGATGTTTTCTTCATCCGCCGAGATTATTTTTGGGGACCCCCATTCGGTCCATCAGTCGGGTTCCATTTATTCGTCAGTTAGTTTATAAACTTCTCGAATAACTTAATCTTATGTCATAACCGCTTCTGAACAGACTAATCTCTAATTTCAAAACGATGTCTCAGAGTAGTTATTAAAGTCACGTTCTTTAAGAATACGGTACCATAACGATAAAGGGTAAAAAAACTTACATAATAAACAAAAGAACGCTAGACACTTACACCTTGTCGTTCACTCGGTACCTAAGGGCCACGACCAAACTCCCGAAGGAGTACCACACTGGGTTGGTCTTCGTGTCGACTCGGCTGCCATAGGACGATATGGCCTTCAGCGTGTAAGGACTCCTTATCTTGACGGGGGTGGTGTTTCCTTCGGTCATGTATTCCCCTGCGTATTGCACGCCGCCGTCGCTAGTAAATATACTGCCGAAGGCTCCTCCTCTCCGCTGGGATTTCTCTCTGGGAGAAAATTCTGAAGGAGGAAATTTATTTCTGGAGTGGATATGGAGCTCTCAGAGATGGAAAGTATTGTTGCAATATAATTAATTGTCATTTCTGAAGTGTTAGGAGGAAGGGGAGAGGTTCAGGTAAAAGTAGAAGAGGTGTTAGAACGGGGTGGGGAGAGAGGGGGGGATGGGTCACTGCTTTTAAGATACAGGTGAATCACTCAATGTGAGTGGGGAAGTTCGACGCTCTTTTGAAGAGCCTGTGCAGATGTGTGAAGGGACTATAATGTGGATGTTTTCTGCACAACGATCTCATCTTTTCTGGAATCACCCACTGAAAACTGCTTGATTTTGAAGCAATTTATTACTAACAAGGCTGGAAGGTTAGAGAGGATGATGAAGATTAAAAAGCGTTTGTAAAATGAAGTACAATGAAAGGCAGAAATTATGAGTAGAACCATCTAAAATTTCCTAAAGTATTATGACTTTTAGGTAATTACTCAGCGGTTTAACAGGAATTGATAAGTTTCTTTAGTTGTAAGAATTTTACCTCCATGCTAGTATTAGGCATTACTTGAGGTTCTTCGCAGCGTGCCTTCGGCCCCTAGCTGCAACCCCTTTCGTTCCTTTTACTGTACCCCCTTTCATATTCTCTTTCTTCCATCTTATTCCACCCTCTCCTAACAATTGATTCATAGTGCAACTGCGAGGTTTCCCTCCTGTTACACCTTTCAAACCTTTTACTTGCCAATTTCCGTTCCAGCGCTGAATGACCTCATAGGTCTCGGTGCTTGACCTTTGGCCTAGCTTCTATATTCAATTCAATCCATGCTGATATGACATTAGTAACTGTCCAAATCACATTATCAGTCATTCTCGAAGTGAGGTTTATATTTAATGCGAGTTTAACATTTTAATTAGTAGGTGAAGAATGTGAGCACAGGTGTATGAGACGGTTTTTTTCACAGGGGATTGAAGGTATAATTTCGTATTAATTTGTTTTTAGCAATTATATAATTTCGATGTCGATGACCTTTGTTTTACAATATGGCCAATTAAATCGGAATCAAGGTCTCCTTAATGAATTTCTTTGGGAACATCCTGTTATCCTTTCCTTGGTTGTGAATTGTGTTAATGGTAACCTTCTTTTTAATATTACTGATCCCCTGTATCATTACTTTACCATCGATGTCATTTATAGCTCTCGTGATCATATAGGTATCCACGGTAAAGGAATTCTAGAATGAGATCTATTGCGCGTAGTATTCAGTAAACCTCGGTTAGGACGGACCAGAGGGATGTTCCGTAAAGATTATCTTTGTTAGACGTTCAGGAGCAAAATATCCAAAATGGCAGATCACGTATCAAAGACGCGGCGTCATTTTTATAATAAGTGCGAGTGGTACCGGGGATGCAGCAAGAAACTTGAAGTTAGAGGCGTTCTGGGGAGGCAGCAAGAAACCTGATTACGTTAGTAATATTGCACTTTCCTTTTTAATGTGTTTGGATATAGAAAGTGTCTGCATTTGCGTATGTTTACATGCGCACTCACACACATTAAAAATTGAATTCCCTTTAAATGGCTTATGTAGGCTTAGTGTTAAAGGAATGTTAAGATATTTATTTGGAATTTCTGATGATATTTTATTCTCTCTCTCTCTCTCTCTCTCTCTCTCTCTATCTCTCTCTCTCTATCTATATATATATATATATATATATATATATATATATATATATATATATAGAGAGAGAGAGAGAGAGAGAGATGTAGAGAGAGAGAGAGAGAGAGATAGATATGTATATATATGAGAGAGAGATAGATCCAATATATATATATATATATATTATATATATATATATCTCTCTCTCTCTCTCTCTCTCTCTCTCTCTCTCACCCAAAAATTTCTTTTATATCTTAAATAAAGTGAGCTATTTAAAAGGAATTCGATTTTTTTCATCATCCGAATAAACTGGTGTTCTACAGAAGGCATTTTGGGGCCAGTAATCCACATTTAATCCATCGTATATCCTGGCTATAGGCCGTAAATAAAATGAATCACTGAACTTTCTCGTAAAGGGGTTAAGATAGTGGGATTTGAATTTTGACCTGAGGATTCACAGAGAGGGATTTACAAAGCAGCGATGAAATTTCATTTAGAAAGTTGTTAATTTCTATTTGAACTCGTCCGAGATGGGCATCTCCTTGAAGTATTTTTCTTCCTAATACCGCCTACGGCAAGTTATTTTCGTTACAACTTGACAGCCTTTTCCAGGCAGGTATCTCAGTTGAATTTTATAGAACCTGGTGTTTTCTAATAACGCTCTTATAACACGGAAATATGGCTGATAACTTCGGCTAAATTACAATAAAAACATCTTGTGAATATGTTATCTAGACGCTTTGCCTTTTCTTATTTTTAAGAAGAAAAAGTATACCATCGCTTCCCCAGACCCACCCATTCCTGGGGCCTCTACAATAGGCATTGGAGGAGGCGCCTCTCCCCCTCCCCCCCCCACAATCTTCTCCCGGTTTGAACCTTGAACTGCGAATTGAGCCTACAGTGGGACCTTTTGGTTCTTCCCTGGTACCCTCTCGGGATTGGGGAACCCAGGGGCCCAACGCTTGAATGACGAGGCCTCGTGCGGAGCTTCCCGCGGAAGCCAGCTGAATTTTAAGGTTAATATAGGGAAAGCGAGACGTACTTTTACGTCTGTGAGGGTTAATTACCACTTTAGGTAGTACAATAAGATGAAAAATCAGGTCTGACCCCATGGACGGGTATGTATAAATGCACGAATATATGAAAATGAAATGAAATTCAGTAATCTGTTTACCTGTAACTTTGGAGATCGAAAAATGCGACAAAGTCGGTGAAGACTGGACAGGAGGCTTTGCAGCTTCTTCAGGAGACAAAAATTTCATAGGCCTACGGTGGCTGTGCTCCAGCTGAAAGATAAAATATACTTGAATCTCGGGGGCCATTATTCATTCTTTATTTATTTTAATTGGTTTTAGATTCTTTCAGTACCATTTTCGCGTTCGATTTCAAAGGAATAAATTTGCCTTGGTTATTCTATAATTCAGTTGAGATGTGTAGGTATTTTGTAGGTACGTTGCAGTAACCTACTGGTAATATTTCGAATTTGAGACAGGTACACTTCTGTATATACGTATGCACACGTTAACAATTTTATATCATTTTTCTCCAATTATTTAACTTTCCCCTTTTTTCAATTAACTATTCACGAACAAAAAAACGGGAACGAACCTCCTCTTTCCTCACATGAATGAGCGGCCTCTTCCTCCTGCCGGAGGAACAGGAACCTGGAAGGTCAGGCAAAGATACTGTCTCGGAGAGGCTGGTAAGAAGAGCATCGTACTGAGACGAGTTGGTGATGCTGGGGTTGCTGCCGGTACTCCCTACTGTGTGGAGGCTGCCCTCGAGGCTCGTGTTGTTGCTGTTCGGAAGGGTTCCCGAGGTGCTGCTCGAAAAAGAAGTAGCTTTGCCCGCTCGCGCCCAGTAGCTGCGTTTGCTACTTGTGATGCTGGCCACTTCTTGGTGGCTGCCAGCAGCATCTTGGGATGTGCTCTCCGCTTCTTGGGAGATGCTCACAGCATCGCAGGAATCTTCTGATTCCAGGTCAGGGCGGTGAATAGTCTCAGATTCTAAGGAAGACAGAAGAAGAATCAACTTCTCTTACAGGCTGCTAAAAGATGGAACGAAAGGTAGACAATTTTACGTCATCATATGATAAAAGTCAATGGTTTTCAGTCTGTCATCTTGCGATTGTTTAATTTGGTGCCTTTTCCACAAAGCAGTCACAATAATTTTTTCCAGGTTAAGTCACTAACCCTGATAACCGCGAAAGTATTATTACCATTGTTGTTATTATTACTCTTATTCAGCATGGTTACACATTTACGCGGGGACAAGCCAGAGAGGCTATAATTATAAGTTATAGAAGCTTCCGCACACCCCTCTTGCTTAGAGGCAGCGCATAAGTATGGCAATGTCTTAAATGGAATAAGAGGCCTGGTGTGGTCCCCTGGATTCTGTATAACCAGCTGAGACGCATAACTCAAGCTTCCACGGAACGAATACCCATCATTTCAGTAAACAGAAATATTATGAATATCTCTCTCTCTCTCTCTCTCTCTCTCTCTCTCTCTCTCTCTCTCTCTCTCTCTCTCTCTCTCTGGCAAAGCTTTGAAATTCCCATCCAGCTTCTGTTTTTCCTGACTAATAACTTGCTTTCCTTTAAGAGGCTGAATGTGTATCGATTCTGTGATTGTTAAGACCCATTACCATTTTGGTGTTGCCTTCAGACCTGCCCTACGAAAGGGCATTCGGTTGCCTGGCACGTTGGCCTTTACTCATAAGAATGCACTCACCCGGCTGTATTTTAATCACTACAGTGGAAGGAACGACCATGGGGTGACCGAGATGGCGACCTCCTTTACTGTGGACATACGAGACTTCTTCATCTTGTTCGTCTCTGTTCGAAGTTCGATCCTCATCGTCCTCTTCTGAGTCGTCTGAGTAATTCACTCTGGAAGAAAAGACAACTTCACATTTTCTTTTAAATATCTTATAAATATCTTCATGAGGAAATTTTGAGAACTTTTAGGTAAACGTTGCCACTAGATAAACACACACACACACACACACATATATATATATGTGTGTGTGTATATATATATATATATACATATATATATACACATGTATATATATATGTATATATTTATATGTCTATATTATATATTCATATGTATATATGTTTATATGTATATATATGTTTATATGTATATATATACTATATATATATATATATATATATATATATATATATATATATATATATATATATATAATGTGTTTGTATAAAGTTATGAATCGTCGCGAAAATTTAAAAATTTTTAGGAAAGACTTTTCCTCTAACTAAAGAGATCTAACAACTCCGTGTCAAAAGTTAAGTATATCCTAGTTTAACCAGGCTGGCCCGAATCGTACTTATGTACCTTCAATTTTCTGTGTCGCAGTTGTCAAAAGTGCTCAGAACGCCTCACTTACCTTGAGGAGACTGTCCTTCTTAGCCGGAGGTTGCGATGAACCGATTTCAGAGGCTGATGCAGAGACTCGACTCTTTGAGGTCCTCGACCTCTGAGCCCCAGACACTCCGTGCACCATCCAAACATGGCTCTAGGGAGGAATCAGTGAGTAACACGAAAGTGATTCAGAGATGGCTAGACCTGGGCTAGAGCACCATTGCCTTGTGAATGAATAAATGGGTGAATGATTAACTAGTCCTTGCAGGGAGGTGAATGAATGATTAATGAGGCATAGATAAAGCGAGCTTTGGCAACGATCCCATGTGTGTGTGGAGAATCTAGTTAATAGATAAGGAAGTTGTCGAGATAGATACATATATATATATATATATATATATATATATATATATATATATATATATATATATATATATATATATATATATTATATATTTATATTATTTATATATATAGTGCTACGGCAAATTGGTGTTGACAGATGAAAGGGAACCTATAAATGAATGAAGAAATGGGTAAATAGATCATAGATAAATATGAGGACTTTTAAAGTTATATCTAGAAAAAAAAACTAATACATAGGAGATACAGAGGTAACTGAAGTTGCATGAACCAGGAAGTGCATTTGTAGCTTGAGCAGAAAATATTTCTGTTACGAGGCTTAGATCATACAATAAATAGATTTAGTAACCAGAGTATTTACAAAGCCTGCTAACATGGTTTAGGACCCAGAATAGACCGTTCGTCAATGTATTTGTTTCTTTTTTAAATGAGACTAATTCTTTCATTATCTCTTCACCTTGGCATTATCACTAATTATTTTAACAAACGATGTCTTATATATATATATATATATATATATATATATATATATATATATATAGAGCAATATGATATATATATATCAGGCGCACCTCTATATCTCTATATATATCTCTCTCTCTCTATCTCTCAGCAACCCAACTCCCTGCGCTCACAAAGTACAAAGATAAGTGATCACTGGAATGTACGGTTTTATGGCTTAAGATAATGTCTGTACAAAAGATGTAATGTGACTTTTCTTCTTCTTTAGGGGCTCCCAAGTTCAGGAGTTAATGCACTCTCTCAGTTCTGGCTCCATTTTTTTTTTTTTTTTCACACAGTCGATCTTTTTTTTTACGCTACACATTTAGTAATGGATTACACAAACCCGGCTTTCATTTGTTTTAAGTCACAAGGCAACACCAGATGTGCAGTAAATATCTCATTGCCATCTAATTAATTTTATTACTAAAGATAAGCCTACCATTTCACTGAGAATGTAGACTCTCAGTTTTATGAGTGGCGCAGTTAAGATAATGTCTTTTTTAAAAAATGATAAAAAAAGCCAACTATGAAAATGTATAAAGACTTTTCTTCTTCTTTAGGGGAATCATACCTCATTTTAAGGAAATTTAGTTAAAAAATCACACTTCAGTTTTTCATTTGGCACAAAAGTGAGGTAATGTAAGATTTTTTTCACAATGAAACAGTTTTCGATCTTTTTTTGAAAACAACCTAAAATATTTAGTAATGGATTATTACAAACCTGGTTTCATTTTGTTTTAAGTCAAAAACAGACACATTACCAGATAATGCAGTAAAATATCTCCATTGCCAGTCTAATTAAGTTTTATTCCTAGAAATTCCCTTTGTTTTATATAACCTTTTGCCAGTAAGATAAGGGGACAAAAGTGTGTGAGATATATGTAGACTCTCAGAACATATGATCATTGTTTAATTTCCCTTTTTAAAAGGTACTCGCTGTCCCTAAAAGTAATATGCTTGACGGGTGAGTGATTTATAGATAAGAACTCCTCACATATTACCAACAGTTTTTAAGGGCACACACCATTATTAAGGATGAGCTCCTAAAGAAAATCACAGAAGACTTTTTGTGAAGTTGGAGCAGTAAATACTGAATAGAGCCATAGTGGTAACAGGACCCTGTTTCACTTAGGAACTGCAAATATGCCTAGCTCTTTAAAACTAACACTTCTCAACCTTTTGTTTTTGTTATCTGGCTTTGTGTAACGTTTAACAGCTACGCACCCCACTGCGTAAAAAGGTTATAGACTTCCGTTCTCGATGTGTGGTAGCCGAAAAGATATTCATGCGTCTTTCCAACTAACATTTTTGTAACGGACCAAGTCTTATACACTTGATTGTAAGAATAAACAAAATTATCTAGAATCTGCGTTCTTAGGTCAAAGGTCATATCAACGAACATGTTTTGAAATGATTTCTGTCAAGTGGGAACAAGAAGTTTTAAGTTACTGCTTTCCAAAACATACGTCCTTAATAAAATAACATACAAATATGAAAAAAAAAATAGAAAATCGTAAAAATTATGGGCAAATTATAGAATATGAACAAACCATGAAATTACATGCAAGCTTAGATTATTCACAAGATCATACCTTAGTAAGCCTTTCTGCACTGGTTCGTTATGGAGTAATGATGGCTTTTTTTTTTTTAAACTCAAACAGTGTGGCAAATAAAGTCAGTGTGAAGTACCTCTTCCTACGAGGACTACTCTCGTTGCGAGTTTAGGCCTACGGCTCCATTAATTCCAATTCCAATTTGACGCGTCTCCACTCTTTGATACATTGACAAAAGTGTGAATTAGTTCGACTTCACAACTACTTCTTATCTCAATGATCTTATCGCTTTCTAAGGCCTTCCTTTAGTCTTATCAGATTTGACTATAATATTTGGCGTTATTATTCTCCAAACGTCCTCATATGGATCAAGATTTGGTCGTATAACCGCATTCAATCTGTGGCTCGAGAATCAGCCCACAAAAAAAAAGAACCCTTGTGGGAAGACTAACTCAGTTCCTTCAAAATTTTGCGGAGAGTTACCTGATCCAAAAACGGTATACCAAGTGAGCTGAGATGAAATGCTAACACTGTATATATAATTCAAAAGCAAATCACGAACAATATAGGTCTCATTGCTGTATAAAAAAGCTCAAGAGCTGACTTCTTTCGCAGGGTGTGGTATGTGATGATTCTAATGGCATGGAACTTTTGGCAGAACGTTTCTGCCCGTTTATGGTTTTTGCTACTTCACGTTTTAGCAGTAATTGATCAGAGCTAACATTTGATTAAACTCTAAGTTAGTTGTGTTCGAATTCTCACTGGCCGTGACTGGATTGGGTTATGAAATTTATGCTTTAGGCCAAGCATTACTTGGTATGAGGTAAATTACATTTATCATTATTCTTTCTTTTTATCCCCATTCCATCTTTTACGAACGATTATCTTAGAGTGAGACCAGCCTACGTACCTCTTTGCTGACACCTATATGAAGTGAGTGTGTGTTATGAAGTGAGTGTGTGTTAGAGGGAAGTTGATCTATTCATGATGTGTTCTTTCACCGATTTGCTTTTTCGTTTACCGAACATTGATTTGGAAATAGTCACAACAGAACAGTTTGAGAGAGAGAGAGAGAGAGAAGCAAAGGTAGCAAGTAATCATCCCAGATGCTTTTATATTATTATTATTATTATTATTATTTATTATTATTATTATTATTATTATTATTATTATTATTATAGCTTCTCCTGCGGCCTTAGCAACAAATAGAGATCTGTGGGATATGCTGTTAGACCGTGTTGGCCCTCTGCCAGCACGTACGGATTCTTTCTTTTCCTGAAGTCTCTTAAAAAGTGTGACCCTTCCAAGATTATAATATCGTAGAAATACGAAACGGTATTTAAAATGCAGCTCGGAAACTTGCAAACTCAGGTTCCCCTTCTTAAAAAAAAAATGTATGTGGTTTTCCTCTCATATTTACCATGGTCGAGAACGAGTTCGAGTGACTGACGAATAAGTGTGGTGAAACTGGTTCACATACCGAGACCCGATATAACGGAGGCTTCCTACCTGATCGTGTTGTTCATGCCATTCATTCAGTTTACCAAAATATAATGAATTAGGTGTAAGGGTTTAGCACGTATTGTGTTATGTTACGTTGTTTAAAAAGAATGAATAAAAAGAAGCAAGAAATGGGACCTGTATGAATGTCTCACGTTAATTATCGGTGCTTAGCAACTAAAGTAATGAAAGAAATGTCTGCCGCATGCCGTCCGGCCACAGGCACGCAGTGAGCTGTGAGTGGCTGTGTAGTATGCGAATGTGTCGGGACAGAGAATGAAAAAACTATTGGCTCCATTACGTTGTAGGTAGCAACACTACCTGACACTGCCAAGTACAGATACTAATCGAAATATAAACAGTCTGGAGTTATTTGTGGTATGCATAATCTCGACAGTTGTATGAAAGATCGCATCGAGAAAATATCCCAATCTAAGTGTAGCTGTACGACTGTTTTAGCTTCGTGTGATGAAAGATGCATAGGGGTGCCCTGCATGATTACCATCCATATCAGAATATCAAGGTCGTACGTTATTACTATTTCAGCAGAAAGAGATAGTGTCACACGTAGCTAATTCCTATACATTGACTGCTGCATTAACTGCTGTGGCATTATTTTACGAACATTAATTTTGATAAATTGAGTGTTCATTTGTTTAAAAACGGTTGCTTTTCGTCGGCTTCGTCATCTTATTCGTCTCTTCCTTGATTTTCTCATTATGTTAAACTCATCTTTGTTCAATTATTCGATGTAGCTAATATCGACAAGCGTAAATTTTTGGCAGACCGACATATTGAAGGGATATTATATAATCTTTTACAAGAGTTTAAATTTATTTTGTTCCAATATTTTCGAAGCGGTTTTAGGGTGGCTTGATCTGGAAATAGAAATTCTCGTAAACTGAAAGATATTTGTCATGCCTTGTGCGATGACTGTTAATGACACTGATATTGTATCAAAATGACTTCATACTCCATAATTCGCTAAACCTGTCAGTAAATATTTTAGTTATAATTTCTGAACCATTTTTCCAACCTTTCGTTCAATGTCTGGAGAAAGTTTCCAAATGCAATATATTTTATCAGTAATAATTATTTGTCAAAGGTATTTTGGTATATACCATAGTAATTATAGGTAAAATATTTAATTACGGAAATTCATACTTAACTCGAAAGTGTATAGCTTTAAGTATAGTTGAAAATAGAATAGTATATTTTGGTATGGTACTATTTACATTTAGTACCAACAGTTGCCGCCAGAGGTTAGCACGTGGACGTGGAAATTCCATTCTAGTAAAGAGTAGTAACTACGGCCAAAGACGGTGAAGATAAATGCTGCGAGTATAGTGCTTTCGTCCCCGAATGTTATCGTGAGTATGCGGAATTGTTGAGTCAAACCCCCCTGTGCTGTCTTTGAAAATAAACCATTTCTGTATATGTTGTAATGAGGGTATTGCGAAGATGCTGCTCTGAGTCACCGAGACGCCATCTTGAATTTTGAGTGACAGGCGTGAAAGGTTTTGTTTATTAAATGGCTCAGTAGTAAATTTGCCTTCCAGTACCTGTCGGTCAGAGTTGGTAGAATTTAAGCCAGATAAGGGTTACAGTCGTTCGCGGTGACCATCGCAAGCATCATACTGCAGAGAAACCGGGATAGGTCTTGTCTAACTCGACCATATCGAAGGCGGCGGTATCATATGGGTTTCGTTGGACCGAAAGTAGCCAAAGCCTGAAGTTGCTACGTTAGATTTCGGCAGTCGGTGGGACAAGCCTTTTAGAAACCAACAGTGTGGAACAGGTACGGTAGTTCAGGGAGTGGAAGAGACGCATGACCACAATAGTCTACTAGGCATAGTGTTACCTTGGGCTGACGAACATTTATTCAGTGCAATTTTTCATTTAGAGTCGTCGTTAACGAGTTGTGGGCGCGTCGCTCGGTCATCCAAACTACCCCCATATTCTGTGAGGCTGCCCCACTTTTCGCTATTTTAGTAATGTGACCTATGCGGTATTATTTTATAAGTTGCCAATACACACTATGAAATTGTAACTTACATTTTTGAAAAGAGCTCTTCATTCTCATTAATTTGAACCCCATAAACACTATTCGCAAATGACAAATAAAAAAATTAGATAATTTACGACTTATAAGGTAAGAATACCCCTCCCCTCCATAGCTAATACGGCAAAATTGTAACCAGTCAACACCCGTTGGTGAAGTTATATTGGTATTTTAAGGTTCTTTTAGTGCCCTATTATTTCACAGTCATTTTTGCATGAAAAACTCAAAATGGTTTTTTGTGCAAAAATGGCTGGCTGGAGTCTTATTGGCAACTTGTAAAATTTTACCACGTATGCTAGGCCTAGTAGTGTTCGTTTCAAAATAGCGGGCAGTAGCCTATGCTGGGTAGGGAGATAGCAAAAACTTTCTTAGAATAAAAGTTAGTTAATCAGAGCTGGTAAAATTTTGTAAGTTGCCAGTAAGACTCCAGCCTGCCATTTTTGCATGGTTTTACGGTAAAATTTTATAAGTTGCCAATACAAAATACAACATAAGCTAGGGTAGGCCTGTTTGCTGGTTACAGTTTTGCCGTATTAGCTATGGGAGGCGGGGGCTGTATTGCCTTACCTTATGAGTCCTAATTTGATGACGAGCTCTTTTCAAAAATGTAAGTTACAATTTCATATGGGTAATTCTAAGCCGGCTGTTCGTGATGAGCTAAACAATGGCAACTGACGTTTTCCTGTGTTATTTTACTTGCTTTACAAGAATTTAAAGTATATAATATTTTGTCGGCCGGCTGTAACTAAGCTGTCATTGACCTTTGAAGACTACGCGGCTTCAATTGCCTAAGGCAGGTAGGTCTAAGCCAGCATTCCGCGGCAATACCCCTACCCCTCCATAGCTAATACGGCAAAATTGTAACCAGGAAACACCCCAAAAAATACCAACATAACGTACCCTAGAGATGTTTACTGGTTACAATTTTGCCGTATTAGCTATGGAGGTGGGGGGCCAGGCTTGGCGCGGAATGCTTGCTTAGACCTACCCTGCGTTAGGTAATTCAAGTCGTGTTGTCTTCAAGGTCAATTACAGTTTAGTTACAACCGGCCGACAAAATATTACTTTAAATTCTTGTAAAGCAAGTAAAATAACATAAAAAATGCCAAACAAACAGCTGGCCGTAATATTTTGTCAGCTGGCTGTAACTAAACTGTAATTGACCTTTTGAAGACTACACGACAGGTCCACAAGAGGTGGATCTAAGCCTTATGTAGTCTTCAAAGGTCAGTTACACTGTAGTTACAGCTGGCCAACAAAATATTACTTTAAATTCTTGTAAAGCAAGTAAAATAACTGGTTTTTCATGCGAAAGTGGCCAGGAAATGATAGGGCACTAAAAGAACCTAAAAACACCAACCCAATTTAACCTAGGGGTGTTTACTGGTTGCAATTTTGCCATACTAGTTATGGAGGGGGGTTAGGCTTACCTTATAAAATTGTAATATGATTAATTTTTTATTTATCATTTGCGCACAGTGTTTATGGGGTTCAATATAATGAGAATGAAGAGCTCTTTTCAAGAATGTGGGTTACAATTTCATATCGTGTATTGGCAACTTATAAGTAACATACCTGGTTAATTTCTGAGGATAGGTTTTAGGACGACAGGATCAAGCCTTTCCAGTGGTTAGTGTTAGCCTACTTTGGGGTCCAGTGCATGGTGCCCTAAGTGAGGTTAGGAAAGTAATATCTGGTGTGGTCAGGTCATAGCTTTTTGTAAAGGTTAGGTTTGTTTTTGTCTGCGGAACTTGTTTCCTTCGTTGAACACTCGCCCCATGTCTGAAAATTTGCCAACGTGGTTTTTGGGAGGTCCAGATCAGGCCATGTCAACCCAATTCAGGTTAGGGAGGTAAGGTCTGGCAAAAGCGTTAGGTTTGGCCCTTTTTCTTGTTGAATTTACCACACCAACCTATCTCCTTACTCTGCATTTGCTCTAGTAGGTGTTTACTAGGTAAACCAAAATGTTTGCCATGACTAGGTCTGGTCAGAATGCTTCGTATTTGAATCTAAAAGTTTAGGACTTTTTTACCTAGACACATAAAAAATCAGCTTATAGTAAAGCCGGATAAGTTCTCTACTGATTACCAATCCCTTTTTTCACTTCTTTTTTTTTCCCCTCTTATTACAAATGGTTTACATCCTTAAATGTAAGTGTTTATTGAAGGTATTTTAAAACCATGTTATAATTATAATGTCTTAAAGAATTGTTGTCTTTTTATTGTATTCATTCTTACATTTCAATTAGATATTTGTAATTACATTTTCATCTGAATATTTTTCTGCCTTATTGATTGGCATAACTTACATAAAAAGATCAAGTTTTTTATTTAATACATATAAAAGAAAACAGTTTGGTATAATGAATATTAAAAATTATATATTTTACAATCAATAAAATCCAGACATTCAAGCCTTTCCATCATCGGATGTAATTCAATTACAAAAGACTCCATTAGTGTCAGAATCTTCCATTAGCCTTTATAGCATTAGCCCACTTAGTGACCTTTTGAATGGTGCAATGGTCTTAAATCCGCCATTTTAAAATTATTTCTCTGAGAGACATAATTTTTTTACCTGCCCCAAATCAGTTCTATGGGGTTATATTTACGGAGGAAGCCTGACGACCCTGTGGCCATGTTCAAGCCAGCTTATCAATGAATATTCTGGTGCAGAATGAATCTTCACCATTGCAGCAACTCACTTCCGCATGTCGTCTGTCAAATCTGCCCCTTTTTTTGCCATTCTTTTATTGCATTTTTTTATCAGCTGTTAGGTTTGTTTTTGTCCATGACGATGACTGATGAAGGAGGGTTTCGGGAGTAGCTGGGATTTGAACCAATTTTTCAAAGACGCGATTCATTTGATTTTAGCTGTTCTTTATATACGTTTGTGTGTATACTATACCCTATCGGTTCCTTCATGCCGATTTAATCGTTGTGATGCCAAATGCCCTACCATTATCTGTTACCCCTTTTAATTGTGGGTGGTTTTGGCAGACTTTCTCAGATCAGGCCATGTCAACGTCTACCTTAATTTATATATACAATTTCAGGTTATGTGTGTGTGTGTGTGTGTGTGTGTGTGTGTGTGTGTGTGTGTGTGTGTGTGTGTGAGTGTGTGTGTCTGTGTTAGGCCAGGGTAAATGCATAAATTCTACAAGGGAAAGTGCAAAAATGAATAGAAACCAATTATATTTGGTATAACTTATGCTACCTTCATTTTACAACATGATTGTTGATTTGGCATTTACAAACACAAAGGATACCAAGGTCACATTTAGAAGAAATGAAGCAATCTCCGATACTCTGCATTTGAGCTCTAGGGTAAAATGACCAAAGGGATCTTAATCGATAACGATATAGTCGGGAAAACCGGCTAGTAGTTTAGTCCATTCATGACTAGGCTTATAAATCCATTTGAAATACAAGTGTATATTTTGGAAAAATGCAAATTACTGAATTTGTGATACTGCATCTGCTGTTTAAAAAAGGGTCCCCCATAAAAATCTATGTATGATATCAAAGTTAGAGGAAAGAGGAACCAATCTTTTGATTTGAATCAACTGTTTCACACGTGCATACTTGGGCACTTCCTGTTCAACATAAGCACTGTGCTTTCCCAAGTTGTTACCAAAATTCATGAAACATGGTGAGGTCCCAGAAAGCATTATAAAAGCTTGAGAAATTATATTTAATTTACAATTCATGCGCAAAGTGCAAGTATATCAAGGTGTGCAGGCCTGGTATAAATTTGTATAGCTTTATAACCTAGAAAACAGTTTTCAGTAATTAAAATGGCCTCTATAACTAAGAGATGGGTGCTTGGCATGGAATAGTAGTTTAATTGTAAGTCATAAAATGTATATCTTATTTTCTTCTACAGGTAATTAGGTAATATGAAAATGGCACGCGTGTACGTTGGTGGGTTGCACTACAACTGTCGTGAGAGGGATCTGGAGCGCTTCTTCAAAAGATATGGAAGGCTAAGAGATTGCTTGCTAAAAAATGGATATGGCTTTGTTGTAAGTTCAACTTATATTTTACAAGAGCTTTTGTTAGTTTTTCCTTGATGTTTATTTGTTTTTGGTGGAAATATCTTTAAGTTTAAAAAGAGTAATTAATATTATACTGTGATTGCCCTGATTTTAATTTCATTATATATAACAATACTTTTTTTTTTATCTTCAGTATGGAAATAATGTATTGTGGATTACAGGAATTTGAGGATGAGCGAGATGCTGATGATGCAGTCTATGAAATGAATGGACGTGAGCTGCTTGGCGAAAGGTAGGATAACATGGGGAAGACCTGTATCAAAAGTAAAGGTTTCACCTGTCATTGATTTGGTTTGTAATGGATGAATATTATCTCCTGTTAAATTTGTGCATTTCAGGTGTGTGTAAATTTCCCTCTCAGCTAGTGTAAATGCATATGTGGATGACAATATAAAATTTATCACATTAACTTCTTAGGACTGTTTACATAGTAAAGTAGTCCCTTTTCAGAAATATATTGTATGCACTAGTAACAACTAGCAAGCTCTTGCTGTTGTACCATTGTTTTAATTTCCTGGCCATAAATAGTTTTAATTATAACTAGTTCATAAACATTTTATATTAATTAGTTTTTTGTATACCTCTTGCAGGGTCACTGTAGAACATGCCAGGGGTTTACCGAGGAGAGGTGGATATTCAGGTTATGGTGGCCGCGACCGTGAACGTGATAGACGTCCAGCTTGGCTTGAGAGGTGAGAATTGTCCATCATCAGAAGTTTTTGAAAGGGAGTAACTAAAGAAAACTTGCCCATTGAAAGGTAGTAATTAGGAAAACCTTCCTTTTTGAAGAGTTTGTAGAGAGACTTGCCCCCATTGAACTTGAGTAATTAGAGAAAACTCTCCTGCTAAAAGAAACTGGTCTCCTGTTTCATTCAAGTTTTAGTTTCTCCTATATATGTAAATATTAAAAATTACTTGTGGGGCATTTACAGGCTTTACAGGCAAACTTATCATTGCAGGTTATTTAATGGTAGTTTGTTGTAAAGCTGACACATTTCAAGCATGCACAGTTGTATACTTTTCATATTTGAATGTTAATTCGTTCATTGCTTGGCACAAGCTTTGAAAACATACCCAAATAAAAGGTGAAAACCTAACATTCATGTATAGCTAAATAGAATACTTTCCATGTTTTGAGGATACATGTATTTATTTTTTTTCTTTTGTTAGGTTTGCAAATGCTGTAAAGGTCTTAGTTCACTCAGCTTGCAGAACATTTTTATATATTGTCTTGATTCTTTGCCCTTTTGTGTCTTGATATTTTGCCCTTTAGTGTCTTCCTTACAAGTAAATCCTACTTTTGTGGTTGTGTGCATTCATGTTCAATCTTTTCAGTAAATTCCCCCCCCTAAAAAGCTTTGTATGGTTCTTGGTCATGCTTGGTTTTATATCTTTTGTGAATTTATTGTGGGTTTGTCTTTGCTCTTGACTTAAAGAACCTCGATTTTGTGAGAATTTACATCAGGTTAATTTTTTTTTCTATTCTGGCTACTGTATCAAATGAGATTTCTATGACTTTTGAAGGATTCATTCACATATTGTGTTCAAGGATACACACTGTTGTGTGTACACTTTTTTTTTTTTTTTTATATATATATAACTCTCCAAACCATGATTTTGAGTGCTCGCTAACTGGGGATGGGGTGGTATAGGGGCTTCTTGCTCTGTTAGGTTTTATTATTTTAAATAGTAGGTGGTGGTGTTTAAAAACTTGAAACATTTTTCAAGAGTTTTCATTGTCCATCCAGAAAAACAAGTAAAATGCTACATCTCGGTAAATCACTTTGTAGTATGACTCATTGGCAGCCATTTAGCAGTGTTTCAAATATCCCACTTAAAATTTTATTCTCAACTTATCTAACTAGTCGGTGCTATCCCTTTCTGACGTTACAAGTTTATAATCTGAAAGCAGTTATTACCCTTTACTATTCACTGTACCTACTTAATAATAAGTCTATGCCCTCCTTTTTCAGTCCCTTTGTCTTAATCTGATATGGGCAGACCAAGCATTTACTGTATTCTTGGGAAAGAATGATCTATCATCTATTATCTTTTCATTGTACATCAGTGGACTAAGGTTTTCCTCTCTAGGATTAGTAGTCAGTGGTCTTTAGATTTCTGCTTGAATTCCCCCAACCACACCCTTTTATGATACAGTGTCTTGGCTCAAGTCAAGCTTCAAACCAGTCTTATTTTACACTCTAAACTTCTTGTCATCTTAGGCTTGTGCTGACTTGAAACCAATGTAACCATTAGCCCTTCTGCTGCGAGCCTGTTACCGCCACTAGTGATGAGATCAGTGTCTTGCTGATCTTATAACCAACTAATTTTCGCTCTTTTTATATTTGTACTTCGATAGTTTATTTTCCTTACTGTTATAATAAGACAATGTACGAATATATGTTTTATTATATTAGTGATAGAATATGCAAATGATACGTAGGTAATTATTTAAATATTGAATTATGTAGCTACTATTAGTAATTTTTATGATACCTCTCAAAGCATGGAGTAAAACTAAAATAATTTTTGTTATTCAGTTTAAGAATCTTTATTACAAAGCTAGAGTGCTTGCTCTTGACTAAAACTTTCACCTGGAAAAATCTAAAAAAAAAAAAAAAATAAAATAAAATCGACCTGCATTCTGTAGAAAACGTGATTTTTTTTTTTTTTTTTTTCTATAAGAGTTCCAAAGCACCTTTTTTTTTTTTTTTTTTTTTTTTTTTTTTTTTTTTTTTTTTTTTTTGCTAACTGAATCTTCAGTGGTATGCCATTTGCAAATTTTATCATGTTTTCTTTGTTTACGCACACCACCTCTGGTGCCCAACAAATCTGCTTCCTCCTCTGCCATTTCCTGATTCATGATCATGGGTGATAAAACCAGCTCAAAAACTGATCTAAGGTGGGTTTGCCTGTAACTATGATATAATAATCATCACCATATTAACTACTGTCACTATCAGAACTACTGATAGTTCAGGTCTCCAACTATCAGTGTCATTTCCAAATAAAAACCTGTGTACGACATCAGAGAGAAATTCCCTTCCCTTCATGCCATTTTGATAGTCAATGAAGATCTAGCCCATAGGTTCTCAAAATGGGGTCCGCGGTCCTCTGGGGACCACAAAGGCATCTCAGGAGGACCGCGAAGGGGTCACCAAATCCCGTTGTTATATCATCCCCATATGTAGGCTATAATTAGGATTACTCTCACCATATGGTTTGGCATTAAATATATGCTACCAAACATTCTTTTGCTTGTGGAATGCAGTCAGAATACAAAAAAAAGCTTTATTCTTTACCACAATATGTATCTCACTAGTTTTCTTATTAGAGAATAAAATGCTGAAAGAAAAAAAATTCACGGATGTTATACGAATGTAAAATGGACTTCGGAATATTTTATAATTCCAGGATAGGTGTAGGTATTAAGCAGTACATTAATATGTACTGCTTGAGTGAGACACAAATTGAAGAAAACAAAGTTTCATGATAAGTACACAAGCGCGCACACACCCCCACACACCAATTTGCCTATGTCTGACTGTTTAAATGAGAGAGTAAATAAAAGCTATCAAATACAATTACTTTACAACATTCTTTGCAGTCCTTTTGTAAGTAAATTGGAATAATCTATATTTTATAAAAATAATAGTACCAGGGATGTAGTTAAATTACTGTACAAAACCGAACGATAATATCGTGCATGGTACAAGGGCCAAATCATTGTAGGCCTACTTGTTTTATTTATATTTTACATTTGGTAACACTGGACATGGTACTTTATTGAGTAGCTGTCGGCTGAGTGAATGCAACATGACCCAAACAGGTACTGTTCTTGTACCAGTCTTTATGTATGCACATCAAAGCAACCAAATTTGCTTCCCTAACTCCCATCCCTCTCTTTATAAATTATATAATGTATGTGTGTGTGTGTGTGTGTGTTATGAACAATTACTAGCATAGAATAGAAAGATATAAATAAAAGAAAATGAAAATTTAGAGTGGCAGCCGTATACAATCCTAAAGTCGGTGTGTTGACACGTTGGGAAGTGAAGTGGTGCGTTCTGAACTATGCCTACTATTATCACTATTATACAGTGGTGGTAGCCTACCACTCTAGACTACCACCACTGGTATACACTTAAGAATTATTAATTACTATTTTTATATAAGTAACTTACCAAGTAATTACTTAGCTAACGATTATGCTCTCACGGCATCCTAAATTCAAAATTCACGGTAACACGCCAATTGCAAAGGGGAAATGACATGTCCCACCCACTGCAACGAGGGTGTACGAGCGACTAACTGCCAGCAGCATCATTCTATTTTATTGCCCCACAGTCCATGAACAAAGGGGAGGAGGGAGGGCTCTGATTCAGTAATTATTTGATAAGTTTATATAGAACTTAATTTCATTACAAAATAAAAATGTCATTTTTACATAAGTAATTTACCAAATAATTACTTAGCTGAAACCCACATTGCCAGGGGGGGGTGGGATGAATGGACTGGTGTATTAAAAAAGAAATTAAAGGAGTAATGACTTCAGCAGAAAAGAATGGCTTAAGAGAGCTGCAGCAGAAGAATACTGCCTGTGGTTGGTGCTCATCTTAACCTGTAGTGGCGTGGCGTGGAGCGGAGAGTTACCTTTACATAAGTAGAAGTCTTGCAACGGAGGATGTGCCTGATCGCTGACAAGACGTATGCAGGAAAAAAGGTTGTCCTTTCCCTGGGTGCAGTACCACAAATCGACAACTAGAATTCACTGTCACCCGACCCGACACGACAAACCACTACCCATCCAAAGAACTGGTGGGTACTCCCAGGCTCCCCAAAAAAAAAAAAAAAAAAAAACTTAGACACCCTACATCAAGGCAAAGAGAGAAGAGAGAGAGGATATCTCCTATGCTTCTTCCCCAACACCATGCCAGCCACTGCTAAAGGTCCAGGGGTACTGCAATTTTCAAAACTGTCTCCACTTCTTTCCAATAATGAGATACGAAGATTGCCTTGCACCTCCAAAAGGTCGACTAAAGAATAGACAAGAGGGATAAATTGTGCTTCAAGGTGAGAGAGATAGGCACTGCTCTAACTTCATGACCTTTAACTTTAAACAAGGGAAAAGAGTCTTCCTGAATCTGGGACTGCGCTCCGGAGATCAGGTCTCTATTAAAGAATGAAGGGTATTCTTTGAAAGGGGACAAGAAGGATTCTTGACAACACCAGCAGTTGCTAGCAGGTCCTCTTATCTTCTCGGTCCTATGTAGATAGTACCTTAGGGCTCTGACTGGAGAAAGAACCCTCTCCTCTTCATCGGGGCCCAGGATATTGATTAAATTCTTAATATGTAAGGGCGAGGCCAAGGCTTAGAAGATTCCTCACTCTTGGCTAAGAAGCCTAAGGTAAAAGAGCACACTGCATCTCCTTGGGAGAAGCCCACACTCTTGTCGATCACTTGCAGCTCATAACATGTTTGGCCATAGCCAGGGCCGCTAAAAAAAAGGGCCTTCCATGTAAGGTTCTTGAGGGAAGTGGAACCGAGTGGCTCGAAAGGGGGCCCTCGTAAGCCACTTAAAGACAACATCCAAGTTCCAAGACACTAAGTTAGACTTCTGTTTGGAAGTGCAAAAGAGTTAATCAGACCATTAAGATCTTGGTTAGAAGAAAGATCAGCACCTCTGTTTAAACACTGAGGTAAGCATTGCTCGGTATATTTTGATGGTGGACGAGGAAAGACTTCTAGAGGTCCCCAGGTAAAGGAGAAAGTCCACAATCTGGGTTGATGTCTCAGAAGATGAAATGTGATGTCTGTTGCACCATTGATGAAACACTGTCCACTTTGACTGGTAGACATTGCAAGTAGATTGTCGTCTGCACTCTGCAATAACTTCCGCGGCTGCTCTGGAAAAACTTTCGCTCTGGCAAGTTTCCTGACAGTCTGAAGCCTGTCAGAGCAAAAGTGGACAACCCTTGGTGGTATCTCTTGAAGTGAGTTTAAGTAGTCACAGTCTTTGGGGAAGCAGCCTCGTGAAGTCTACCAGAAGATATAGAAGGTCCAGTAACCACTCCTTTGTGGGCCAGAATGGCGCTTTGAGAGTTAGAGAAGCGTTACGGTGTGACTTGAACTTGGAGACTTCTCTCACCAAGTTGAGGGGTGGGAAGGCGTAAGATCTAGACCCAACCAGTCTATGAGCATGGCGTCCGCCGCCCATGCCGGGCGACCCAGGGCTGGGGAGCAGAAGAGAGGAAGACGATTGTTTCTTGAGGAAGCAAACAGGTCTATGGGTGGTTTGCCCCACACTCTCCAAAGGTCAACATAGAGCCTGTGATCCAGGGTCCACTCAGTAGGGAGGACCTGTTTCTGATGGCTCAACTTGTCCGCCAAGATGTTTAATTTTCCCTGAATGAAACTAGTAACTAGCGTCACTTGATTCTGGTGTGCCTACAGTAGAAGGACCTTTGCAGTATGATAGAGGGAAAAAGAACGAGTGCCTCCGTGTTTCTTGATATATGATAGAGCGGTGGTTTTGTCTGCATGAACAACCCAGGAAACCCGGAAACTTCTTTGATTCCCTAGAAGGGCTCCCCAGCCTCTATCAGAAGCGTCTGAATAGAAGTCTAGGTTGGGGCTTGGAGGGTTGAGAGATTTTCCCCGAGAAAGTCTTCCTTTGGCCAGCCACCATTGAAGGTCCTATTTTATCTGCTGCGTGATGGGAAAGACGACAAAGTCTGGTTGAGTTTTCCTGTCCCAGTTGGCTTTGCAGTAGAATTGGAGAACTCTAGTGTGCAATCTGCCCAACTTGACAAGAGTCTCGATAGACGACAGGGTCCCTAGAAGGCTCATCCACTGAGCCATCCCTGATAGCTTTGTCAGCACACGAAAGAACACTGAAAAGATCTGCAGCACAGAGTTCATTCAAACCCTTAAAATCCTATGTCTTAGCAAGTGCTCCTATTGTCCAATCCAAAAAACTGAGAGCTTCGAAAACCTTGAAGAGGTCCTTAACAAGATGGTCTACAGTAATTCTGAATAAGAGAAGACGACTTTAGCCGAAGCAAAGGCTGACCGATAGGATTAGTTGATGAGGCTGGTGAAGTCCCAGCAACTCCCAGAGAGGGAGCTTCCCCGGTAACATAAAGTTATTTCTCCTTGATCAGGTGAGAGGGAAGTTGGGCAAAAGCCCTTTGCAGGTGCTGGACGCATGGGAGCAGGCATGTGGTGCGCGGGAGCAAGAGCCGGGCATGCAGGAGCAAGAGCTGGGTGCATGGGAGCTGGAATAGGACTCTCCGGCACTGGCACTTTGAGACGAGACAGGGCCTCATGCGACAGACACTTAGACTGATGTTTCAAGTGTTTGGCATCTTTGGGAGAGATCAAAATAAGAGAATCCCATGGGTGTGCAGGTAGCTACAAGATGGAAGTGGGTTGTTGAGGGAGTCCCTGTGACGCTTGATTGGGGAAGCATGAGTCAAATTTCCCATTTGCCTTTTCAACGGCCGGGATGAGTCCAGGAAGTGTCTACAACGGCACTGGTTGGAATCTGAGTCCGAGCTAGAAGATAAGTGGTGCACATCCACTGATATGCCTTTCCAGCGGCAGTTGGTTGAGGCCTGGGATCTAGCCACAGGGTCAACTGAGGGGGCAGCAACCCGTGGGCAAACCCCGCCAGCCTCCCTTGGACCTCTGGTATGTCTTCTCCCAGGTACAGAGGAGCAGGACAGTGACCGTTGTCTAGGTGCACCGACAGGATGCGAAGCCACTTCACCACAGACACTTCACTCAACACTTTATCACAAACTTTGTCACAGTACACATTTTCCATAAGCACATGTAGGGACGCCCCTACCTCCGACACAACTCGCTACCAAATAAATCTTCTTGTCAACTTTGGACTCCAGACTGGCTGTGGCATCGGGGTCAGAACCACAGGAGTATGTTGGGGAATAGAGGGAGGACTGATAATAGGAGAGTGTGTGTGTGTGTCCAGGAGTAGGAGGAAGAGCTAGGCTAGAATCAGTCATAGGTTTAGGGGAAGAATCCCCACTTACAAGCCTTAGGTTTAGGGGAAGAATCCCCACTTGCAGAGGCCATACTTTCGGCACGAGCAGCCGCCTTCCTAATCCCATTTTTCTGTAGTCTATTCAGATGGGATTCAGATTCAAGCACCTTCCATTTACAGTCATCCCAGCCCTTGCACTCTGAATATGTATTCTCCCTACACTATGCCGCTGGTGGTTGATTGCTCCTACACCTCATTTGCAGTGGGCAGGACCTGTCACCCTCCCCCTGTGCAACTGGCACGTTACCTTAAAAATCAATGTTGCACATAAAGCAGTAGGACTTTGGAAATAAATCTTCATCAATTTAAAAAACTTTGTTGCATACCCCCAAACATCAGTACTAATAAGTATTTAAAATAAAAACTGTCATCTATATATAATTTAAAGAGATCATCTTTTATTATTCAAGAGTAGGTAATCTAAAAATTAATGCTTTAGTAAACCAGGTTACATCTCAGAGGCCTTAGATTTTTTGTAGGCCTGTAAATCATTATTGCAATATAAAGGCTGTTTGAACGTAGCCTAAAACTCCAAAATCCACCTGTTCAAACATTTGTAGGAACTGTTTACCCTATTCAGTTTACTGTACTATGATATACTGAGGAGATAGTTATTTATGATGACCTCTTGGAGTAGCAAGTTGTGTGCTGGCATGGTAAGCACCACCAACCTTGTGCTTTGTGAAGGATAAAATAAATCACAGGTTATGAATGAAACCAGTGTAAAAAAAAAAAAATCATATTTATATACCCACAAGGAAAATATTAACTCTGAAGTCACAAACTTACATATATGACATCTGAAATGAAAAAAGAACAGTTAACCACTACCTGGCAACCATATGACATTTTCTTCGATGTCTGTGATTTTATATCTTCATCTTCATAATCGTGTAACAAAAAATGCCGGAGGTCAAAGGCTGGGGTCAGTTGAGGTGAAGTGGTGTGAAGAAGGCATTTGGTGCTAGTAATGGCACCCTCTATACTTATGGTTGAAGTGTGATGAAGAAAGGGTTGGCATTGACAGTGTAGTGGCTCCTCTTCCTTCTCATTGCTCCTTCTCATTGCTCTCTTTTTCCTTCTTGTAGAATTTTCTTTTGTCAGTATAATGTCTGTTTTGTTCAAGTATTGAAAGGATTAACCAAACATATGAAAAAAAGAGATTTATGACCATTGTTACAGAATTATTGGTCCTCTTTCTTGCTTCGAAGTGACGTTAGTTAAAGTTGATTGAGTTATTTTGATATGTTGGGCTAACTGTTATGCATCGTAGGGTCTAGTTTTGGTGTGTAAGAAATTCTGCATGATTTCTAAATTTAGTTGAATGTTAATGAGATATTGCGTAGATGTGCTTTTGAATGCCAAACGATACCATAGATTTTTTTTTTTATTTTATATCAATTTTGAGACCACAGATTTTTTTTTGTTTTAGAATTTCATCAATATAACCACGAGAAAGTCCCCTTGAAAAAGATTTTGATTCAACAGATGGTTAAGGTCCTATTGATATTAAACATCCTAACAAGATCATACAGTGCAGTGAAACAGGTGCCTATCTGTAGTAACACAGCAGAAGGAAACATTCTACTAAACAGTGATGCTAAATAATTATGATAAAAGAAAAGCGCAACACATTAGAGAAGTAGAGTGAAAAGGAATTGTGTGAATGGAGACGAATGTCACATCATAATAATGGGAAAAGGATTAGAAGCCAGGGGAAGCAGAGCAGCACAACCAGCTTTGGCAAAACTACAGTCAGAAATGGCATGATACTATTTTGGCCAGGGGGTTGGAAATTGGTTATGCACAGCAGGATTTTCTTTTCAGGGTACATGAAGTTGGTGTTGGGATCAAGCCATTTACAATTATTTGGTTTATAGGGAAACATGTTTCATGTTTTACATCCAGTTATTTACTTGTATCGGTATCAAAAGTTGAAACATAGAAAGTGAGGTGGGTGCAAAATTGGAAACTTCAAAAATCATTGTACAAAGACCATTCAACACAATTCAGCGACTAAAATGTAAATTTTACAAGTAGATGGCAATCATCATTGAAAGTGATTTGATTGCTGGAATGTAAAGTAACAAGCACATTTTCTGATGCAGTGAGCCATTGTAGATATTGTCATGAAGTGATCAAGTACCTGGTTATTATACAAATATTAAAACCAAAAATTTACCTCACTTCAGCCAGGTACCTGAAACCTCATAAAATAATATGACTGAACACTAAAGGTAACAGTGATCCCTTAAAACTTACTTAACACTTGAAAAAATCAATCTTAAGTTTCTCAAGTTATGGGTGAGGCAACAACTGTTAATAAACAAATAAACAGGGGAAAAGGGCCATCACTTCATCGAACATTATAAAATGTTTCCCCGGTTCTAATTCACTTCGATAAAATCAAAAGAGAACGTTACAGATATATCACTTACCTTGTACACACACAAATATCTCTTAATCACTGGTGGTCAGAATGAAACACTGGTTTTAAAACTTTAAACAAACAAATTTATTTCCAAGTTCAAAAGTTATAATTAGAGTTCACAATCTCAAAAAGGTTTACTATTACTTGATAACAATATAAGATTTAATTAATTTTTAAACAAGTTTAATTCACAAAACTGTAATTTATCAAGAATTTAAGTTAACTGAGCAGTATTCAAACTATTAAGATTTATTCCAAATTTGAAAAAGAAATCTCAAGGAATGGAAATCAGCATAAGTATTCAATGTTAAAGTATCAATACATAATTTTGGGTAACACTGAAATTATAGACACAAGCACAATGAAAACAAGTACATATTAAAAATTAATATGCAGCAGAAAATGTACCAACAGCAATTTCACTAAGACAGTCTGTTTAAAGATTATATCTATCTCTCAAAAAGATTACATCCATTTTTTAAAAGATCATATTCACCTCTTACCAAAATCATAAATTAACTTTTGACCAAAGCCACTCCAGTTTTTACCATAGTAAACTTACTCCTCTCTGCACTCTATTACACAATTCCTTACTCCTCAGTAAATACATTTTACAATGCTTGTACAATGCAGGTATATTTTAACCATTCACAAAACTTATATGTATTTTGGGAGAGTGACCATAACTTTACACCCTTCTATATAAGGATGGGTTGAGAGAGAGAGAAATTGCCACATCCTACCAGCTCCCTATTCTAATTAACTACTTTTGGTTCACCAATGCCTGTTGTGACTCCAAACCTGGCTTACCAGTTAGTCATTTAAAGAAAGAGGTCACACTGACAGAATCTTAGAATAAACTGAGTTCCTCTCTCTACACTAGAATAAACAGAATACAGAATTACTTCTGTAGAATAAACAGCCTATTCTTGGATTTATTCTTTGGCTCAGAAAGCAATATATGTTTTGCCCCTTATCTGAATGATTGGTAATTAACTTCCTGGCTGGACACTTGTTCAAACAAAGATAGGTCTCCAAATGAGTCTCGGCTATCAACCTGTCATCCCTCTTCAAAGATATCATAAGTGCTCTCCCTCGCATACCCATTTCTTGTGTGGTTAGGTACACAGCTGTGCAAACATGACCACAGGATCTTATCTAATCTTATCTGATCTGGTCACCAAAATAACCCTCTGCAGAATCTGAAACTCCCAACATCTCCCACAAAACATAACACATACAAGTAGCATTGCAAACAATACACACATTACAACATCACCTCATTACACTTCACAACACATGAAATATCTGAAAGGAAAATCATATAAAAAATACAGAACACACATTACTTTTACACGAATGTTCACATATTATAATATGCATATTTGTCACTGCTTAAGTGACTTCAGTATATGACTGGTTTGCTCCATTAGGAGGTTCTATATACTGTACTGTAACTGTGCCTCCGTTAAGCAGATGCTCAAAATCCGAGTTGTATATTCCTGTTTCCTAACTGTAGTACTGTTTTGTTTTTATCATTATTCTTTTACATTCAAGTTTTGTATAAATCTTGTACTGTCCTGACCTTGGCCTACCCTCTGGTTGTGCTTCTACATCCATAAGTATAATGATATAATAAAGCTAAAATTATTATTGCCCCCGTAATTAGCACCATGGCCAACTGAGCTACATTTCATATATCAGGAATCAACAAATATGCACATTTAAAAATTAAAATGTTCATGGATAACCTACTATATTAGCCCGTACATGATAACACTGTTTCACCCAGCAACTTTGTGCATACCATCTCAATTGTGATTTAAGTGTCTTGTCCAGACTCTGGACATCATTGGTAATATGATCTCGATTCACTACAGTCGTGAATTACACCATTTTGTTGTGACCCCTCTTCAAAATCATTAACTTCTCTTGCTTCTGCTGTGTAGAGAATTGCAAGTCATAAGGACTCGAATTTTTGTCCACCGAGTACCGTAACAGAATTCCAGTCTGCCATATCTCCAAGATCTTCCCCTCTTCCATAACTGGATTGTCTTCCTCTCATTACAGTATTTTCACTTTACAAAGCTGACAGTTTTATATATTTGACGTAGCATTTTATTCACTGCTACACTTTTCTGAACAGGACTACCCTTTGGCTTCCTCTGTGGTGTTAAACCCTCTTTGTATACCACCACCTGGTTTTAAACTTATGTATGCAGTGCGTCCTTGACTTATGGCGGGGGATCCATCCAGCACCGCCCTACAAGTTGATTTTTCTCCGTTATCGGTGCTTTAACGATGCTTATGGTGCCGTAACTTGATGTCACATCAAGTTAAAGTGCTGTAAACACTGTTACCTTGATGCCTATTCTTGCTGTTAGCACCGTCGACAGCGCTTACTGTGCTGTAAAGCACCGTTAACAGCACTGAAAAAGCGCTGTAAGATCGAATCGCCATAAGTCGGTGGTGCTGCAAGTTGAGAATGCACTGTACTAAACTCTTCTTCCTCTGGTTTTGTTGATAAAACAGTGTTATTGCATAGAATATCTCTAAGGACTTCTGTTTCTGTGCTTCTTTGTCTTATCTCCATTATTGTAATGAAATAGTTTATGGTGTGTACTCTCTTAAATGCACTGCCATCACTCTCATATCTATTCAGATGTTAAGCTCACTTGTTCTTTGGTTCTTAGTGATACATACGTTTTAACCTTTTAATCTCCCAACTGACGGTTGTTAGTTTTGAATTTTTCTTCACCTCCTGTAGCACCTTGGAAACCTTTATTGGTTTGCTTCAATAGTGTACAGTTTATACTTTAACACTTATGTTTTCCATTTGTATATCTTATTTTATAATATAGCGATCCTTGATCATTCACACGTCCCCTATCAACACTCAAACCATGACTACCTCTTTCAGTGGTTACAGAAAATATGCACTTACCTCCACTACATGGCAAAAGTGCAAATAAAAGTCCACAGTGTATATTGTGCAAAGCTTGAACTGTCTGGATGTGAGTGCAAAAATAATTGCCAGTTTAAAGTAGAATAGTCATGTACTGTTCACTGGCTATGTGAATGTCGTGTGCAGATTGGTTTATTTTCTTATTTAATAGTTACACTTTCACATATACACAACATTTGTTTCCATACTATAGTACAGTATACAGTGCCCTTTGGATATCTTGTGTATGAGAGTTAAGGTTATTTTGTGTATAATATACACCTATTATAATAAGACAACATGCATAATTATTTCTTTGAATCTTATACAAGTTTTGAGTGTTTATGAGAGTTAAGGTTATTTTGTGTATAATATACACCTAATATAATAAGACAACATGAATAATTATTTCTTTGAATTACACAAGTTTTGAGTGTTTTCATTGTCTAGGGTCATGTTAGGATTTTCGTCCAAGGTGATCAAAGGTTCAGCTCAAGAGAAAGTAAATTAAAATATTTAAATTGAGACTGGGGTCATACCTTGTTTACTTGATGTTCACTGTAAACAACCTATTTCTTATCTGTACAGAATGCAATACATGATTAATAGTAAAATGTGTGAATGGCTAAATGTTATTCAACATCAAATGACACTTGAAACACCCAGGAGTGAATGGTCCTAGATGAGCGTTTATCCAGTTGCAGTTATGTAGTTCATTATATGACTTGTAAACCATTTTATAATAAGCCCTTCTGGTGAGCAAACCGGGAAGATTTTTAGCTGTGACGTCAGACAGTTGTGCAAGGTTGATTTGAGTACTGGTTTCTATCAAGAAACTTAATCATAATGTTAGATGTAGGTGTAGCACCTTTGGTTTATACATTTTATTTTCCATCACAAGTTTAAAGGAGGGGATGCTGTGAAATATAAATATTCTTAATGTGGCTTGTAATTTGTTTTGATCTGTTTTTGTAATGTCTATGTTCCTGATGGCTGGAGCCAGGAAAGCATCATGACACTGCTCTGGCATGTTTAGTTGTTGGGTGCCATCTTGCTGTCAAATGTGCACAGTTGCTTACCTTCCCAACTATACATTTTCTGAATGCTGTATTACTGTGGTTAATTTCAACTCTTGTATTTAGTTTTCTAAATTTGCTTTTACTTTTAAATGTTTACATTTAGTGGAGTAAGGTATGTGTAAATTTAAAATGTTAACAGTGGTTTAGAAATAACAATGTTTCCATTTTTTATTGTTTTGAGTTCATATTTTAAGACTATACATGGTGTACAGAAGTATTTCTAAGAATTTGTATGTTGGGTACTCTTATGGGGTATTTGTAGAGATAAAATTTATGCAAAGATAACCTTCACTGATCAGAATCGGTTTTTTTGAAATGCTCGTTGCATCCAATAAATCCCTCAGAGAGTTAGTGCTGTCAATGCATCTCATGTGATGCACTGTATGCATTATTAAAGGTGGTTTGCAGCGTCTGTTTGGCCCCAAGCTGCACCCACTGTATTCTACCTCCTTTACTTCCTTTCTTCTAACTGCTCCAACTCCCTCTTTTCAATGTAAGTGCTGAATGGCTCAAGTGCCCCAGTGCTTGGCTTTATAGCCAGATTTTTGTAAATTGGTCAGTTAATCTAAAAAAATTCCTCTTGCCTGTATTTTATATTGTATTTTTTCCCATTTTGTGGGTTTTCTATTCATTTCCTGGCCTGCTTTGCCTTAAAACTTAATACCATTGTCTGGAGAGCTATGCTTGTTTCAAGAATTTCATAAAGCTAATGAGTTTTTATTTTGATCCAGGTGATTGACTTTTCCCTTTTCCAGAGGAACTTGTTTAAGAGTAGTTGAAATCAGTCAGTTAATTGGGTAGTAAGGTGACTGGGCTTCATACAGTGTTGATGTTAACACTTATGTAATGAAATGAGTGTGAAAGTAATAAGTAAACCCTGTTTAACAATTTTAGGTAATTTTCTTAGACTTGCCTACATTATGGCCAGACCAATCCTTATAATTTCCTCTTCAGTGAAGCTTTGTGTTCTCATTCAAGTTAGGCTCAAGTGCTTTATGTCCTAGTAATTTGCATTAATTTACTTTTCAGTAATGTTTCATTTCATACTTGAAAGATCAAGAGCACTTCTTGTTAGTCTAGATTTTAATTTATGCACTGAGACTGTATTTTTAAAAGTTTAATCATTAAGATTAATTGATGTCATCCTTTGTAGTAATTTTTTTTTTTATTGTAAGGCTAAAGACCAAATATTTTTTGGTTCTCAGTTTTGAAAAATTTAACTTTTGGTAAAACATCGTTATTCACTTGTTAAAGAGCGAAGTGGAGTAAGCCAAGTGACCTTCACCGCAGGTACGGCCCACCAACAAGGACGCCTTATCGAGTCATCGTCGAAAACCTGTCGTCTCGCATAAGCTGGCAGGTGGGTCCCAATCACTGGTCTCTGCTCCCCCCACAACCTCCTTCCACAACCATCTATCGAGGGCTCGCGGTGGCGTCACACAAACTGTTTGGGGGACGAAGGTGGATTCGGTAGTTGTAGAGAATATGGATTAATGCTGCATAATTTTGAAAAGTGGTAATGTAGTTCTTAACAGTTAAGTTTCAGGTCTCACAGCAGGGGGCATAAGTAAAAGTTACGGTCGTTCAGAATTTACTTGGATGAGAAGCTCTCGTGCACGAGATTCCCCCTCTCCCTGCCTGGTTGCGTGTGGATCCCAAACTTAATAAAGAGTCTGGTCGAGACTTGTCATGCTGTGGTGAGGTAAATCATCGCTCAGGTATTATTGGTCTAGCTTAGCTCTGCTCTGCTGTTTTATGGACTAATTTTTTTTGGTAGCCTAACTTTGCAATTCTTTGAAATTGTGACTGGAGCTGTTTGATTGTACTGTATTGTACTGTCAGTAGTCCTGTAATATACTGTACAATGATGTAATTTTTTCATCATGAATTAGTGTACTTTTGAAAGTTATTGTTGATGTAGACTACTGTATAAAGAAAAAATTGGAATTTAGAAAAATCTTGGAATCTTCAAGACAGATGATTGAAAATAGGTAGACATATTTTAATATTGCTTAGGGTGTCGTTAATTGAATGTTGATTGCAATGGCAGTAGATTGCCTCATAATTTTCATATAAGCCAGTGATGAGGCTGAAGTTAGAATATTTGAATCATCTTACCTTTTATTTTTGTGCTATTACAGTCTGTACAGCCAATACTGGGGGAGCATAATGAGAAACCAAAAGCATTGGGCACAATTTTCCAAATTAGTTTTCTAACTAAGGACCATCGACTGGAGGTATTCTGGTGATTTAAAATATAAAACAAACGACCTGGTTGAAGGGTGGGTCTTATGCCGTTTACTGTCTGGGTTATGCAGTGTTAGGTAAGAATAATTTTTTATACTGTTTCTACGAGTTTAGAAGTACCCTGGTGTGCATCATCTTTTGCTGGTCATAATTTTTCAAGTGCTTATATCTTATCAGCACTCATAAGTTTTGAGCAAATTAGTTTTTCAAGTTTTAAATATTAATGCTATAGTTTATACTCATAAACTTATATTTGCATGTTGAGTACAGTATAATGTAAGTGCAGTGCGTTATATTTGTCTTGGTGGAAAAGAATTAAGCCAAATTATTCAGCCAAGTTGAAGTGCACATTCAAAGTTAGAGATACAGATGTTGAGTCATTTATTTAGGGTGTAAGTTAGATTACAAAATTTCAAAGTAGGGTGCAGCATGTGAGTGATAGTTAATATATTACATTAAAATTTGTCAGATTTTCAAAGGAGAGTAAAGGCTTAAGGTGTTTAATGAATATGAACATCTTTGCAAGCATTTTTTGTGATGAGAGAAGGTTGTTGCTGAGAAAGAATGTGTGGTTAACTTTACCGTAGTTTTTTGAACCTTCATTGTGAAAGTGAAATGTAGGAAGGTTTCAGTCATAATTGAGCTCAGAATAAATTACTATGGAGTGATTGTGTCATCTATGTAAAAGTTTTCAAAGCGTAACTATAACTAATCTTGTCGTTGGTTTCTTAAGATTTTATTGAAATGGTGTGGTATAACAGGGTGAGTGGTAAGCACTAGAAGTGTAGTTTCTGATCATTTTAGTTTTCAAAATTTAATATCAGATTATTCCATGTGCAGAAGCCTTTGAATATGGGGTTTTGTGGATTGAGTGCACTTCAACAGTTAAAAGCAATTGCCTTGAGTACTGCTTTTAAATACAGGAATAATTTTGCACTGATATGATGTCAGAAAATGAAAATGAGGATATGCAGGGTAAACTTTGAGCATGTATAGAATACCATTCATGAAAATCCTATATTGTTAATGTTGATACTTTTTTATTCAGAACAAAAAAAAAAATTGAAATAAAAGCACATGAATGGTTTCAGTTAGATATTACTTGGATAAAATTTGCAGATATCAAGGAAACATTAAATGCCCTTTCTTATGTCAAGGAAATTTATCTTAGGTTGTATATACATATTCATAACTAATGCATTTACATGATTGGTGAAATTTGAAAGGAAATAACTTGTGGTAGATCATCACACAGGGATTGAGCTTAAAAATTTATTACTAGAACTAGTGTGGTGTGAGTAGGGGATGAGTAGGTTTATGAGTACTGTATGTGCAGAAATGCATCATCCTGCAGCAATCTATTTTAAACTGTGCGCCTATGTTTTAAGATGGCCCCCCCCACACCCGGTGAGTGAGAAGTAGAGGTGGACGGGAGAGGCCCGGGAGGTTACCCAAGAACACCCGGACGTACCCCTGCTGTCCCACAGTGTCCCAGGGGGCCAGCCCGTCCCACCCAGCTGGACCGAGGGCCTGTGACCAATATTCTGCGTAGCATGAGTTACGCCCACGTTAGGGTATAACTACTTGCTGTTGACTTCATACATAATGATTATATCATCAGTGGTTTGAGAAAGTCCCTTTCTTTGCTTTTCCTTCATTTCCTCCTTGGTTCTTTATTTGTTTTTATAAATATTTTTTTTTTTATCTTTTTGTATGAATGCTTGCTCTAGTTCCGTGTTGTAGCTGAAGAAACATCATCATAATTATCAATTATCATCCTTCCCATCTGTCATGTTACATTTAGCTTTCCCATATAATTGCTAGGCACATTTGAATCCTGTTAGCTAGATTTCACTATTACAGTCATCTTAACTTGGGAATATGAAAGAAGGTAATGGTATAAAGGAAGCATGTTGGTGATTGGGTAGTCACAGATCTCACTCTTGGAAGAAACATGCAAAATAAAACATTTTTGTTTAATCTACATTTCATACTTTTCATTTATTGTTTGGTAAGGGAGGGTGGGCATGGCAATTCAACACTTGTGCATGACTGTCTGTTGACAGATTAAATGGAAATTATCACATGAACATAAAGAAAATGTTCACCAGACTTCTGTCAAAGATAGCTCAGCTAAACAAGAAAAATGAGATAGTTTCATTAAATAGAGACTGTGACCTGTCAAATTTGTTCACACAGTTACAAAACTATTATCATAGGGTCCTCATGTTTAGGTTTAAGCATATTAATTTCAAGTCCTTGGTAGTCAGCTAATTAGTGTAAATGGTTCATTTGACTGAAAATCATTGTATAACTACATCCATTAATCTTCACCTTTTCTCACTCTGCTGCAGGATCTTAAGGACTACATGCGCAAAGCAGGAGAAATCACATTTGCAGATGCTCACAAACATCGTCGGTATGAAGGGTATGTATATTATGTGATGTATTCCTCATGTTAATTAGCAGGAATTGTTTGATATTTATATTTCTCATGTCTTACTGCTTTAAATATACTCTACCTACTATTACAGAGTGGTGGAATTTGCAACCCGGTCTGACATGAAACGCGCCATCAGAGAGCTAGATGACACAGAACTCAACGGTCGGAGGATTCGTTTAATTGAAGATCGCCCATCACGTTCCAGGTCCAGGTCCCGCCGCCGGTCACGCTCACGTGGCAGATCATATTCTCGCTCAAGGTACTGTGGTGGTCATTGTTTTTGTTGGACTTCCCATTGAACTGATGTATACATGAAATTTCAATAGTTGTTGGATGACTTGTGAGATAATGGAACTGTACTTTTTAACAGATCCCGGTCACGTTCAAGGAGTAGATCTCGATCAAGAGGTTCCCGTAGATCTCGCTCTCGATCTCGTTCAAGGTCAAGGAGCAGGTCCAGGGATTCAAGGTCTAGAAGTAGATCAAAATCAAGGTCAAGGTCAAAGTCAAAATCAAGATCAAGATCAAGGTCAAGATCGAAGTCAAGGTGTGTATTCAGGCATGTCACTATTTTCCACTCTTAATTTCTTGTCATATTGAAGTTCTTGTAAACAGATTAACTCCCACCCCAGTAGTTGCATAGAGTATGTGAATTAAATGCTTGGGGAGTTGGAAGCGTGTTAATTTCACTGCATATGATAATTATGGTCCTTGTTGGTGAGAGATGGTTGTGCTTTGGGAAGCTGGCAGGCAAGTTTTAATTATATTAAGATTAATAGGAAGTTGTTTGGTAATACAGTAATTCTTTTCAATTTTTCCAGTGATGCCAAAAGATCAAGGTCAAGATCACATGACAGGGATAGTCGGTCGAGGTCAAGATCTCGTGAAGCATCTAAAGAACCAGAAGTTAAACTAAAAGAAGAAAATGACCGTCATAGTAGGTCTAGAAGTCGTTCAAGGTCTAGAAGTCCTTATGAGAAAGACGAAGACTCTCATATGCGTTCAAGGTCACCATCACCCCAGAGAGAAAGCCGTTCGCGTACCGGTTCTAGATCTCCTTCACGCTCACGTTCACGTTCACGAACACCACAGGAGAATGGACGTGAAGGAACTGAGGAAGACTGAATTTGGATATGAACCTTTGAAGATCATTCATAAGAACATACTTTGGGTGAATATTTTGTTACAGTCTGCACAGTAGTCAAGTGAAGGTGGCAGATTATTAGTTTGATTACAGATTCAGTTTTTCTTCTACATAATAGGGAATCTTGGAAGAACACTTTTTCTATAAAAAAAAAAAAATGTTGATTTCGCAAGTCGAGAACTGACATGGTAACGATATTTAACTGCAGTGGAACACTTGAAGGTTGTCCTTGTAAGCATTTTCTAGGTGTAACTTGGTCAGTGCAGTTATTAATGCTTTGGTAAATACATTTGCATAATGTTGCATACCCATTTGTGCATAGTGTCAAAGATTTGTTGCCACCATTCAGAACCTATTCCTTTTAAGGTATTTTTTTTTTATATTACTTTTTGTTTCGTGTTTGGATGAAAGTACAAAGTAACACCCTGCTTTAATGTTAAATTGTTGACAGAAATGAAACACTTGGTCATGGGATACAGTTGTGGGATCATGATTATATATTTGTATACTTTGTATCACACTGATGCCACAATTTCATCTTTTAAGTTTATTTTACATGCTTTAGTTGTATGTATGTGCTTTATATATCAATGGATATCATTTACTGTATAGTTTGACCAGTAAGTGTCCCAGTAATTTTCCCTAGCGAGTTTAAAAATTTTTTTTTCTTCTAAGGGAATTAGAACCAAGGGTTTCACTTTAAAATAGCAAATTAAAGAAGATTCTGTATGCCATTATGTGGAAAAAATAAAGTTTAGCTGTATTTTTTGTTTTTTGCTAACCGTGTAGTGTAAGGTACTTTTAGGAGTTTTAAAAGTATTATGGTTGCTGGGAAATGCTTAAGGAAATGTCTTCAAGACTAAATAACCCCCCAAGTACTTAGCAGTCCTTCAAGTGAGCAATATTTTGGAACAGAAATATAAATTTTAGATAAATAGGGAGAAACTAAAAAGAGATTGTAAATGCTGGTGTGGAGAAAACTATGTTAGCTGTGCATAACAATTAAGATGTTAAGGAGCTACCATCAAAACTGACAAAATCTTGTGAAATGGCTCGTGACTGGTCTAAGGTGAACATTGATCATTATGATGAAATACCACTGAGGTGATGAAATTAGTGTGCTGGTAATGGGGTGACCAATAAACTTCTTGTGGTTCATTGTGGGCGTTACTGAATGGTTTTTGCAGTGTTTCCTCAGTTACTTGCTTCCCGTAGGGGGTTACTGCCGTCAGTGCACCGGCATTACTTAAAAGTTCTTTGCAGCGTGCCTTTGGCCCCCTAGCTGCAACCCCTTTTGTTCCTTTTACTATACCTCCTTTCCTATTCTCTTTCCATCTTACTTTCCACCCTCTCCCAACAGTTGATCCATAGTGCAACTGGGAGGTTTTCCTCCTGTCGCACCTTTCAAACCTTTTACCATCAATTTCCATTTCAGTACTGAATGGCCTTTGGCCTAAATTCTGTATTCAACTAGGTTCCTTGCTGTACCCACTTTTTAGCCTTTTCATTTTTGTCCACCCATACAAACAACCATTGCTATCTCAATAATTTATGTTCCTAGAAAGGTCATCAAATTCAGGACAAGTGACTGGCCCTGGTTTGAGATACATGTAGATGAGCTTACCATGACAGACCAAGTTCAACACATGGAGATGAAATCTTTCAAATTGAAATTACACCATTGTTGTTGAGTCTAGCTGTGCTGCAAATAGAACTTACCATACAGCTGAGAGAAATTGCTATAATTCCATGAAGAAGAAACCTTAAGAATTACTTGCCTCATCTGTGGTGGACCATGTTGGCATCATCTGTCCTTCGGTCAGGTTCATCTTCCATTCCGCCACTTCTAACAGATGATGGTAGGTTGGTTACTGGCATAGGGAAAGGGCTGAACTGCTTCATTGAGCTTTTGAAGCTAAGCAATCAGCTGAGGATGTCCCTCTCCCTGATACTTATCAACCTGAACCTATTCTTACAAAATTTGCATTTTGCTCTAGAGATGTTAAGAAAAATCTGGATAATCTTGACAGCTGGGATGAAGATCCTGATGGTTTCTTCCCTTTGTTATTTTAGAAAAAGGTTCTAGTGTGTCTCCCAAGACGGGTAGGTTCTGTAGATTTTTGTTGACATTTTTGTAGATGAGTGCAAGCTTAGTAATACAGTGCCTATTACATAATAAAGAATGGCATATGCGCAGACTGCAGTAACTACAGGCCAATTTTTGTTTTCCCTGTGCTCTCCAAAGTTGCAGAAAAACTTTTTGTTAAAGTTAGTTTACATCTCTGCACCAATAGGGGAAGAGATGTAAGCTGACTTTAACAGGAGGTAAGTATCCAAATAAATTTTATGAAAATTTATATTTTTAAGCCACTATATATGTATGTGGAATCTAAAAGAATAGTAGCTGATAGTCAATATGCATATAGGAAGCGGTTGGGTATCTGAGATGGTCGTTTAGACTTGACATAACATTGACAAGAGAACCTTGATAATGGTTTTGAGGGCAGAGTACTATAATTCAGAGACAGTGCTGCTTTCGATTTAGTAAATAACAAGGCACTTATAAACTTCAGAATCTTTGGAGTGGGTGGATATGTTTTATGATTATTTAGCTTTCCTTACAGGTAGGCAGTGGGCAGATGCTGTTGATGGGATCTTGAGCGAACCAAGACCTATTGCGTCTGGAGTTCCATGGGTAGTGTTCTTGGTCCACAGTTATTTTTAGTGTATACAGGTGAGATGGTTGCTGGCTTGGAAAACAAAGATTGTTCAGTATGCTGATTGATGCAACACTTGTATTTAATATTTTACATTTTTATTTATTTATTTATTTATTTGTTAATTTATCTGTTTTTCTAATAACTGATCTCCTCTTTCTGTGTTTCCCATTACTTCGTTACATTTTCTAATGAGCACCATATTCTTTGGAAGCTTGAATTTGAAGTCAATGGCCCCTATGGGCTTGTCCCATATGAACAGGGTTCATCTTCTTAATAATAATAATAGTGCAACTGGTTTTTTTTTAAATATGCATATTCCATTCCAGTAGCCACGTTTCATCTAGTGGATTGTTATTTTTTATTTTATAACCCAATTTTCTTGATTAATTCGTTTGAGGTTAGGGGGCAGAAGACACAGAAGTGTGCGCTCAACCATCACCGACCAGTAGCAAGCATACTGGGGACGGTACTTGCATTATCAGAACTTCCGCATAGCAAGTACTGGCAGAAGGCTTAGGATAGGTACTGAGATACTCTAAACTCTATCTGCGCCTTCTTAGCGATTTAGGCGTTGTCCCCTACGTTGCCAAATGTACTTCTCTCGAGTTTTTAAAGGCTTACCCTTCCCATTTACCCCTTTAAATCGTGCTTCTGTCAAGGAGGTTTAACCTCCTTGGCGTTTGTTAAAGAGGAGGTGACAAGAACGGTCACCATTATTATGTAGCCTACTGTAGATGGAGGTTTCTAGACTCCCCTGTCTGAAGATCGATTAAATGAGATGTGGTGGAGATGGCAGCTAGGTAATTTGAGAATGGGAACGGTTGGGAAGAGCAAACACAAGTGATAAAACTATGGTCAAGGGTCTAGGAGAGAAAGAGAGAGAAGTTTTACTGGAATTCTAGCCAAGCATTAAGGTTGCATGTCACAAAGGAAGTGGCCGAAAAAAGAAGTTAATCACGGGCAAAAAAAAAAAAAAAAAAAAAAAAATGATGAATCACAAAAGGGGTAGCAAAGCCCAGCCACAAGAGACAGATATGGAGGTCAGGGGATAGCCTACAAAGTAAGGGGCAGGGTGTAGGGCTTTATACCGCAGCCTGATAAATTAAGATGAAAGCGAAAAATAGCGGTAGGAGTCTTTTCTCAATCAGGAGATTTTGCGGTCACTTGCACAAGTGTTAGAAAGCAAGCCAGTAATCGTTAGCATTGGCATTACAAAGATAAGGTCAAATAAGAAATGAAAGAATGACAGGATGTGTGTGGTTCAAATGTTTTAAAAATTTCAATAAAGGCGCATTAAAGCGTAACTGACATATGCTTTAGCGTGCAATTTGTCTAATCAGCACCGCTTTTGTATATAGGCTAAATGCAAGTTTTATATGTTGACTAAACATGGAATGATGCAGTACGTTACTCTGAAACTATGATGTGCACATTGGCATTGAATCGGTTTTACTTATATAACTGTAAATCAATATGTAGTGTAGTGCTTTTGATGTATGAATAAAATGCATTTATGAGAGTGTCGTGCTTGTTTGGCTTCTCAGTTCCACCAGATGTAATTACGCAGACGCAAAATCGTAGTACGGTTTTGTTTCATGATGTGGCTCTGTAAGTTTTAAATGGAAAAATGCTACAGGCTTCACTGTGTAGCATTGTTTCAGGTGGTTATTTTAGTAACTGAAAGCTTT
Source organism: Macrobrachium rosenbergii (assembly GCF_040412425.1). Taxonomy (NCBI): domain Eukaryota; kingdom Metazoa; phylum Arthropoda; class Malacostraca; order Decapoda; family Palaemonidae; genus Macrobrachium; species Macrobrachium rosenbergii. The sequence continues at coordinate 34,686,667 of NC_089777.1, forward strand.
ACTGTGTAGTTTTTAAACTGAAATCGGTTGATTCCAGGAAAGAATGATCTATGTCCAAAATAGGCTTTCCTGAAAATACCAGTTGTGGTATAGGAATACATACAGAGCAAACTTCCTTGTAACCTGTATCCTTGGGAGAGCGACCGTGGCGATATCTAAAATGTTCACCTTCGACCTCTTATTCGTGTGTCGTAGGTTTACTAAAGTGAAAAGATACGTCCTGTGTAAATACCACTGATAACTACTTTACGCCCCCTTAAAAGCCTTTAAAACTCCTCTAACAGTCATATCCAGAGCAAATGTGTTTATGCGTGACTCATAATTTATAATTCTTGTGAAATATAACTAAAAGGTAAATAATGCTCACCAATTGTATGAGGCCGGCTGCATGAGCTAGAAGTAGTAAACCAAGAATTCGTCGCAGACAACCCCATCTTTAGTAGTAAGGTAAGGAATTCCTTTTTCTTTTCTTCTCTGCAAGTTAGCCCTATCATTGAGCTACTGCTTATCTACCAAAAATAACCCCATCATTTGACACCAATGCATTTCTGAGACAAAAGTTCTTGAACCTAACCTATTTTAGGGTACCAGATCCATACCTAAGTGCATGATATTTGCTTGAAAGCATTCCATGAACGTACCTTGATTAGAATTAAAATTATTGATGGTGTTAAGACCCTAGTATGTCACTCGTTTTGTGGTTTTCACCACCCAGAAAACCCGGTTTCTCACTGTGGCTCCCCAAATTGTAGGATGTAAGGGTCGGGCCCACCGTACCTATGAATACTCATTTGACAACGAAACGAATGTCGGAAACATCCAAAGCACACTTCAAAACTTTGGGAAATTTATATTCAGTTCTTGAATGCAGTATTGATTTAAAGTAAAATAGGCTAGTACTTTCGCTTGAACTAGAAACACTTGCTAGTGTTACAGTACAGAAACTTTCAAGAAAGACTGAAGAACAATGGCGTTTCATCAGCGTTATAAGTGCGATCGAAAGTTCATTCTCAGTCGGTAATTTTGCTTGCCTAATTGCAGTGTTATATGAGCATTTTGTACTTAAACTATGTTAACTTTATAGAAAATTTCAATTTGGATTTTATATAGGTTACTTAACATGTTTGTATAGGCTAGGATTTTGGGATGGCCTTGAGGTAATGCAGCTCAGGCTTAGCTTTTCATTATTCCCACGAGATCCCTTTTGGCACAATACCGCCTCCCTTTGGATTTATTAATTAGGTTAGTATTTAGACGTTGCAGCACCCTGCTTTAGATCTAGTAGAGGTTAATCATGGGGTTACTGTTCATAACAGATGAAAATTGAGGAATTTAAGATGAAAGGAAAGATACTGGAACAGTTGAGTTAGTGTTCAGAGACTCATTCAAATGAATAAAACCAATACCAACTGAAAAGTGGCATGAGAAGAATAGTTATAGGAAATTAAATCTGAGGTTAACCTCTTGGAATTTAATCACACAATGTGTGACTTTTAAAATTTAACATCAGACATTCCATTGTTGCATGTAGGTGACATAGAATTATTTTGGAAATCTGATAACCAACCCTTTATTTGTGTTAATAAATCCCAGTGGACCAGATATGGCCAGAGTGCAAAAATGGAAACAATGATTAAGCTAACCTAGGCTATGCTACCTTTACCAGCATGCTCTCTGAAGATCCTGCTGTGACCTTGGCTAATATATAAAAATTACACATTAACTTAAAAAAGAAACTATAGAATTCAAAGAATTAATAATTATTCATGTCTATATATAATGATTACATATTAAACTCAAAACAACTAAAACACCATGACACTAGCAAGCTAAGTGTCATTCAAGAAAGTAAGTAAACCTTAGTTTCACCAGACCACTGAGCTGATTAACAGCTGTCCTCGGGCTGGCCCGAAGGATTAGACTTATTTTACGTGGCTAAGAACCAATTGGTTACTTAGCAACGGGACCTACAGCTTATTGTGGAATCCGAACCACATTATAGCGAGAAACGAATTTCTATCACCAGAAATAAATTCCTCTAACTCTTCACTGGCCAGCCGGAGACTCGAACTTAGGCCTAGCGAGTGCTAGTCCACAGCTCTACCGACTCGCCCAACGAAGAGCAGTGTCATTCAAGAATTTTGTTGTGATCAAGTAACTACAGTAATGTTATCAAACACGAGATATTTAAAGATATTGTATATATATAATGTATGTAACAATATAATGAATGCTGTAGGCAGTCCCCGAGTTATGACGGAGATCCGTTCCTACGGTTTGATGTAAGTCAGATTTCATTGCAAGTCGGTTCTTAACATTAAACTTCTTCTTCTTCTTCTTCCCAGCTTGTTCCCATTTTTATATGGGGTCGCTGTTTCAGATGAGCCGTTTCCATCTATTTCTATCCTGTGCTTCTGCCTCATCAATTCCCTTCTCACGCAGGTCTCCCCTCACACAGTCCTTCCATCTCTTTCTTGGTCTCCCTCTTCCTCTTCTTCCCTGGACCTCCATCCCCATAGTATGTCTACCAACGTGGTCCTCATCTCTCCTCAACAGGTGTCCATACCATCTCAGCCTCCCCTCCTGCACTTTCTTTGATATTTCCACCACCTTAGTAGACCCCCTAATGTAATAATTTCGGATCCTCTCCTCTCTCGTCACCCCAGCCATCCATCTAAGCATTCTCATTTCTGCCACATCCATCTTCTCCTCTGTCTTTCTCAAGCTTGCTGTTTCCGTGCCATACATCATTGCTGTTCTTACCACCGTCTTATGAAATTTTCCTTTTAACCTCAGCGGTACTCTTTTGTCACAAAGAACTCCGGAGGCCGCTCTCCAGTTGTTCCAGCCTGCCTGTACCCGATGTTTTACTTCTTCTTCCATACGTCCTCCAGCATTAATAAAGGATCCCAAATACTTTAAATTTTCAACTCTCTTTATTGGTTCTCCCCCAAGCTGAACACTTTCCCTATCACCCCCATCATTGGTGGTACACATATATTCTGTCTTAGATCTACTTATTCTCATTCCTCTGTCCTCCAGTACTTGTCTCCATCTTTCCAGTTTCATTTCCAGATCTTCCCTGCTCTCTGCACACAGGACAATATCATCCGCATACAATATGTTCCACGGTACTGCCTCCCTTACTTCCTCTATGATAACGTCCATCACAATGTTAAAAATAAATGGGCTAAGAGCCGACCCCTGGTGTAATCCTACTCTCACCTCAAAACCCTCCGTCTCCCCAACACTGCTCCTCACTCTGGTAAATACATTCCGGTACATTTCCTTTATCAATCGCACGTACTTCTCTGGCACCATCCTCTCCCTCAGGCTCCTCCATACCTCTTGTCTGGGGACTCGGTCGTAAGCCTTTTCAAGGTCAATGAATACCATATGTAGGTCCCTTTGTTTTTCCCCGAATTTCTCCATTAGTTGTCTCAGACAAAATATACCATCTGTTGTTCCTCTTCCCTTCATAAATCCCATCTGCTCTTTACCTATTTCTACTTCTTCCCTTAGTCTGGCATCTATCATCCTTTCCAGTATCTTCAAAGTGTGGGACATTAGTTTAATGCCCCTATAATTACCACACTCTTGGACATCTCCTCTCCCTTTGAAAATTGGGATCAGTATACTCCCATGCCACTCATTTGGTATCTTTTCCTGCTCAAGGATCTTTATCATAAGATCGTAAAGTATATCCACTCCTTCATCCCCTAATGCCTTCCATGCCTCCACAGGTATCATGTCTGGTCTGGTTGCCTTCCCATTTTTCATCTTCTTCATTGCATCCAGCACCTCTTGCTTAGAAAACCTCATCACCGTGCCAATGTTTGCATGCCCATCCCCTCTTATTAGTCTATTATTTTCTTCATTTAACAGCTGTTCGAAATATTCTTTCCATCTCTTCACAATGTCTTCTTCCTTTCTAAGTACTACCCCATCTTGATCTTTTATTTGTTTGATATGTGTAATATCTTTGGTGCTCTTATTTCTAGCCTTTGATAGCTTGATCATCTTATTTAATCCTTCCTTCGTCCCCAGCTCATTATACACATCATCATATGACTTTGCTTTAGCTTGGGCTACCATCTTTTTCACCACCTTGTTTTTCTCTCTGAACCGATCTCTGTCTTCCACTGACTGTGACTCTTCCCATCTCTTTGCCTCCTTCTTATCTTTTACTACTTTCCCAATGTCTTCCTCCCACCACCAACTCTCCCTTTCCTCCCATATGATCCCCGATGTCTCTCCCAGCAGCTCCTTTCCATGTCTTCTAATTACTGCTGCATTTCGTGCCCACCATTCTTGAACATCTTCAATTCCTATATCAATGTCCTCCAAAACCCTCCTCTTAAACTCTCTCTTCTTATCCTCCTCCCTCACTAATTTGTACCATTTAATTTTCATTATCCCTTTAGCTTTGGTTTTTCTTTCCCTTTTTAGCTTCAAATCCATGCATAGCAGTCTGTGTTGGGGGGCTACATGGTCGCCTGGGATAACTTTGCAGTTCTTGACCTCCCCAGCTTTATCCTTTTATATAGGAAGTAGTCTATTTGGGAACATCTTCCCCACTCCTGTATGTTATTAGGTGTTCCCTTTTCTTCATAAAGAATGTGTTTACTATTGCCATGTCGAGTGCCACAGCAAAGTCCACTACATTCTCCCCTTCTGGGTTTCTCTCCCCAATTCCATGGCCCCCATGCACCCGACCAATCGCTTCATTTTCACATCCAACATGGCCATTCAAATCTGCTCCCACTATCACCCTCTCATGTTCTTCCACTTCTTGCATTACTCCATCCATGTCTCTCCAGAAACTTCCCTTCTCTTCTTCTGTGCAACCAACTTGTGGTGCGTATGCACTTATAATATTCAGACTCTCTCCCCCAAAGCACATCTTCAATCTGATGATACAGTCATTCTTTCTTTGTACTTCTATCACTGTCTTCTTCAATTCACCAGACAGTACTATGCCAACTCCATTTCTGCCTTGTTTATTTGCTCCACTATAGTACAGCTTATATCCATCCCCCAATTCTTTAGCTTTATTTCCTTTCCATCGCGTTTCTTGCACACACAAAACATCTACTTTCCTTTTCCTCATCAGGTTAGCCAACTCTCTACCTCTCCCAGTCATAGACCCAATATTAAGCTGACATACTCTAAATCCAATGTGAGCTCGCTTCTTTAGCTGCACCCGCTCCTGATGCAGTAGCCCTTGCCTTATCACAGAGTTAGGGCGATGTCTCTGTGCGTCGTTTACAGAGTACGCCCTAGCATTACCTCTTTCCATATTTCGGCTCATTCCATGGTTTTGGCACAGATTTTTACGGCCGGATGCCCTTCCTGACACCAACCCTCCCTATTTATCCGGGCTTGGGACCGGCACCCATGAAAATGGCTAGGTTCGGCTCTTAACATTAAACAATATATAAAAATGAAAAAAAGTGAAGAATTCCTTACCTTTAATCCTGTGGTTGGCTTGTGCACTGGAAGGGCCATTTTGCAGGATGTAGAGACAGGCTTAGAGAGATGAGGGAGCTGGAGATGCAGGAGGAGAACCTGCAGAAGGTGCTGGAGATACGGGTGCAGGGGAGTTTGGGTGATGCGAAGTTGCAGATGGCGTTGGAGATACAAGTGGTGGGGGTCTGGGTTAGAAAGTACTGGGGTCACTGTGTCTGGAATGGTAGATGGTGCTGGAGATTGCTTCTTAAATAATGTTCAAGGCTAGGCTGGACAATTTTTTTTTTTTTTGCTCCTCCAAAGTCTCCCTGTAAAAACTGAGCTAATCCATGACTCCCTCTAAGTATCTCGGTTTATCTTTCAATGTTTGGGTTCTCACCTTCGAAATATGCCATCCCTGCCTCTACCAGGAAAAAACCTTTTAACAAGCCCTTTCCTCTTAATAACTTGGGCTCTGGGAATGGTGCCTCTTCCTCCTCCTCATTTTATGCTTGTCCAGCTGAATGAGGTCCTCTTCAGATAACTCCTCTCCATGGGATTCCAGCAGCTCATTGACATCGTTACCATCCACCTCCAAATTTAGCTCCTTATTCCAACAATTTTGTTGGTGACACTTTCTAGTGTCTGCTCAAAGCCCTGAAAGTCATTCACAAACTGCGGACACAGTTTCTTCCAGGCTGCATTCATATTGGTCTGTTTTACCTCATCCCAAGCATCTGCAATGTTCTTCACAGCTTCATTAATGTTGTAGGACTTCCAAAAGTCCTTGAGAGTCAAGTCCTTGTTTCTTTCAATGGCCTTGAAGGCAGCGTTAATTGTCCTTTGGAGGTAGTAGGCCTTGGAGGCAATGACACCCTGGTCCATTGGTTGCAAAATGGATGTAGTATTTGCAGGAAAGTAAACTACCATTGCATTAGGATGCATGTCATTCATTTGTGAAGGGTGTCCAGGGGCATTATCCAATACAAGCAAAACCTTAAAGGGCAGACCCTTCAAAGCACAATATTGTTCCACTGTGGGCACAAAGTGAATACAGTATTAAACCAGTCTTCAAAGATACAAAGTGTAACCCAAGCCACCTTAGACTTCAAAATGACAGGAAGATGACTCTTGAAAATCCCCAGGAGTTCCCTTGGGTCCTCAGCCAAATGTACTAACAAGGGCTTAAGCTAAAAGTTGCCACCAGCATTACCCCCAAGAAGTAAAGTCAGTCTCGCCTTACTGACTTATGGCCTGGTGCTGACTTCTCCTGCTTTGAGATGTACGTATGACTAGGCATACGCTTCCAAAATAAGCCTGTGTCATCCACATTAAACACTTGCTCGGGTAAGTAACCCCCCTCCCTAATTATTTCAGCCAACCTGCTAGGAAAATTTTTTGCTGCTTCCTCATTAGCACTAGCAACGTCACCTTGCACCATAGGATTTTGCAAATTAGTGTAACCTTATAGTGACTAAACTAGTCTTTACTTGCTATAAACTGTTCACTTTCACTCCCTTCCCCCCTTTTCACTTTTCAATGCCTCTGTATAACCTTTTGGCCTTTTCGTGAATCACCATAAGGCTCGCTGGAATATGACACTGATTCTGGTCTTCAAACCAGGTCAGCTATTATCTTTTCATCTCAACAATGAGACCACTACGCTCCTTGTTATAATGGTCGCTTTCATAGGAGCAGCTCCTTTCACATGTTCAAGGATACATTCCTTATCTGTATAATAATAGCGACAATCGACCGACTAAGCCCAAGCTAACAACCGATGTTAATGGCAGTTTCTCCCGTTTGTGAGCACTTCACTATGTCTAATTTCACTTCCATCGTAATGGCTTTCCTTTTCTTCGACACACTGCCATCAGAAGAGTCAGTTTTATGCTCAGAAGCCATAACAAAGGGCAAAAAGATACAAAGCATGATGCGTAACATAACGAAAGCACAGGCTGACATGAGAACAACGTACCACAATGGCATGCTGCAGAGTACTGATCAGCGCGGTCTTCCTTACTTACACTGTACAATACAGTATGCCTATGCTGCACTGAACAACAATAACAAAAAGCAGAACCAACTTGCGTCTCGTAGCTACGCCGCCAGTGCCCATACCTACGCTGACATCTCATTGTAACCTTGGGTCACCATTGTTTGTCGGAACCAGATTTATTTTGAATAGCGTCTTAAGATCGGATTGACGTAGGTTGGGTGCGTCGTAACCTGGGAACTGCCTGTATATGTACAAAAGTAACAAGAAAATGAAAATACAATGACCGCATTTCCTGTAAAAATATAATGAATGGTAATGCAAAGCTTCTGCACTTCCCATTTGCTAGAATTCCTTGTCATGTACATTTTATGTGAAGTACATACTGTTCCTTTGTTTGTACTTGAATGCAAACCATCACCATTTATGTAAGAGAATCACTTAGTGTGAGCTGGAACAGTTGTTGATACTTAGTAACAAGGTAGTTAACTAGAGGTAAGCCTATGGGTGAGAGCAGGGGAATTCTCACCCACCTGCCATCATCAAGCACATTTTCTTTGGCTGCAGTCGAGTTAAGATGTCTTGCTGTGCTCTGACTGACTATCAAGTTGGAGTTTTTCATTGCATGTTGGGGTTTTGTAGGCAGGTGTTTAGCAGCTTAATGTCCTTGGTGCAAATGCAACCAGTTTTCTATTCTGCATTGGTATTAGGAGTGTGCTGGCTGGTTTTCTTCACGGTGGAGAGGTTTAGCTGCAGTGGAGGAAGGCTGAAAGAAGTTTGCTGGTTTCTTCATGGGGATTACCCCTTAAGGGATGGGCTAAATATATATCAAGCACACCCCCAGACCGAGCAAACTTTAAGGTTGGCCAATTTAAGAAAAAACATCAATGGAAAGAGGAAGATACGCAAATGCACATGGTGTAAGAAAAAGAATTATAAAAATCTTTCCCTGCCTTCCACGGGAAGTTGAAAGTGACTATTCACAATGCCGTGTAGGGCCTCTTTTACAAAACACTCTTGGAAATATGTTGATTTTACTTATTCACAACGGTGTGTAGGGCCTCTTTTACAGAACACACTTTTAAATATGTTAATTTTACCGAGTTATGCATGCTTTGTCTAATAAATTTTATTTTTTGTAGAATTATAATACAGCTCACATAATATCATAAGATAAGAACTAAAATCAGTAACAAGTTCTGAGTATATTTGTTGTAATATATTTACAAGGGTTACTGAGATGGGGAGATGCAGTAACTTTTTGTGAGGTATACATGTCTTTTTTTTTTTTTTTTTCTTTGCACTTTTCTTTTTCAAAATTACAATTATAGCTGACATATTATCATAAAAGATAAGAATTAAAACCAGTAGCGATCCCTGGATATATTTATGAGCAAATGAATAAAAAGATGTCCTGGAGCTGCAGAGAGGCAGTACAAGGCATACTGATTGATATCTCACGTGCTGAGCTATTATAGTTGCCATAAGTCATGTATGGCCCAATGAAGTGCTATGAACATTTTTCCCACTAAATTCATCCAAACCGAATGGCTTGCAATATTAATTACTCATATGAGTTATCCCGCCCATCACTCAAAACCTGTTATAGATGCTCATATGATGATTCCCGTCCAATAAGGGGTAATCGCTCCTGTATCCGGATTAATACATCAAGGCCCTGCTGGATAATGGAAATTTCCAAATATTGTCATAAAACCTTGAGGTATAGTTGTCATGAAGTTCTTTGTTTTAAGATTTTAGTAAGTTCTGCAGTGTTCATGTAGGCTATATGCTCTACTGGAATCCAAATATTGTCAGATCTATATATGACTGTCTCTTAGAAATGATTAGTTTGGCTCAGTCACAGGATTCAAAAAGTTCATTCGTTACACATGGGGACTGAAATGCAAAGCACAGAGAGTGGGTTAATTAAAATTCCACTGACCAGCATAGTTGGTCTGCTTTTGAATTCTGTGTATCTTCTGATTTTGTCCAGCTAATTGAGGAACCCACGCATATATCTGTTAATGGACCTCATTTTTGCAGATCTTCCATCTGTCATTAAATCCAAGGTACAGTCCAGTTCAAAAGTCTGTCGACACTCTCTGGTCATAATTTTAAGTTTACATAGATGGCGCTAGTCTCGCTACCACCAGGCTGAACTTGGAGTGGCTGTTCTTTGATCTTCCCAGTTGAAATGGGTAGAGTAAGGAGAGGAGGAGAAGCCTCGTTTAACATACGATAATTATATATTTTTTCTCTCCTGTTTGACAAGTGCAATGATAATCATTACAAACATTTCTAGTGTTTGGGTAGATTCATAGGGTTGATATATACAGTAGATAGATGTAATGCTTCAAACACTATATAATCATATATATAATACTAACATAATGAAACAGTAATTTGGGATTAGTTAAAACAAGCAAAATTCAGATTTTCTTGCCGCATGTTAAATATGGCATTGTCTAGTCAACTCTGTTATACTTAATTTATTTACCATAACCATACTATCCTTTGTATCACGAATTTGATTTTTATCTTCTCCATTCTCTTCATTATTTGACATAGACAAAATAACTTACTAGGTTTACCCAAAGAGAGAGAGAGAGATAGTCAAGAAGACAATTGTCCACATTGAAGTGCACCTAGGTGTACAGTGAACCCCCGTATTCACAAGGGATGCGTCCCACACACCCCCGCAAATAGCTAAAATCCGCGAATACTTAAAACCCCTCTAAAAACACTTAGAACTGCCCATTTTGATATTTTATTAAACACAGAAAAACCCTGCAAAAATGCATATTCTTGAGTATTTTAATAGTTTTATCACAAAACGTGCATTTATTCATGAAAATTATATGAAAATACAGTAATTAGTGAACATTTCTCACTGAAAAATAACGCGAATGGGCGAATAAAGGGATTTTGACAAAGGAAAAATCTATTTCTGGGGGAAGACCTGTGTCACCCAGTGAAATTGGTTCCAATTAGCACATTTCTAGGTATAAGATTGCTATATATACCAGAGAAAAAAGCTATGTAGAATGCTGGAGTTACTACCTCCAGTTCGATCATCTCAAACAGATGTTGATATATACCAGGGGTGAGCTATTACGCTTCCACAGGCCTTTGTCCAATAGACTTCTCAATTCTCAAAGACCCAAATTGGATGAGCCGTTACACACTTGTAACCCGGAATACTCACCCGACCGCCAAGTAGGCGTCATCACGAGACTGACACGTCATCCCAAATTTAGCACCCACCAAGCTGAGTATTTCTCCCGGGTGGGAAAAAACGAGGGGTGGGTCACTGGGTGACACAGGTCTTCCCCCAGAAATAGATTTTTCCTTTGTCAAAATCCCTTTTCTGGGTCGACCTGTGTCAGCCAGTGAAATAGTGACAGAGAATTAGCTATACGAAAGCTTGGTGGCCCGCCTCAAAGAAAAGCTTAAAACATTTGGCCACTGTGTTTTAATACTGCAATTCAAAGAATACACAATTGGAACTAAAATAAAACATTTAAAGAAAACTTGACTGTGTTTTAATACTGACAATTCAAACATTATCACAAAATCAGAATTCAGAGGCACACAGGTAAAAAATTCAGAAATACACAGTAAAATTTTGAGGTACTCAGATAAAAATTTTGAATACTAGATATTAATCCAACTAGGATACTTAAGGCTAACAAAAGTAAATGACAATGAGGCAATTGTGGAAATAAATGGGCTAGGCTAAGGGGCAGAACTGACCCAAGGGCAGACGTAAGGCAAGCAGGTGAGACAGGGGGTCAGGGACTAAATTCATATAAACTAAACTTGAGTTGGACCAAGGGGAACCACATTACCCACTGCAACTGTGGAAAATTTAAGGGCCTCTAAAGACTTAAGATAGTGGCGTTTAAATACTTTTGGTGATTTCCAACCCGTATACTTCTTAAGATCATCAAAATTCATATAATGAAAAAAGTTAGTAGAAGTGGCCACCGCACGAACATCATGGACCCTAGGTACTGATTCCGGATTTTTGCTTAATAAAATAAAGAATTTGTTGTCTGATGGCTTTGAGTGAAATATTGCCCCCCTTCCCTAACAAAAAGGGGACCCGAAGTTCTATTAGAGGTCCTATCTAAGTAAGCCATTAAAGTATTGACTGGGCACAGAGATAAATCTTGTGGAAGAGGGACAATCTTCCAAGGAGACCACCTATTCTGCGGGTCTTCGTTCTTTGCTAAAAAACTAGGATCTGGGGATAACAGAACTTCACCTGACGGGAGGAAATCGACATGATTAGATTCTCTAGAAAGAGCAGACAGTTCAGAAATTCTAGCCTCTGAGGCTAGACTTACTAAGAACAGAGTTTTCCTTAACAGAATCGGGTATGAACATGAAAGATTATCAGTGTCTGATGCCAACCTAAGAACATCATTTAAGTACCAGGAGACCGTGTGTGGACGGGTTGCTGGTCTAAGGCGTGCACATGCTTTAGGGATAGATGAAAAATACGAGTCTGAAAGATTAATATTAAAACCATGTAAAAATATTCTTTTTAAAGCAGATTTAGTTGTAGTAACAGTACTAGAAGCCAAACCCTTCTCGAATAATGACCTAAAGAAAGAGATTGCTAGGTTCGTGGTCATCTCATGAGCATTTGATTCTCTCAGAAACAACGCTAATTTCTTAACTGCCGAGTCATACTGCCTGAGGGTAGATTCTCTTTTATCAGATTCAATAAATAATATATTAAGAGGGTCAATTTTGGCGTCTTTAAGCACTGCGTATTTCATGAAATCCATAAAGCTAGGGCACTGAGAATTCTTGAAGCTGACACAATCCGAGTTTGTAGTATTTGTGTCAACTGTGGGTTGGGAATAGGTCTGGGAGTGAGCTTCAACTCTAGAAGTAAGGGAAACCAACTGCTTTTGGGCCAGTTGGGTGCCACCAGTGCTACTCGGCCTCTGAATGATCTCAGCTTGTGCAAAACTTTCATCAGCAAATTTACCGGGGAAAACAGATAGATCCTTTGCCACCTGTTCCAATCGAATGTCACTGCATCTGTGGAATAAGCCAGAGGATCCAGATTGGGAGCTACGTAACAGGGAAGTTTGTGGTTGCTCTCTGTGGCAAACAGGTCTACCTGGAGACCCGGTACCTGAAGACAAATCCATGCGAACGACTTCTTGTCTAGAGACCACTCCGACTCCAGTGGGGTTGTCCTGGAAAGTGAGTCTGCAATGACATTCCGGACACCTGCCAGGTGGGTGGCTGACAGATGCCAACAATGTTTCCTTGCTAGGGAGAAAATCGCAATCATCACTTGATTGATATGACCTGAATTGAGCCTCCCCTGTTCAGGCAATGTACTATAACTGCATTGTCTAGTACCAACCTGATGTGAATCTGTCTGGCGGGCGAAGTTTCTTTAACGTTAGGAACACCGCCATGGCTTCTAGGATGTTTATATGGAACTGGCGGAACACTGTCGACCACGTTTCTTGGACTTTTCTGTGTTGGGAGTATCCCCCCCAACCGCTCAGGGAGGCGTCTGTATGTACCACGAGAGATGGAGGGGGAAATTGGAGAGGCATTGACCTTGACAAGCTCTTGACTGTCGACCAAGGGCGAAGTCTTTCCTCAAGATCTGGGGATCAGAGAAAGTTTGTCTCTGCTCCGCCTGTTGGCTCGTTTCCGCCAAACCCTGTTTATGTCTTTCAGTTTGGTTTTCAGCAGCAAGTCTGTCACCGAAGCAAACTGAAGAGAGCCGAGAATCCTTTCCTGGGTACGACGAGAGGCATGCTTGTTTCTGAGGAACTGTCTGGTAGCTTTGGCTATTTCTTTTCTTTTGGCTGGTGGCAAAGACAGTTTGTGAGTGCTGAGGTCCCAATGAATCCCTAGCCACTGGAATTGAGCTGCTGGGACTAAGCGTGATTTCTTCCTGTTTATATGGAAACCGGGGTATTCCAAGAAATTGATGACTATATGGGTTGCTCTTTGACACTCTTTGGCACTGGGTGCCCAAATGATCCAATCGTCCAGATACGCAGCCAACATGATCCCTTGGGACCGCAGCTCTTGAACGACTGTCTCTGCCAGTTTGGTAAAAATTTGGGGTGCGATGTTGAGCCTGAATGGCATGACCCTGAAGGAGTAGGCTTGTTTTCCTAGTCTGAATCCCAGGTAAGGGGAGAAGTTTCTCGCAATAGGGACGTGATAATATGCGTCTGTAAGATCTATAGAGGTGGTGACGGCCCCACGAGGAAGTAGGGTCCGCACCTGTGAGATTGTAAGCATGCGGAATTTGTTGCATTGAATGAATGAATTGAGGCGGGACAGGTCCAGAATTACTCTTCGCTTGTCTGAGTCCTTCTTCGGAACACTGAACAGACGGCCTTGAAATTTCAAGTGTCTGACTTTCCTTATTGCATTCTTCTGCAGGAGTTGTTCTGCAAAATCCTGTAAGTCCTGGGATGGGTGTTGAAGGAACCTGACTGTTGGGGGAGGCCCCTTGCACCAGCTCCAACCCAGTCCTTTCGAGACTATGCTGTGGGTCCACGGGCTGAAGGCCCAAGGGTCCCTGAAGAGATACAATCTCCCTCCTACCTGGGGTATCTCATTGATTAGGGAAGGTCTGCTACCTTTGGCCCCGCGGCCTCCCCTTCCTCGTGAGAGGGGCCTGGATGTTGCTCTACCTCTGTAGACAGCTCTAGCCCTGCTTCCTCTCGCATATCTGTTATAGCCTCGAAATGTTCCCGAGCTTTCAAACGAGGCGTTGAAAGCTGGGGACGTCACGAAAGTTGGTGCAGCGGAAGCATGTTGATTCGGATGCACCAAAACAAACTGCTGTTGGGGTTGCGCCTTAGATGTGGAGGGCTGCCTGACCTGTGAAACTGGAACAGCCTGAAGCACAGTCGGGGCTTGAGGTCTCTTAAAGCCTTGGAACCTCCTGAACCTCTTCCCTTTAGGTTGAGGGCCGGAGGTCTCGGAAAACTTCCTCTTAAAAGGAAGGCCCCAACGAGAACGGAGACTTTGGTTGGCTCTAGTAGCTTCAGCCATAACAGCATTAACCTCATCCTCCGGAAAGAGATTAGGTCCCCAGATAGAACTTTTTATTAGCCTATTAGGTTCATGTCTGATGGTGGTCTCCATAAAGATGTGTTTTCTGCAATTTTGTCAGGCTACAACAAAGTCGTAAAGATCTGACTGGAAGGAAGCCAGAAAAGACTTTGTAACCACCTGAAACAAGGGCTCATCATGATAGGCTAGAACTGTTACTTCTGACATAGTGACTGCGTGCAGGGAACGACCTAACCTGCACCTAGCTTCAAATTCTATTTTGAGCAAAGCTTCTGGAATTCGAGGAAGATGCTCACTGAACAAGGCGGAGGCACACTCAGGATCGAGCTTCCCTACTGTAAAAATTGCTGGAGCTCCCAACCAACACTCCGAATCTCCGGGAAAAAGGAGAGAGGTGGAATCCGTTTCCCGGAGCTGAGGCATAGGCTTGCCATCCAAACCCGCTTGAAGAGTCAACTCCGCAATTTTAGTAGTGCAAGGAGTCGGAATGGCATCGCCAGTAGAGAACATCGTGAAAGTCCCTTTGAAAGGAGTGAGCTTAGTGTTCTCGCACTCCCAACTGGTGAGAGCGCACAACAGAGTAGATTGAGCCTGATCCTTTGGAAAGATAACCGTCTCCTTAGGGACCTTATCAGACCTAACCCAGGCTTCTTCCATTAGCCTGGCAAAACCTGGATAGGGGGCTCAAAGCCATCAGACAACAAATTCTTTATTTTATTAAGCAAGCAAATCTGGAATCAGTACCTAGGGTCCATGATGTTCGTGCGGTGGCCACTTCTACTAATTTTTTTCATTATATGAATTTTGATGATCTTATGAAGTATATGGGTTGGAAATCACCAAAAGTATTTAAACGCCACTATCTTAAGTCTTTAGAAGCCCTTAAATTTTCCACAGTTGCAGTGGGTAATGTGGTTCCCCCTGGTCCAACTCAAGTTTAGTTTATATGAATTTAGTCCCTGACCCCCTGTCTCACCTGCTTGCCCTACGTCTACCCTTGGGTCAGTTCTGCCCCTTAGCCTAGCCCATTTATTTCCACAACTGCCTCATTGTCATTTACTTTTGTTAGCCTTAAGTATCCTAGTTGGATTAATATCTAGTATTCAAAATTTTTATCTGAGTACCTCAAAATTTTACTGTGTATTTCTGAATTTTTTACCTGTGTGCCTCTGAATTCTGATTTTGTGATAATGTTTGAATTGTCAGTATTAAAACACAGTCAAGTTTTGTTTAAATGTTTTATTTTAGTTCCGATTGTGTATTCTTTGAGGCGGGCCACCAAGCTTTTATATAGTTAATTCTCTGTCACTATTTCACTGGCTGACACAGGTCGACCCAGAAAAGGGATTTTGACAAAGGAAAAATCTATTTCTGGGGGAAGACCTGTGTCACCCAGTGACCCACCCCTCGTTTTTCCCACCCGGGAGAAATACTCAGCAGTGGGTGCTAAATTTGGGATGACGTGTCAGTCTCGTGATGACGCCTACTTGGCGGTCGGGTGAGTATTCGGGTTACAAGTGTGTAATGGCTCATCCAATTTGGGTCTTTGAGAATTGAGAAGTCTATTGGACAAAGGCCTGTGGAGGCGTAATAGCTCACCCTGGTATATATCAACATCTGTTTGAGATGATCGAACTAGAGGTAGTAACTCCAGCATTCTACATAGCTTTTTTCTCTGGTATATATAGCAATCTTATACCTAGAAATGTGCTAATTGGAACCAATTTCCACAGAGAAACCCACGAATGTGAGAGTCCGCGAATCATGAGAACGCGAATATGGGGGTTTACTGTATTAAGTAATCACCTGTAATTTAATGTCCTTTCATAAGTCATGCATAATACACTTGGTAGTTTGCTCTTATACATATTAGGAAATCTATTTAAATGTATAAATCATGGTTTCTATAGAACATATGATCACATCCATTTGTGAAGTGATTATCATTATGTTGTTTTGCTTGAATGCTTTTTTAGGTTGTATCCTTTCGAGTTCTATCATAGTGGTCTGCATTCATCACTGGTAACACTTATTCATTACTTAAATCTTTTCAATCTCACAAATGTGAAGATATGCGCCAGCATTTAAATGGTATTTAAATCCCTTGTGAAAGCGTGATTAAGAAAAATAACTTATCTTATGGAGATGTGATTTGTATCCTGTATTTTTTCCATTTTCATATCAATTTGCTATTGTTTCAGTGAATGGGCTACTTGGTCCATCCATACCGTCGTGCATTTGCCCGACGGGCAAAACAATTACCATGTCAAAAATGGAGAATCGCATTAGACTCGAGGGAAAAACCTCAATTGCTCTGGTAAGAAAGTGTTGCTAGATCCATCGAAGTCTTTCCCTCGAATATGACGTCCTGATTCTCCATTTTTGACATGGCAACAGTTTTGCCAGTCGGGCATATGCACGATGGTGTGGATAGACCCTTATTCACATCACTACTGTAACTGTAAATACATCAAATGGACTTGGAAATATTTGGAGAAATTCTCTACACAATAATGGCAAAACAAATACTATTTTCAATTTATTCATATTCAAATAACATCAGTATTAGGTGCACCCTCTAAGAGCTTCAACAAAGAAGAATTATACTATTTCTGATTTATTTTCAAATAACATCAATATTTCGCCCACCCTCCAAGCTTCCACAAATAGAAAAACTATTTCAAATTTATTTATATTCAAATAACATCAATATTTGGTCAGCCCTCCAAGAACTTCAAGAACAAGATTCTAATCTATTTTCAACTATATCAATATTGGGTCCATCCTCCAAGAGGTTCTACAATAAAAAATATATACTATTTTTAATTTATTTGTTTTCAATAACATCAGTATTTGATCCATCCGCCATGAGCTTCAATAACTTCATTAATTCTTTTTGGCATAGAATTGACGAGATTCAGACAGATGTTGGGGCGGTGGCGGATACTTTCCCATACATCCTGGGCATGTCTTACAATTGCTTCCTTGGTGCGCTCTTGGCCAATATCCCAGTCTTGAACCATGATGCCCCACAGATTTTCGATGGGGTTCATGTCGCATCCTTTTGTCGGCCAATCCAAGAATTCAATCTCTGGGTGTAACTGGGCCCATTCACTTACCCTGTGGAAGGTATGGATTGGGCTCCTGTCCTGCACAACCTTAATAGTTTGGGGAGCTGGAATAGCTATAGTTCGCACAGTCCGTAATAGTGATTCAAGGATGCCGATGTATTTTTCGCTTGTTAGTCGGCCTTCGATCTGTAAGAGCTCACCAGGTCCAAAAGCCCACATCCACCCCCACATAGCAGTGCTTACTCTACCACTTTTTGCTCTTTCATTGATGTTTTGTTTACTATACCTTGTGTTGCGGACCCTCCAGCAGATCCTTTCCCCTGCTTTCACTGACGAGAAACACTTTTCATCGGTGATTATAACATTTTGCCAAAATGTAGCATCCTCTGCAGAATACTGAAGTGCAAATCCCAGCCGATGTTCTCGGGCGGTGTGTTTCAATGCCTCTTTCAATGCTGGGACATGACACATTATACCATTTGCTTGGAGGCCGCGTCTCATTGTAAGTGGGCTGCAGATTAGTCCAAGGTCCCGTGTTATCTTCAAGGCTGATTTAAAGGGACTTCTCTGTGACGCTTCTACGATGGCTTGGTCTTGCTGAGGTGTTGTAACTTTAGGCCGTCCACTGTGGGGTCTGGTTTGCACTGACCCTTCTTCTTGCCATCGTTTGATCCACTTATGAACCGTTGATCGATGGAGCCCAGTTCTATGTGCAGTAACACTGACAGGCAAATTGCACTCCCATAAAGCAATAATTCTTGCACGATCAGTTATGACTGAGGTGGAATTTGCCCTTTGCTCTGCCATGTTCTCAGAAACAAATATCGTAGATAAGAGCAATGTGTGATAACAATTGCCCATAATCATATCAAATCAAAATCATATGGAAGATATTGTTATGAGAGTAGATATTGTTGGATGAAATATAATTCTATTTCAAATGTTCTTTCAATTTATATTTGTGCTTTCAATCACAATATGAAATGTAAGTAACTTACAAGGGAGTTGCGATGCTTCTATGGACGTATGAATTTTCCATTTTCGAAAATAACCTCTGGTCCTTGGTCATTGGTGGAGCACTTTGTAAGCTCGGTAGTTCAGAAAATGCTGATGAACGATGCTTAACAATAATTATCATCACTTAAAGAACCTCAAAGTTGAAATAATATTCAAAATAGAAAAAAAAAACTTGAAAGATAATTGAATATAACATTGTTCTATATGAATGAATTAGTTTTCTTATAAGATGTCTGAAATTGAAAATATATATAATTATGCAATGCAATTCTAATAAAGAAACAAACTCCCTCCCCAAGTCCTTTGCATCCCTGCAAAGCTAATGTCTCTGCACTATTCCATTGCGAGCCTCGTACTGCATTGTTACTGGTTTAAACTAATTAAAATTAACTATTTTAATAGGGCCAGCTGATGTGTGTACAAGCCAAAATACAGGTGAATTGAACATGTCTTACAACACAAAATTTTGGGAAAAAAATTCAAAACAATCAGCACTCACTCTTCCCTAAAAACAGATCAATACCAAAATAAAAATAATAAAAAAAATAAAAGGTTTTAAAAGAACAAGTTCTGCTTTACACTTACAACAAGAAATGCGAACACAGCAAAAAAAAAAAAAAACTTTAACGCTGTGTGTGGCAACCATGGCATCAAAATTTTAATCACACTACACACTGCAATGTACTAAACTTTCCTCAAACAGCTGGAAAAAAAAAAAAATCATTTGGAAATTTAGACACAACAACATAAAATAAAAGCTGTGAAATTTTTAACAAAACAAGAAAAACACATTTTCAAAGCATCAATTTACCTTAAGACAACTACACAAAATAATAATAATGAAAAATCATATATCATGCACAAAAATTCCAGCACCTGTGCGAATTGAACATAAAAGAAATCTTACAGAAAATGTGCCTCCAGGTTGGTATTTTACTGAACACAAAATAAGTGACAACAACAACAAAAAATGAAAGCATTGACATAACAAAAAACGTTGGACACGCAAATGAAAACCACTGCTGTTGAGACTGGTTGATATCTCTAAGGTTAAGTGCAATGTGAAATCAAAGGGGGAACTGTGTCAAGCGCCCTAGACTGCTGATAATCAGAAGACTTTGCACGTAGACAGATCCGTTACCAAAGGTTGTTCTCTTTGCTGCTCGCTGGGAGTGAAGAAGGAAAAGGAGAAAGGAATAAGACCATTCACTGCAGTCACAATCTCTTTCAAACCAACATCTGGACTAGGTACAATTTACCCACAAGGAGCACTGGTAAGTTAGACCACTTGTTGGGCAGCCACCATCGGGCGCAAGGAAAGTGTCCAAGGACCTATGAGTGACGTCCTTCAGGCAGAGGTGAAGGTTGTCTGACGATTCCATGTACCAGCCCTCAAAACTTGTTGAACCGACAGTGTTTTCCTAAAAGCGATGGGGGGCTGAGACCCCTGACATCATGAGCTTTAGGTCGTACTGAGCTGTCATCTACATTAGTAGTAGTATACAGTATGCACTTTTGATAACCTCCCGTAGCCAGGAGGAGATGGTATTCCTGGACATTTCTTTATTGTTCGGCCAGTACTAACAAAAAGCCTTTGACACCCAGGTCTGAGGTATTGAGTTCTTTTTAGATAGTAGTGCAGTGTCTGAACTGGACATAAGAGCATTTCACTGGGATCATCGGCAACAAAATCTGCAAGGGACAGAAACTCTAATCTGTCATCGGGAACTGCTAGGGAAATTCTCCTGCACAGCTGGAATACCGGTTGTGAAATCATTCGATGTAATACGATGAAGGTATGGCGGAGTAATACATAGTGGAGTAAAAGATGGTCTTTTAATGTGTGAGGTGACATGCCATCTTTCATTGTCTTAGGTGAAAGGTGTTTTTGGATTAATTAAAGGATTTTGACAAAGGAAAATCTATTTCTGGGGAGATACCTGTGTCACCCGGTGAAATAACCTTTCAGCACTTATTTCTAGGTAAAGCTATTGCTAAATATACCAGAGAAAAGCTAAAAAGCTAAGCCGGAGTTACTACCCCCGGTGCGAGCTCCATGGTATGGAGTCGTGTATGAGAAAGGGTGAGATTGTCACAATCACAGGCCTCTGCCCTGTAAACTTTCCCAATGTCAAAAGTCCCACTGAGTGAGGTGCTGTTACATACCCCCACACCACTCGCGGACTGTAAACAAGCCGGCGTCACCCACATTCCACATTAGCAGCCCACACTGGAATGGTATTTTACCAGGGGAAGAAAGAAACATGGGGTGGTCACTGGGTGACACAGGTCTCTCCCCAGAAATAGATTTTTCCTTTGTCAAAATCCTTTTTCTTGGTTTCTCGACCTGTGTCAGCCGGTGAAATAATAACAGAGAAATCAAAATACCATCCTGAAACAAAAGGAAACCTGTAGAGGAAAGTAATAAAACTAAATGTCTGCAAGAGTTTTAATATCCTAGTAGCAAGAATGGCATTAAGACATAATGATATCATAATATACTTAGTTTTAATATAACATAATGATACATGAATACATAATCATAATTGGATAAGAGTACTTAAAATTACAAACTTAAGTACTAAACATATACTTAAAACTAATGTAAGGAAACTGTGTTCCACAAAACAATACATGTACATATAAAGTAAACAATTAGCAGAACAAATTCATGTCATGGTCAGGAGAAAGGCTGTGAAGCATGCCTGACCTGGAGATGACCAAGGGGAATAAATGAGGCAGGTAGGAGGGAGGAGAGTGACTGAGTACAGAAAGAATCAAACTGGGGGGGGAACTATGTTCCCTGCCGCCACTGTAGAAAATTTGAGAGCTTCTAGTGATTTCAGGTAGTGGCGTTTAAAAACTACGGGGGATTTCCACCCCGTGTATTTTGACAGATCCTCAAAATTCATATAATGAAAATAGTTAGTGGAGGTGGCCACTGCCCTGATGTCATGCACTTTTGGGACTGAATCTGGGTTTGCATGTTTAATGAAATATAGGATCTGTTGTCTAATGGCTTTCAAAGAAATGGTTCCTCCCCCTTCCCTTACAAATAAAGGCCCGGAAGTTATGTGTGAGGTCCTGTCTAAGAAGGCTTTCAGGGTAAAGACTGGGCATAAGGACAGGTCCTGTGGGGGGGATGATCTTCCAGGAGACCACCTATCTTGAGGATCTTCATTTTTAGCTAGGAACTTAAGGTGAGGAGCTAGTAACACTTCACCTGATGGAAGGAAATCAAAATGATTGGGTTCTCTAGACAAGGCAGCCAGTTCAGAAATTCGAGCACCTGAAGCTAAGCTAATCAAAAATAAGGTCTTCCTTAATAAGTTAGTGAAAGAACAATTATGATTATCTATTTCTGAAGCTAACTTAAGGACATCATTTAAGAACCAGGAAACCGACTGTGGGCGGGCTACTGGTCTCAAACGAGCACAGGCTTTAGGGATAGACGAAAAATAAGAGTGTGTTAAGTTAATCTTAAACCCGTGTAAAAATATCCTTTTCAAGGCTGATTTTGCTGTAGTAATGGTACTTGGGGCCAGACCTTTTTCAAATAATGACCTAAAAAATGAAATGGCTAAGTTAGTGGTCATTACTGTAGCTTCAGATTCTTTTAAGAAGAGTGCCAATTTCTTAACTGCCGAGTCGTATTGTCTAAGAGTGGAGTCCCTTTTATCTGATTCTAGGAACAAAGTGTTAATAGGATCAATATTAGCATCCCTTTGAGCAGCAAACTTCATGAAATCCACAAAGCTAGGGCATTCTGAATTCTTGAGGAAGCTGACACAGTCTGAGTTTGTACTATTTGTGTCAGTTTCGGGTTGGGAATTTGCAAACACCGAAGCTTCAGCTCTAGAAGAAGTGGAAACCAGTTGCTCTTCGGCCAATTTGGAGCTACTAAGGCTACTTGGCCCTTGAATGTCCTGAGTTTGTGAAGGACTTTTAATAACAGGTTTACTGGGGGGAAGAGGTAGATTCTTTTCCACTTGTTCCAATCTATGGACATTGCATCTGTGGAGTGAGCTAGAGGGTCCAGGTTGGGAGCCACATAGCAAGGTAGTTTGTGGTTGCATTCTGTTGCAAAGAGATCTACTTCGAGACCCGGAACTTGGTTGCAAATCCACCTGAAGGAAGTTTTGTCCAGGGACCATTCCGACTCCAGCGGAGTTGTCCTGGATAGGGAATCTGCAATGACATTCCGGACCCCTGCAAGGTGGGTAGCAGACAGATGCCACTGGTGTTTGTTTGCTAGAGAGAATATTGCTATCATAACCTGGTTGATCCGACTCGACTTGGAACCTCCCCTGTTCAAACAGTGCACTACTACTGTGCTGTCGAGAACCAATCTTATATGAATCCGATTGTTCGGGCGCAGTTTCTTCAGGGTTAGAAAGACTGCCATGGCTTCCAGAACATTGATATGAAACTGGCGGAACATGGTAGACCAAGTCCCCTGCACCTTCTTGTGTTGGGAGTATCCTCCCCACCCGCTTAGGGAAGCGTCGGTGTGAATCACTAGGGATGGCGGAGGAAACTGAAGGGGCACTGACTTCGATAAACTCTTGACGGACGTCCAAGGCCCGAGTCTCTTCTTCAGAATCGGTGGAATCAGAGATACTTTGTCTCTGAACCTGACATTGGCTCGACTCCGCCATACCCTGTTTATATCTTTCAGTTTGGATTTCAAAAGAAGATCCGTCACTGAAGCAAACTGAAGAGAACCTAAGACTCTTTCTTGGGTACGACGGAAACTTTCTTGTTCTTGAGAAATTGTCTGTTTGCTTTTCGCTATTTCTCTCCGTTTGGCCGGCGGAAGGGATAGTCTGTGTGTACCCAGGTCCCACTGGATTCCTAACCACTGAAAGCGACTCTCCGGCACTAGGCGGGATTTCTCCCTGTTTATCTGAAAGCCCAGTGATTCTAGAAAGCCGATTACTATGGCTGTTGCTCTCCGGCATTCGTCGACGTTGGACGCCCAAACGATCCAATCGTCTAGGTATGCGGCTAGCATGATCCCTTGAGACCGGAGTTGTTGAACTACCGTATCCGCCAGTTTGGTGAAGATTCTGGGAGCTATATTGAGACCGAATGGCATGACCCTGAATGAGTATGCTTGATTTCCTAGTCTGAACCCCAGATAAGGAGAGAACCTTCTCGCAATCGGGACGTGATAATAGGCGTCTGAAAGATCTATAGAGGTGGTTACGGCTCCACGGGGAAGTAGGGTCCGAACCTGCGAGATTGTAAGCATCCGAAACTTGTCGCATTGAATGTAGGAATTTAGACGGGACAAGTCTAGAATTACTCTTCGCTGACTGGAACCTTTCTTTGGAACACTGAATAGTCTGCCCTGAAATTTCAGATGTCTCGCTTTCTTTATTGCCCTCTTTATTAACAAATCTTTCACAAAGTCCTTCAGAGCTTTGGAGGGTGATTGATGGAACCTGATTGGGGGGGGGGAGGACTTCTGCTCCAACTCCACCCCAATCCCTTGGAGACTATGCTCTGGGCCCAGGGACTGAAGCTCCACTGGTCCCGAAAATGGTACAACCTCCCGCCTACCTGAGATATCTCACTGTGCGGGAGAAGGCCTGCCTCCTCTAGATCCTCTGCCTCCCCTTCCTTTGGAGGAGGAGCGGGATGAACCTCTACCTCTGAAGTACCCTCTAGCTCTCGTTCCTTTTGCATTTTGGATTGACCGAAATGCCCCCTGGCTTTCATAAGAAGCATTATAAGCTGGGGAGGATACGTAAGAAGGGGCAGCGAGAGGTTGATGGGCTGGTTGAACCAGCACATACTGAGGTTGAGGTTGAGGTTGGGAGGTTGAGGGATGTCCAGGGACAGGGACCTGGACAGCCTGCAGTACAGTCTGAGTCGGGAGCCGCTTGAATTTCTTGAACTTCTTCCCCGGTTTAGGGTGAGTTCCGGCGGGCTCCGACTGCTTCCTCTTGGAGGACAAACCCCAACGGGAGCGGAGACTCTGGTTGGCCCTAGTTGCCTCTGCTAGGACTGCGTCAACCTCTTCCTGAGGGAACAGGTTAGCTCCCCAGATGGAGCTTTTTATGAGCCTGTTAGGCTCATGACGGATGGAAGCTGCCGAAAAGATGTGCTTCCGGCAGTTCAATCGGGCCTTAACGAAATCATAGAGGTCCTGTTGGAAACTTCCCAGGAGAGATTTCGTCAGCACCTGGAAAAGTGGGTCCTCGCAATATACCACTGACGTCGCCTCTGCCAAAGTCAACGAGTTTAAGGACCTACTAAGTCTGTCCTTAGCGTCTGCTTCGGCCTTCAGGAGCGACTCTGGGATTCTGGGGAGTTGCTCACTGAAGAGGTTAGAGGCGCAGTCAGGGTCCAGCCGGGTAACCGTAAAGGTATCCGGAGTTGCCGCCCAATACTGGGAATCTCCGGGTAAGACTAGAGAGGTGGGATCTATCTCCGGAGATGAGGAACTGGTTTGCCCTCCACGCACGCTTGGTTGGTGAGGGAGGCTACTTTAGAGGTGCACGGAGTGGGGAGAGCTTCCCCCAGAGAAAACATGGTAAGTGCACCTTTTGCCGGAGTGAGCTTTGTATTCTCCGCCTGCCACTCCGACAAGGTCCGTAGTAGGGCTGATTGGGCCTGGTCCCTCGGGAAGATGACCGTCTCCTTTGGGACCTTATTGGACCAAATCCATGCCTCCTCCGCGAGCCTGGCATAACCTGCATAAGGAGATTTCAGGTTGGGAGGGAAGAATTCTAGTTCCTCCAACCTGCGAGTGCCTAGGCCCTCAATAGTGAGGGTACCCTCATGCTGGGGGCCAAATAGGGTCAGGCGCCAGGGTTCCCTTTATCAAAGGGGGCAGGTTGGAAGTATCTGGGACGGAGAAGGGTTTGTTGGCCGCTCCGCCACTCATAAACCCGGAGATCAAAGTCCTCTGTGACTTAACCTCCTCTGACAAGGAGAGCACCGAAGCGTTAGAAGAAGACAGCTGATTCGAGAGTTGCGACTGCTTGTCGTTAATCCTCTTGTCAAACTGCTTCATAAGAAGCTCAGCAAACGCTTCCGCGTCAAAGGAAGGAGGGGTAGGAGCCTCCTTACTGTGTTTGGAACGTGCTCCCTTCCCAGAAGTAGAGGCCTTGCTTGTAGACGGCATGGGGCTAGGGGTCCGTGACGTCTTCGAGGGAACCTCGGAGCGGACTTTCTGGGATTTCAAGGTCTTTTTCTTAACAGTTTTCACCTTAGGGACGGTAGACCTTGCACCGTCCGTAAAGCAAGAGGATTTCACAAATCCTCGGAAGGAAGAAGCAGTAGAAGAGGGAGAACTGAAGAGAAGATCACCTGCCTCACTTACCCCCTTACCTGGCTGTAAATCCAAGTCAGCATTCATGGGTTCCAGATTGAGGTTGAGGGCCGCAACGTCTTCCGCGACAATACCGCATGCAGCGACTTCTTCTTGGGAGGGCTGCGTCATCTCCCGGATCCCGGCGATTAAGGGGGCGGCTATCTCGTCCGCAACCGAAGCCGAGATCCAGGCGCCGGGGAAGAGAACGTTGCAGACTTCTTTGCAGAGGATGTAGGGTTACCCTGCCCCGACGTTCCTCCCGAAGCCGCCGACCCAGGACTTAAGGGTCGACAAGGCGGAGTCCCGGGAGCTGCGGTCAATCTGAAAGGGGGAAAGAAAGACAGGTGACTGAGCCTCCTAAAAGGAGAATATGTTGCAATTATCCATCAAAGACAAAACTGAGGTTAAACGTGAATTGGAAGTGGAAGATTTTCTTACCGACTCATCTAGAACCTGCTCGTATAGAGCGTAGCACACTTCACAACCGTCTGGGTGCCAAACAGTCAGGTCCCCCACGTGGACTGCGCAGCCGGAGTGGGACCTGCAGACTTCATGCCCGCTGGCCTGGTTCAGCACAGCGGTGCACCCCTGCTCCTGACAACGCACCATCTGTAAGTTGAACGATAAATGAGTATGCTAATAAGACTGCCAGAGTAGTGTCTTAGAATAGTAGTTATCCAAGTAGGTCCCGCCGGAGTTAACCGGGAAAAAAAAAAAAGGGGCTACTGGAACGACATGATTAACTACCTAGAGGGACCGCCGGAGTTAATCCGGAGCGACGGGAAAGGTCCCAAAAGGATAGTTAATTACAAATATTAAATAATAATAATAAATAAACATATATATATATATAAAAACCATATCCGGACAGGTCCCGCCGGAGTAAACCGGGAGGTTAACGGGCCTACTGGAATATGCAATAAAACCCAAAGGGGCCGCCGGAGTTAATCCGGAGATGTCCCAAGGGGTAGGTATCAATAGAGTAATAATATAATATATAATATATATATATATGTGAAATGAATAAAAACATCTGCGACTAGGGAAAGATCAACTATAAGGTGTACTTTTCCACTTGGAGCCGGAGGGAGTCCTGTACTTCAATACGGTGACGGCGGAGGAGGTGTAGTGAACACCGTCCGACCAAACACCATACCCACCGGAGTGGGGGCGACAAGGACATCCGACCACTTAGCAGAGAAAACACCAAGATAGATAGCTGGTGGAGAGAAGATACTGGGAATAGGTGTACTTGAAAAGGACAAATATAAGTGTCATACCGTGTGAACGACAGAAGACAGTCAGGTGGGAGACTCCAACTGGCAGCTTGAACACAATTCTTCCCACCCGAGGTGTGTTCGAAGAACTATCTCGGATGGGAAAAAACGCGTACTGACACAAGGAGGGGAGGGGATGATATAGGCCATGAGTGCGGGACTCAGGTTAGCGACCAGGGAGTGGGTAGGCACACCCCGGGCGCCATGAGATCCTACTTCCTCCCTGCGATCGGACGAACATGTACGAACGATACTGAGAGAGAGGAAGACAGGGAACACTCAAGGACAAAGCAAAGAAAGGGATGGGAAACAGGGGTGTGGGAGCACCCCCGGTCCCCTACTGTGGTCTCGAAGGGAATGACCGGATAAGGTCAGGACCGTGACGAGAGAACAGCCAATCAATGCAGAGGGAGGGGATATAGGCTATGGCGAAAGGAAAGGATAAATCTCGGGCCTTGGTAAGATAACATATAAATGAAAGCTAACCAAGGGTGGGAGAGGGTGGGGGGGGAGGCGATAGGAGAGAGGATGTGGTAGGAGGGGGTAAAAACATGAAGTGGAGAATAACCCGAAGATGTGGCTCGGAAGGAGAAAGGCAACACGAGGGACCCTCGTTATTCCAGCTTAACTATTTTAGTACTGTAAAGACTAAACGGAAAGGCTGAAATAGGGAGAGGGAAAAGCGTCAGCCCAACTCACCAACCAACGCCACATAAAGGGAATCCAACATGAACCCCCCTACACACTGAGCTCTCTCCTAGCCAGTAGGAGACCGCCAAGCCATAGCCTAGGCTAGCCTAACCCAGCCGGAGGCTGGGGAAGGAAACCCAGGAGAAGTATCTACTCCACCAACTTACAGTTAACTTAGCCTAGGCAAAATAATAATGATCTAAATAATCATAAGAGCATATGTAGAAGGGAAGACCAAGCCCCACGCGATATGAGCGCGGAGGGAAAATGGCTGACCTCCCAGATAAAATTTTTAGTTAATATCTGTAAATATCAAAGACATCTGTGCGCTAGGCTTAAAATAAGCATTATAAGCATAAACGTACCATCTCAAACAAAATATCCCAACCCTGGAGGAAGCAAACGTCCAAATTATAACACATATAACAAGGGATAAAGGCGGATAGGCCCGAGAGGGAAAACTCGAAGCCTAAACGACAATAAATGAGACTTCCCCCAGAGAAGGATGATAAAAATATAAAACCCAATTGAATATATATATATATAATAAACAAAAGGGTACAAATGGAAAAAAAGAAGGGGAAGAAGCCCCGACCTAGTCCCGCGCCGACATAAGGTCACATGGCGTCGGGAGATGGGGATGAGACTGGCAATAAATCCCCCTAATTATTTAACTAGAGGGAAATAAAACGCCTCAACCGCCCAAAATAATACACAGAGATGGTACTCAACTTAGGTGAAGAATCCAATGAAGATGCCATTGCTTGAACAATTCAACAAAAGCGCACACGATTAGGACACAACAATAGCGGACGCGTGCTAAAAGTGGAATGTGGGTGACGCCGGCTTGTTTACAGTCTGCGAGTGGTGCGGGGGTATGTAACGGTGTGGCGGAATTCACACCCACAAACAACACAACACGCAACACTCACCCTGATCTTCGGTTGCTGGAGATGGATAAGGTCCACGGTCGCCAATCACAGCACACACCCACGAAACAAAAAACTTAAACCGACCCTCCACCAACAACGAACCAACAAAAAAAGAAGAGACACATGAACCATTAATGTGGTCCCAAAAAAAACAGACGAACTCCCCGTTCACTTTCAAGGTTGGACCTCAACTGCCCAAGACTTCCTCAAAAACGAAAAACTCCCGACAGACCGACAGACAGAGAGACAGCCGTAAAACCAACTCCAACAACCGAACCACTCCACGACAATTACACTCTCTCTCTCTCTCTCTCTCTCTCTCTCTCTCTCTCTCTCTCTCTCTCTCTCTCTCTCTCTCTCTCTCTCTCTCTCACAAAACGTTGGGAAATGCTAAATAAAAACGAATTTCTTCATCCCTCTATATTTCTCCCCCCTTTTTAGCATTTCCCAACCAACACCTTTCACACCTCTTTTTCAAATCGCCTTACGCAACACCCACGGATGCTCACTAGCAGGTCCTCTAGATCGCATTCTTGGCACGCGATCATTCTCTCAGACTCGCTCTCTCTTCCAGCAACATTCAGATTTACATTTTCTCCTCCATTCTCTCTCAGATTCACGCTATCTTCTTCACTATTACCACTCTCAATTTCATCCACAATCTCATCTATACCCTCTAACTCGTTCCCAATACCTCCCCCAATTCTTCAACTAACCCATCCCATTCGCTCATTGACCTTTCCAATTCTTGCAACGATTCATTCATGCTTTCAATCACTCGTATATTACTGCTACGCTCTCTTACTCTTACACTTTCGCTCACCTCCAACCGCTCACTAACCCCTACACGTTCAGTCAACTCAGTTATATCAAACCCGCATATGCTATACGTTCTATCCATACCATCCCATTCATCCGTATTACACGCTTTATCACTCATTTCCACTTTGGCACTCACACCCCGTATCACACAACTTACGACCATTCAATTCACGTACGTTCTTCCCTTTCTTACGTTTCCTACCATACTCTATCAAAACCAATTGCTGATCCTCCTCATGCAACAACCCCTCACGTACATGCATCACACGCACCGCTTGCATCCTGGAGGATCCACCCATTTGAACCCCCTTCACACTCAGTTTCCCAAATTCGCTGTCACAGTCACCCTCTTTCGTCTACATACACTTGATACATGCCCTTCCATTCCACATTCGACACACTTCGCTCTTGGTTCTGAACACATTCTCGCATAATGCCCATTCTTACCACAGTTGCCACATATTACATTCACTGAGTACCCCTACAACCATTAGCAATATGACCCACCTGTCCGCACCTGTAGCATTTAACCCCTATCTTTCGTACACTCCCTTACCAAATGTCCCGATTGCCCACACCGAAACACGCTCCTAAAGCCCACCTACACTCATTCTTTGTATGTCTTTCCTTTCCACATCTAAAACACTTCGCTCGACTTCCACTCATCGACCTTCCCTTTGTACACTACTATCCCTAACCCGTCCAACCCGTTGTTCCCTTACAAACCCACCATTCATCCTCCCTGGCACCTCCACATTACTTGCTCTTACACTCCTATCTATTACACTATCGGCCATTCTCATTGGGCCCCTCAACACTGCATCCCTAAAGCTTCCGAACTCAGGTACTCTCTCATCTACCCCAGCCCTTACACTTACACTTCTGCTCTCTTTTATAACCCTGTCAAGCTCATAATCTTCTACAATTTCCAAAATTTCTCCCCAAGTCAACCTTTCATTCGTCCATCTTTTCTTCTCCTTCCGCTTCAAGTTCACAAATTCTCTAACTCCATCTGGCACTGTCCCTAACAACTTCCGTACTAACTCCTTACATTCATCTATCCCATCATCCCCAAACTTCTTCCTTGCCAACGTCTCCAGCCTACAAGCATATAGTGACAAGGTTTCCCCAGCTTTCATTCTTACCTCATCAAATTCATTCTTCCTCTTATACTTAACACTCGCTTTCATACGCCTCGCTTGCTCAACTAGTCTAGCTTTCACCTTGTCATACTCAACATCCCCCACACTCATAATAACCCTATACATATCAAGTAAAAACCCAGTCAAATACTCTCCTAATTCTCGTGCCCACACTCTCTTACTTTCCCCATACTTATCCTGACAAAACCTTTCATACTCCCTAAAGAAATCATGCACATCCCTACTTCCATACTCATTATACTTTTCACACCGGGGTACCTCCCTCACATACATAGCCTTTCTCACTTCTTTCTCACTTTCACTCTCACTTTCGCTACTTTCGCTCTGTCCTTTCATACCCTCTTCCGAATACAAAGAGTCCACTTCTGCACTTACATTCATCTTACTCATTACACTCTTCTTCCCCTCTTTTTATCCACTTTTATCCACTCACCTCCATCCACCTCACTATCACTACTGCCTTCACCCTCTCCCTTCTTTCCTGCCTTTCCCACTTCCTTACCCTTCTTACCAGTTTCCTTTCCCTTTCCCTTCTTCCCTTTTTCTTCCCCTGACTTATCCTTACTTTCCCTCTGTTCCTTCCCCTTGCTTTTCATTCCCTTTTCCTTACCCTGCCTCTCATTCCTCGTTTCTTACTTCCTATTCCCATATCACTTTCATTACTCACGCTTCCATTCACTTCTTCCTCCTTTTCTTTCTCTCTTGCCCCTTCACACGTTCCAGAGAACCTGCCTCCAACAGCCCCTTCTCCAAAAACACCCTTGAACATACCTTTCATCATTTCTTCCACACTTTTCATCATTCCCTCCAACTTTTTATCCATCCTCTCTTCCATTCTCTCTTCTGACTCATCTCCCCTTTCATTTCTTCTTTTGCACTTCTTAGCATTCCCTCCACCTCCTCCAACTGACTCCTCAATCTCTCATTCTCACCCCTCAACCACGTATTCTCCTCTCTCAACCTTACCAGTTCCTCCTCCATCCTTCTCTTCAGTCACACTACCAGCCACCAATCTCACTTGCAGCTGCAATACCAGCTGCCCCACGTCAGGCGCCAAATATTATGTGGCGGAATTCACACCCACAAACAACACAACACGCAACACTCACCCTGATCTTCGGTTGCTGGAGATGGATAAGGTCCACGGTCGCCAATCACAGCACACACCCACGAAACAAAAAACTTAAACCGACCCTCCACCAACAACGAACCAACAAAAAAAACGAAGAGACACATGAACCATTAATGTGGTCCCAAAAAAAACAGACGAACTCCCGTTCACTTTCAAGGTTGGACCTCAACTGCCCAAGACTTCCCCAAAAAACGAAAAACTCCCGACAGACCGACAGACAGAGAGACAGCCGTAAAACCAACTCCAACAACCGAACCACTCACAACGACAATTACACTCTCTCTCTCTCTCTCTCTCTCTCTCTCTCTCTCTCTCTCTCTCTCTCTCTCTCTCTCTCTCTCTCTCTCTCTCTCTCTCTCTCTCTCTCTCTCTCACACACAAAACGTTGGGAAATGCTAAATAAAAACAAATTTCTTCATCCCTCACTCAGTGGGACTTTTGACATTGGGAAAGTTTACAGGGCGGAGGCCTGTGATTGTGACAATCTCACACTTTCTCATACACGACTCCATACCATGGAGCTCGCACCGGGGGTAGTAACTCCAGCTTAGCTTTTTAGCTTTTCTCTGGTATATTTAGCAATAGCTTTACCTAGAAATAAGTGCTGAAAGGTTATTTCACCGGCTGACACAGGTCGAGAAACCCAGAAAGATAATTTTCTGTAATATGTTCCTTCGTAAGGGGTGTAGCAAGAGTATACAAAATATATGAGCGTATATAATAGGATCATAACAAACACATGAGCATATTAATAAGGAATCTTATCGTACATACATGAGGTAGAACTTACAAGATTGAAGCCTCTGTGTGAGATCCAATACTGAATACAATGATAATTGGTTATACATTACACTATTACGTTCCCAGGCTCGTACATGCGACATTACATAAGCATCTTGTGCTTACGTTAAAACATAAAGACCTTGCTAATAGGAGCAAGCCGGAACCAAAGTGGGAACCCTTGGGAAACTCCGGGGGGACTGTCTTCATTTCAAGATGGAGCTTTGAACTGGAACATAGTCCTCTTGTAATCAAATTGGGGGTACTTTAGGGAGTTCTTACTCTTGTATTCCTCCTTTTCCCTCCTGTCTTAGCCCTAGTTGGGGAAAGAGGGTAAAAAGGTTGCCCTCCCTTCCAGAGAAAGAAGTCTGGGGTACTGGTCTGGGTTTGGAGGAGCACTCTCCCCCAACCCCATAACCTGAAGGAATAGTCACACCCCAAAGGTTTGGGTAGAGGCATTCTCACCACTGCTGAGGGTTTGAAAGACACTGTGCGGTGGATTAGTCTTGGGACTCTTTCTCTTTTCCACTTCTGCCTCCATGTTACCCTTAGAAAGGATTATTGGGGAGCCCAGCACCAAACTTTTCTGGTAGGAATTCTACTGGGATTTTGTTTTTCTCTTTTCTCAAAGAGAAAGACAGAGAAAAGGAGGAAGAGGACAGAAAATGTTTGATGATGATAAGACTGAGCTCAGTTACTGCCACAGATAATCATGGCAATGATGCTTTAGATTTTTCCACTTTCTGGTTGTTAGCAGTTAATAAATGAACCCACACACCAGTCTGGCAACTATCTTGACCCTTTATTCACAGATGTTATAGGGATTGTATCTTTTAGGGTAGGTTTGCTACTGGGTTCACCTTATCATAGTTAGGGGTAATGTGGAGATGGATCAGGTTGTTCCTGATGCCAGCTTTTAAAGAAAGGTAGAGTTAAAATCCCAGGCCAATTGGGATGGTATTCACCATGATCTGTTTGAGCTCTGTTGGAGCAATGTTGATGTAAATCTTAACACTATTATCGAGAGGAGAATTCCTTCTAAAATCCTTAAATTTCATCTTAAACAAAGCAAAGGTTTAATGCTGCATGTAAGCTTGCTTACCATGAAAACCATTTACAGTATTGAGGAAAAATTGATTGGACTTTTTATGGCATAATTTCATTAAGGTTAGAAGTCAAGCTCAGGTTATCTACTAAGAGCTGAGAGAGCTTATAGTGTGGGTGTGAAGATCATGCTCTGCAGTGGTGATGACCATAAGTGGTGGTGCGCCCTCAAGTTATTGCTCTGTGGAGTTGATACAAGCATGCTTACCCTTGTAGAAGCTGATTGAATATTTTATTATTATTATTATTAGTATTATTATTATTATTATTATTATTGTTATTCAGAAGGTTAACCCTATTCATATGGAATAAGCCCACAGGGGCGATTGACCTGAAATTCAAGCTTCCAAAGATTATGGCGTTCATCCGAAAGAAGTAACAGAAGGTAAAGAGAAATACAGAAAGATGTCATTTATTAGGAAAGTAGATAAATTAACAAATTAATAAAGAAACAAAAATGTAAGTAAATTATTAAAATACAAGGAGAATTGTATTAGGGGTAGCAATGAATTACATCTTCACTTGAACCAATTAAGTTCCAGTTGCATGACACCCTCAAGGAGGCTATTCCACAGTCCAACGGTATGAGGAATAAAGTACCTCTGGAACTGAGAAGTTTGACAGCGAGGCACACTTACTGCATACTGGTGCTGCTGTTCAGCAAATCCGGTTGCTCTCAGCAGGAAAAGGGAATCAGGGCTCAATTGTGAATGTGAAAGATCTCTGTTAAAATACAACTTATGAAAAACTGATAAATGAGACCATCTGTTCATGGTCCAAGTCATAATTGCTGATATTAGGAAACAAGAAACCTAACAACCACTCTATCTAAAAGGGATAAATCAGATCTCTGGCAGAAGTAGACATCCACACTTGAGAACAGTATCCTAGTAAAGGAAGGACAAATGACCTGCAACAGGTTGCATTGATTTTATTGTTATAAATATATTAGCCCTCACGAATAATACCTAATTTTCGTGCGACTTCTGAAACTTTTGTAAGAGGTTTCTCAAAAGTAAGATGTGAGTCAAAAGTTACACCTAGAATAGTTAAAGCTTCAGACTCGTTTAGCAGTCTTATGAACCTGATAGGGAGGATAGGGTGGAAAATCTCTACGAGATCTGCTCATCAATTGTGTTTTTTTCTGGAGTTCAGCCTCATACCCTACTGACTACACCATTCATTGATCCGGTCCATGTCCTGGTTGAGGCTAAGGGCAGCTTCATTTCTTGTAAGTGGAGACTACTACACCTTCTCCCACATGTTGCATCATCAGCATACTGAACGATCTTAGTTTTCCAGGCCAACAGCCATATCACTCTGGAGAGCATAGGGAGAACAGAAATTGGCCTGTAGTTACTGCTATCTGCAGATATGCTATTCTTTGGAATAGGCACTGTATTACTGAGCTTGCTTGTATCTGCAAAGATACTACTTTGACATAAAAATCTCTGGAATCTACTACTCTTGGGAGACAGAATTACAGTAGAAACTTTTTTAAAGCGAAGGGAAGAAACCATCAGGAACTTCACCCCAGCTATCAAGATTATCAAGAATTTTCTTAATATCTGTACAGTGAAATGCAAATTTTGTAAGCATAGGTTCACGATGACATGTATCAGGGAAAGGGAAATCCTCAGCAGATTGCTTAGCTTTAAAAGCTTGATGAAGCAGTTCAGCCCTTTCCCTAGGGCCAGTAACCAATCAACCATCATCTGCTAGTTGCGGTGGAATGGAAGATGAG
Source organism: Macrobrachium rosenbergii (assembly GCF_040412425.1). NCBI lineage: Eukaryota > Metazoa > Arthropoda > Malacostraca > Decapoda > Palaemonidae > Macrobrachium > Macrobrachium rosenbergii. The sequence goes on from NC_089777.1 coordinate 34,722,244, forward strand.
CCTGACCCAAAGACAGATGATGCCAATTGGTCCATCACCTATGAAGCTGAGAAATTCCTTGAAGTTTCGTCTTCAAGGAATTATTGTAATTTCATTTAGCTGTAAAGTAAGTTTTATTTGCGGTACAGCAAGACTCGACAAAAATTTTGTAATTTTCATTTGAACGATTGTCTCCAGATGTGGAATTTTGTCAGTTTCTCATGGTAAGCTCATCTACGTGACATCAAACCATGGCTGGTTATTTTTCCTGAATTTGATGACCTTTCTATGGACATACCTTATTAAAATAGCCATCATCATTTCATTTAACTTCCCCTTGGAATCAGGATCTGAAATAGCATCTGAAATATTAAGTGCCTGATAAGCTTCAATAATGTCATCCCAGTTGGCTCTAGATTTCAGCCAGACTTTTTTTCTCCAATGGAGGCATTAGGAATATACTGATTAACAGATAATGTCCATCCCAATGGTGGAATGATCAGAAGTGCCTATATATTTGCGACCTTGGACTTGACAGTAGCTGGAACATCTGTAAATTTGATGTCTAATCTGTTGCCAGAAATATGTGTGGGTTCCTCAGTTAGCTGGACAAAATCAGAGGATACACAGAACTCAAGAGTAGACCCACCATGTTGATCTGTGGAATATGAATTTAGCCACTTGGTGTGCTTTGCATTACAGTCTCCACAAATCATGAATGAAGCTTTTTAATTTTGTGACTGAGCCATACTAATCCTTTCCAAGAGACAGTCATTATAGAATCGTTGGTATTTGGACTGCAGTGCTAGTGTCATGTCATTTTCACGAGTTGCCTGTTCAGTTACACTAGTGGGCGGCCTCCCATTCAGTGGATCTCTTGGCCAGGTAAATCCCAGGCAAGAGGAACGGTGCGGCAGACAAGCTGAGCCGTCGGGGTCAGGTGCTGGGGATGGAATGGTCACTTCATCAAGAAATAGTGGAAAGGCTGTTCCATCTGCGGGGAAGGCCCTTGGTAGACCTTTTTGCAACAAGGTTCAACAAAAAACTGTAGAAGTTTTTTGTTTGGTTGTTCCAGATCCCTGGGCAGTGGCAGAGGATGCCCTTCAACTTCCCTGGGACAATCTGGAAGCTAATGCCTTTCCTCCTTTCTGCCTAATCCGTTAAGTGATCAGCAGACTGATGATCTCCCAGCACCTCAAGATGACCTTGGTGGGAAGTTTCTATGCTTCTCAAGAGTTTTGAGCAGTCTTGTCCCCAAGAAATCTCAAGCCTCCAAGTTGGGACCTGACCATGGTTCTCAGTAGTCTTACCCTGCCTCTATATGAACCTTTACGAGGTTCAACAGACAGAAATTTAACCCTCAAGATGGTTTTCTTACTGGCTTTAGCCTTTTCCAAAAGGGAATTACATGGATTCTCTTTTAAACCCTTAATGTTAAGCATATGAGGGGTTTAAATCCCGTAGCCTTTGAATTTGTCCTGGAATTCGTAGCTAAAACTCAAAAGTCCCCGTATGCATGATGACAAATTTGAGTCTTTCTCGATTCCATCTCTTTAGGACTTTGTTGGTGATGATCCAGAAGAGTTATGCCCCATCAGGGCACTGCATAGCTATCTCAGACCTGATTGTCAAACATTTTTGTTAGTACAAGCTGGAACAATAAAGAAGTGTCCAAGAATAATATATCCTTTTGGTTACGAGAAGTGATTACAAAAGCTTACTCTTCTACCTCGCATTCAGGTGCTGGTACTGTGCATGCAAGAGCACATGTTAGGGACCTAGGCCCTTCCATCGCCTTTAAGAAGAACTAGTCTGGCTTCACCAAACCACCTTCACATCCTTCTATCTGCGGGACATTGCCCACAGGTCCTTGGACACTGTTTCTTTGGGTCTGGTGGTGGCTGCTCAAGTTGTATAGCTTATCCAGTGCCCCTGGTGGGACAGTTACTATTTTACCTAAGATGTTGGATTTGAAAGTGGGAGGGAATGAGATGAATGGTCTTTTTCCTTTCTCGTTCTTCTTTTTCTCAACTGGCAGGCAGTTCAGAGAGTTATCCATCATATGCAGATTCTTTATAAAAGCAACTCCCATTCCTCTCTCTTGAAAGGGGAGACGGGAAGAGGCAACTAGCTTTTTGGTGGTTCACTTGATTTGTTGTCTCCGACAGTTTCCTGCCTATACTCGACAGATCAGAGGCCTTTTGAATCATTCCTTTGTCCTTCCTATGGTCAGGAAGTGAGCCCAGGTGGTCCGAACCCCCAGTTGGTTCTAAGCCTTTCTTATCCTCCCTCCAAGAGTAAGTCATTCTTATGTTAAGACTTAAGTTTGTTCTGTATATGAGCAAATGAGGATTTTTTAATCAGTTTGTATTTTTCATAACTAACAAACCTTTGGTCTTAACGTACACGGCTCACCTCATGCCTCCCCTCATTTTTTTCCCTGGGCTGGATTGATGGTCTGTAGATGGGGCGAGGCAGGTTGAGTATCTGCCTACCTCTTCTCCATTGGCTGATGCCTGTTACCACTAATTCCTTGTGCTATTTTTAACCAGACTTCAGCTAGCACCAGAGAATTTATCCTTACGTTAAGACCAAAGATTTGTTAGCTATGTAGCATCAATAACCTAGGTGTTGTGATGCCAGTTTTAGTAGCTAAAATCAATCATTATTTGTTATGAAAAATACAAATTGATTAAAAATTTGTCATGTTTGAGTAATGTACAATAATGACAAACAAGCCCAGGGTTCAGCTCAGTGTTTTCCAAAAGAATTAAAATTAACAATATAAAATCAGTAGCAAAACTGGTAAACTGATAATAGTAATGTTGTGGAAGTCAACAGAACAGTAAACAATAATACCATCAACACAACGGTATTTACATTGACAATAGGTCCATTGAGACAATAGGTCCATTGACAATAGGGTTTAGCAAGTTTATGAATAATGCCAGAGCATATGTTAAAAAATAAATTGTAATCTTGAATTTGCAGTGAGATGAATATTTTAGTGCCATATATGACTCCAGTGTTCATGATATAATTCCTAAGGCTGAATAAGACGTATATAAATATTATTCTTGCAAACAGAACGGGGTGAAAATTACCATTGGATATATTAATTATTTTAATGTGTAAATTTCACTCCAATAGGCATGTTGTTATGTGTACAGTATTATGATGATGATGATGTAAGAGCTCAAAATTGGAGCTAAGTAAATTTGAAGTGGTTGGACAGCTAAATAGTTAGAAACCAAAAGTAACAGGTGAAAAATCAAAAGTAAAAAGCAATGAAACTGGAGGCAAAGAATCATTCGTGCTGTTCACAGTGAGCCAAACAAGTCACTCTATAATGATACCATTTACAGTGATGGACAGAAAAAGCATGGAATTTTAGGTAATGTTTTATTTACTGTCAGCTCATCTCTCTCTCCAGCTGTTCGAGCATCAATTCTATTCGTCCTCTCATCACTGGTTGTCCTTTTTTGGTCTTCTGATTCAGTTTCTTGAAACGATTTAACCGTTCTTCCTTCCGCTTAATCTTGGCCATTGCTATTTCTTTCCTTTTTTGAATTGCAGCTTCCTTTTTCTTCTTTTTTTCTAAAACTTTCTGATGGTACTGCAGTCTTGCTCGTTTCAAGCTTGACATTTTTTGTTTCCTGTAATGAATACTGACTGGTGATTTCCAATTTATTCAGTTTAAAAAAGGATAACGGGAATTTTTTTTTTTCCATTACTTTTACAGATAATCTTTTGATATGCTGTAGTTTATGGTCCCTAATGACATTCAAATATAATGAACAGGACTGAAAATGTCAAGCAAAACTAAAATTAAAAATAATTTATACAACAAAATACTGTAGATATTACTTGATGCTACCTTTCAAAATCATAAGGTAATAAAGCATAGTACCCACTCCTTTAGTGGGTACTGTGCTTTATTACCTTACCAAAAATATCAAATTTGAAAGAATTTGTAATTTTTACTAGGTATACAACATGGATATTTGTCAACAGCTATTTTCATTTGTTGAAACTTAGTACAGTATCAATGTAGTTAACTATTGGCAGGTAAGTGAAGGTTAGAGGACTACCCCTTTGGCTACAGGGAAAATGCAGGTTATTAAAGGCTGGAATCGAATATAAAGGCTTGAATTTGTATATGGAAAAATAAAAATTACCTACAATATTTAATATTTGTTCTTACAGGAATATGACTATCTTATTTGTTTAAGAAAGACACTCCCGAGGTGGGAGGATTCGTATCATGAACTGATTGGCACTGCTCCAAAATCTGAGGAACAAGTGAGGTTGTAAGCCTCTACCACATTCTGTACCCTGCTAACAGCTAAAGTTAGCAGAATGTTTGAAGGGACAGTCAAATACTCATCCATAAAAGCTATACTCCCAGTCATGTACATGAGCAAAGGAAGGCTGACTCTAATCTCCTATAAAGCATGGCATCAAGAACAAGAAGCTGACAGGGTACTATGCCAAAGATGGTTCCATAAATTGAACCATACTCTAGGTAAGATTCAAGGGAATACTGTCTCTCCTGTCTAGAGAACAGGAAATCAAAATCAGTAACACTATAGTATAATCATGTGAATGAATAAAAGTACTTTACTGTGCACCCAGGTCCCATTGGTAAGAGGGCTGAGAGAAAACATCATCAGACCTAGCACTCTGGTGTGGTTCACCTGCACGAACACAGGTTGGTCTGTCCACAACTGGGAAGGGCATGAAAGAAGGGGAGGAGACCCAGCATGTAAGCATCTCTTCATCCAACTTAAGTCTACCAATGAACTTAATGCAGGGTGCAAAATTGTCTGAAAGGAGCTTGGAAAGCTACACCATGTTTGAGCAATGCACTGTAGAGAAAAAAAAAAAATTCAGAGGCCTTCAAGTGTTATCTTGTAGAAAAGGGAAGGAAACCTGTCAGTCAGGCTCCTGCTGATGAGACCTAAAACCAGTGTTCCACATGGATAAGGTTAGGTGCAACTCTGAACTGTATAATCTAAGATGAGTGGAATCCATATCTTTTTCTATACTAATAGACTGGAGAGTTTGCTCAAGAATCATAGGTCAAAAGAGAAGGTGCCAAGCTTGCTTTGTAGATGACTGGCACATAAGGTACCACACCTGACTGAACCGTAGGAAAATTACACCAAGTTGGAAGGTCCAGTCATTCTATGCCTGATTCCCTAGGAGGAGAACAGGGTTGAACCATCATAAAAAAGGCAGCTGAAAATCCACTAAAATGTTGCAGAGAAGGAATGGGGGAGTGATAAAATCAAGGGGTGGCTGGAAAAGTAATAAAATGGGAAGGCTAAACAAAAGTAAAAGTGTCAGATTGTTCAATTCCAAAGGTCAGTTATCTAGCCAAGGAGATACCTAAAGGATGTGGAATATCTCTTCTTCCTGAGGATGACTGGAAGAAAGTTATCCTGTAGACTTGGTGGAGTCAAGTGAACTACTACCAACCCTGGTAAAAGGAATTGTAAAGTCTCTTGTGTCTACATCAGGAATCACTGCAACTCTCCAGGAATCGAGATAAGGACCAGTATGTAGAGGAAAATATGGAAAGCTCATATCCTAATAACATAATCACCTTCCAGGCAGGGAGGGGATTGTAAGGGGATTCCTGGGAGAATGCAACAAAAATTAGACTGCCCCAGGATGTCATTTTGGTGCAAAACACAGGGAAATGGGCGATTATTTACTAGTCAGTACAGTAAACAAAACACTGGCCTTCTTAAAGTACATGAGATTATGTTCAGAAATTATGTTCAATTGTAGGTCAATGCCCCATTATGAGTCAGAATAGTAATATGCCTCTTGAGAAAAGTAGGCCAAACTAATATTTAATAATGAGCAAATGCTTGTTAGCAAAAGAGCATGCAGCTACAGTGCAGATAACATGGCACTCAATGAAACTGTACCAAAGAAAGAGGTTCAGTAATAGAAATGGAGCTGACTGCATAAAAGCCATACTTGATGACCAAGGCTGGTTATGAATACATTAAATACATAGCGTGGGTTCAAAACATAAGAGCATAGGCATATGCTTCAACCAGCAGGGGAATCACCAGCATCAGGAAATGGTGCTGGCCAGATTGGACCCTGGCAGTAAATGGAGGCCAAGATACAGCAGGGATGGGGTGCAGGTAGTACCAAGGGTTGACTGCACTGGTAGCCTATTAAGCCCAAAACTGGCTACAGTAGTACCAGGTATGGGGTGCAATCTGTACAGAAACAGCTGGCATCTTGTGTGGGTTACAAATTTACAAGAAGGGATCAAACTGGTACCTTCCATACTGAGTAAAGTCTTACTGGTGGTTGGCTATGAACGCTTGTGACACAACAAGCTCCTCCTGGTGCTCTGGCTCATGAAGAAATCAAAACCAAGTGTTTCTTCTACAGGAGCAGGAAACACTTGCTGGAAATCCAGATACAGTAAATTACAGAACCAATAACTAAATGCATTTTTTCCTTACATACAAACCTAAAGTCTTATTGTAAAAACAAAGATTAATATACTGTATAAAAAACAGGTATTGTTGTAATGATTAACATTATAACAAGTGATGGAGTATGTAATGGACTCAGAGATAAGAGGACACTTTCCCTTATCTTCAGTGAAGCTGAACTCAGTTTTTCCAATGTCAAAAGAACCTGCAAGAAAGAGAAGTGACTATTGTGCATGCGCATCCGCCCTCTTGTTTACAACTGAGCCGTTAAATACCTAGGAGCCATTATTCTCTGTTGGTCAGTGTAGGATGGTCTCTTGCCCAAATCCCATGCCTTTTCGTCAGGGAAGTGGGAGAGTGTTGGTCAGTGTAAGATGATCACTTGCCCAAAACCCATGCCTTTTCATCAGGGAAGTGGGAGAGTTTTTTGATAGCGTATTCGCTTGTTTTGTCCTCAAGGAGCTTTACAAAGAAATTGGCAAGTGGCAAAAAAGGCTTAAGCTCTCAATTTTTAATTCCAACACCCCAAAGGAAAAAAAACATTTCTGGTCCGAGGTCAAGTCACAGATTTCAAGCCCCATTCTTTATTCTAAATACAGGCAGTCCCTGGTTTACGACCCCTCGAGTAGGACGCCTTGACGAGGTGAGGGCTAGGGACCCTGGCCTTTGGGCCCGGGTCCTGACGAATCATCCTACATAGTTTTTGGTTTAAATGGCGTGGACATTTCCACATTCGCAAAATTTTACTGCTTAGGTGAGTCTGAGAAGGGATCGTTTTTGGAAGGGGTTCGCATTGAAGCTAATGTGGGAGTTGTGGTGGTTGAGTCGCCACCGAGATAGTTTGGACCTAAGAGATGGTGATGGGATTTTCCCACTGCTATCTTGAGGCGGAACCATCTCTGGGGATCAGCCCATCGAATCAGGGGGCTGGTTTTGGAGGTGGGACTCCTGGCTTTTTGTCCGGAAGCCCACTGAGTGCGGTTGGAGTGGGGAGTCAGTCCCCATTAGTGTGGGGCAGAACTCCCAGCAGGCGGATTGGCTTATACCTGGGCCACTGCAAGCGTACTGGTGCTATCCTGAAAGGGTAGGGTATGGGGTGGACTGTTGGGAGTCAACTCTCACTTGTGCCATTGGTGGAGAATGCGAATACCTGACTGATCTACGATACTTTCTTGATATGACCAAGCAGTTTTGGGTGGGTGGATGAACCAGTTTGTGTGTGGTGGTCTGATGTGTGCATGCTTGGCAGCTTGGGGTCTCTTCGTGGGCTTTGGGAGTGTGTTGGGGTGGGGAAGCTGAGCAGTGGAGCTGCCCAGTTTGTCCTTTTTGATATGCTGTCGGGGTCTGTGCGGGGGCTCTTGGGTGTCGGGTGTGCACTTTTGGACCTTTGCATGTGGACTGGTTTAAACTTATGGATTTGGCTTCTAGTTCTCCCCTCCCTGGATCCGATGACTTAACGGCACTGGCAACGACTTCTGGCATGAACATGGATACGGGCTTGGCTGTTGGACAGAACCAAACACTGAGACACCAGGGTGTTAATAAATCTGGTGGATTTGATTCAAATAATAGGGTCCTTTATTGCACTAATGTAAACTTATCATTAGATTACGAATGTTTATACAGTGTAGTGAAGCAATTCGGCAAAGTGGAAAGAATTAAATTAGTTCTAGAAAAAGATAAGCAGTCATTTTGTGCTTTTATCAAATTTTCCTCTCCCTTGGAAGCTAGTGAGGCACAACAGAGACTCCATGGCCACATTCTAAATGACTCAGTTGTCAGCACGAAAGTGTTTTCAGTGAAAAACTTGAATGATGAGCCATTTGACTTTGTTCCAAAGGCTGAAGAACATGGACCAGTCCCATGTACCAGAGCTCTTCCTCCCCCTCTATGGCATGTTGCTATCTACAAGGAGGGAGGGAAAAATTTGATAAAAGCTGCTGACTGCATTGAGAGCAAGGTTGGTTCCATTCCCATTGGAAATTTGAAACGGTATGGAAAGAATCTTCTAATAAAAGCTGGAAATGAGACTCAAGCAGTTCTGTTAGCTAACTTTAAACCTCCTGAAAGTGGAAATATTGAATCTATTTCATCTCACAGATTCTTTAATACACTGAAAGGAGTAGTTTACTCAAAAGATCTGCATGTTTTTAAAGAGGAGGAGATTCTCCATCGATGCCCTCCTTGTGTATCTCATGTAAAAAAACTGGGTGGTGATGCAGCTATCCTTTTAACCTTCTCCTCCAATTACCTACCTGATACCATCATTGTTGGCCATGAGAGGATGCAGGTTAAAAAATATAAAAGAAGTCCTAGACAGTGTCGCAAATGCTTTGAATATGGCCACATTCAAAACTCTTGCGATAACAATAAAAGATGTTCTGTGTGCTCTGCAGAGCACGATAATTTTGATGATTGCAAAGCAGCCCGATACTGTTTTCTTTGCAAGGGTGATCACACACCAAACTCTAGGGCTTGTCCCAGATATAAATTTGAACAAGACGTGTTGGCAGTGGCAGATAATGAACATATTAGCATTAGTGAAGCAAAGCGTGACGGTAATGGGGGCAAACAAAAGTGCCAACACTACGTATGCTTCTGTAATAAAACTTATGAAAACTTCCAACAATGTAAGGCCACCAATAACTGTGTCTGATGGAAGATATCACAAACCTGGTATTTCTCGAACCATAAATAATAATGAAAATCTCCAAACTGGTGAGAAACTTTCGTCGGCAAGTGCTTTGAAGTCCAGTAGCAAAAATTGTACTTCCAAAAGCACAGAAAATTTATCTTCCACCACATCCACAGCTGTCGATTCATCTCCAAAAATAAGGGTGCCAAAATCAGCCAATAATTCAGGAAAATATTCTGAAAATACTTCAAACCAAAATAAGCTAAAGGAACAATCCCAATTAGATAGAGCTAGTTCAGAGCCATCAATCGCCACAGCCACAAACAAAAATAATAATAAAACTACGGTTGCAACTACCAAGAAACGCACAAGAAATAGTTCCCAAATAATGATAATTTTATAATAAAAACTTCAAATGGGTTCAGTGTTTTGGAAGACATCTCTCCTCCTAGAAAGGTGGTTCCAAAAGTAGTTTCAGAACAAAAACATCTGAGTTCAATTCAGTCTTGCCGCCCTAAGACAAATAGGATTAGTGGTGCACAGAACCACAGCAATAATTCTGAACATCAGGTTCATAATAAAAATATGAAGATCAACCAAAGACCCTGAACACCAATTCAGATGAAAAGGGATTAAGAAAACAATCTCTTATAAAGGAGAATTTCCCACTCCACCCTAGGAACAGTACTTCCCCTCCAAGGAGTGGGAAGTAGCACATTTTACCACCTTAGCATTCTTGCTCGATATTCTTCAGTGGAACTGTAAAGGTCTCAGAGCCCGTACAGAAGACCTTAAAGTTTTAATGCATGAAGTTAATCCAGGGATTATATGCCTACAGGAAACAATGTTAGGCAACTCTGTTTATAATCCTGGACTAAATTATTCAATATTTAAATCATATCCCCCAATTGGTGATCGTGCCCATGGAGGTGCTGCAATTATTATTAATAAATCTCTACAGCACTCCACAATACAATTAAATACAACACTACAAGCTATCGCTATTTCAGTCATTTTGGAAAAGAGGATAACAATCTGCTCCTTATACCTTCCACCAGACCTTGATTTTAACATTGGAGATATTCAGTCGTTAATTGACCAACTTCCAGCTCCTTTACTTTTGCTAGGTGATTTTAATGCCCACAATCCCCTTTGGGGAAGTCGGTTTTTAGATAGTAAAGGGAAATTAATCGAAGACCTTATTGACAGGAATGATGTTACCCTGTATAATAATGGGTCAATGACTTTCCACAACATTCACGATAATCATTTCTCTGCACTGGACCTTAGTATTTCTTCAACTAGTATCCACCTTGATTTTAATTGGTCTGTTAATGAAGATTTAAATGGAAGTGATCACTACCCGATCCATTTGAAATATGCTCTGAATGCTCCATCTGAAGTTTTACCTAAGTGGAAGGTAGAGGACGCAGACTGGGATAAATTTAGTAAGGGTGTCAATCTAGATAGGAGTTTGAGTCCTTTCATTCTCATCTAGATGCCTATGATTACTTTATTGAATCTACTTTGAAGAGTGCTGAAAGCTCGATTCCAAAAACAAAAGGCAAACCTCGTAGACCTGCAGTTCCCTGGTGGAATAAGACATGTGGTATTCTGAGAAAAGTGACTAGGAAATGCTACAGACGTTACAAAACTAGTGGCTCCCCTCAGTCTAAATTAATCTACAAACGTGCTTTAGCCAAGCAGCGGCGCTTTTATAAGAAAGCCAAAAGAGAATGTTGGCTTTACTATATTAATGGAATAAACTCCAAGACCCCACTAAGAGTGGTGTGGCGCAAAATAAGGAAACTGAGTGGAAAATTTGTAGCGTCACCATTGCCCTCATTAAAAATAAATGACACTCTAATCACAGAGCCCACTGAAGTTGCCAATGAGCTAGGAAAACACTTTTCTAAAGTTTCCAGCCCTAACAATTATTCTCCAGAATTTCAAAGAATTAGGAATTCTGAAATGTGTCTGAAGTTTGATTGGGAAAATCTGAACCATACAACTACAAATTTTCCCTAAGAGAACTTCGTGAGGCGCTCTCCTCAAGTGAATCCACAGCTCCAGGTGAGGATACAATCATATATGAAATGCTGAAACACCTCCCAGATGATGCCAAAAATATTTACTGAAGATTATAAACAAAATATGGGAAACTGAATTTTACCCAAGGACTGGAAAATATCCATAATTGTCCCAGTTAAAAAGCCTAATAAAGATGCTTCCCAAGCCACCAGCTATAGACCAATAGCTCTTACCAGCTGTGTATGTAAGCTGATGGAGAAAATGATAAATACTAGACTGGTTTGGCACCTGGAGACCAAAGGATTACTATCGCCATTTCAATTTGGTTTCAGAAAAACCGCTCCACCCTTGATCCCTTGCTGAGGCTGACCAACCAAATCCAGCAAGGATTCGCCAAAAAGTGTCAGACCATTGGCATATTTTTTGACTTGGAGAAAGCATATGACACTACCTGGAGAATTGGCATCATGAAACAATTGCACAAGATGGGCATATGTGGAAGAATGGTCAGGTTTATATATTCCTTTTTATCAGACAGACTTTTTAAGGTAAGAGTGGGAAACTCCTTCTCCCAACCTTTTATGCAGGAGGAAGGAGTTCCCCAAGGAAGCGTTTAAGTGTAACACTTTTTCAGTGGCAATAAATAGCGTGATTGAAAAATCTCGCCCCCCTGTTAAATGCTCGCTTTTTGTCGATGACCTTGCAATATACTGCACAGGATATGATTCCTTGTCCGTATGTAAACATTTGCAAGGTCTATTAATGCTATTACTAAGTGGGCTGATGAGAATGGTTTCAAATTCTCCTCTTCCAAAACAGTTGCAGTAAGATTCACCAGGTGCCGGCGTGTGGAAGAGGTTCCCACACTTAGTTTAAAAGGGTCCATCCTTCCTTACGAGAGTGAAGTTAAATTTCTGGGGATGACTATTGACCATAAATTAACATGGGCTAGCCACATAAATGCCCTAAAGTTTAATGTTAAACAATCTATGAATATTTTAAAGGTTGTCTCTGGATTTAGTTGGGGGGCTGATAAGAAATCCCTTCTGAGGCTATATGACTCTCTGTGTCGATCTAAGTTAGACTATGGCTGTCAGATTTATTCCTCAGCCTGTAAAACCAAGCTAAAGGAACTGGATGTTGTACACAACATGGGGTTGAGAATATGCTCAGGGCTTTAGAACTTCGCCTGTTGAAAGCATTTATGTCGACACAGATCATTTACCCCTTGATCTAAGAAGGCAAGAGCTAGGGTTGCGATACATGGCTAGAATGAAAAGTGCTCCCAAAAATCCCTCCTTTCAAGCACTAAAGGAAACAGACTCTCGAAGTTTTTCTGGTACAAGAGCTTCTAAACCATTCCAAATTCGACTGAATGAGGATGTTAGGAATAATCACCTTAAATCCCAGAAAGTCCTGGAAGTAGAATATCCTGTAAATCCTCCATGGCTTATCCCAGAAGCATCAATATGTAAGAAACTGTTTAACAAAAAGGACTGCACTGTAGAAGAGATTAGGGAAAATTCTTAGAGCACGATGTTACCCATACTAATTTTACAAAAATTTATACAGATGGATCTAAGTCAGATAGTGGTGTTGGTTGCGCTGTTATCCTTGGTGATACAGCGTACACAGCTAAATTACCTGACTCTGCATCAATATTTACTGCCGAATTAACAGCCGTAGTGTCTGCCCTAGATTTAGTTTTTCAAAGTAGTGACTCTAATTTTGTCATATACTCAGACTCTAGAAGCACCTTAGAAGCTATTAAAAATTTAATAGCTTTCATCCATTAATTGAAAAAGTTCAGGAGTGGCTTTTTCGTATATATTGTCGACGTAAATCAGTCTCTTTCTGTTGGGTCCCTTCTCACGTGGGGATTCATGGAAACGAGATGGCAGACAGGGAAGCTAAAGCTGCTAGTATTTTATCAGAAACCTCTTTTAGAAAAGTGCCTCATACAGATCTAAAAGGTCCCATTAGATCTTATGTTTTAAGTAAATGGCAAGAAAGGTGGACTTCTCCCCTTCTTGCCAATAATAAGAAATATAGAAATATTAGGGATAATGTACTACCGTGGTCTTCGTCATTCCAGCTTGACAGACGAACAGAGGTTATTTTAACGAGATTAAGGATTGGGCACACTCGCCTAACCCATCAGTTTATTTTAGAAGGAAGCAGCCCTCCAGAGTGTGCTTACTGTGACGAGACACTAACAGTGGAGCACATTCTGGTGGTCTGCCCCAGATATTTTAACCAAAGAGAGATATTTTCAGGTAAATCCCTGTCTGATATTTTGGGAGATGAAGCAGATATTTCTGCTATCATCTCTTTTAAAGTGTATTAAAATTTTTAACGATATTTAATTTAATTTATTATTACATCACGTAGAATTTTAATGACATTAATTTTTTTTTTTTGTATATAGCACATCATTCATTAAACTTCATACCCTTATTTATTGGTCACATCACTTCATTTTATTTATTAATCATTTCCTTCATGAATTCATAACTTTAACATAATTTATTTTCTTTCCATTACGGCGCTGAATGGCCTTGTTGGCCCCAGTGCCTGGGCTTTTGCCCTAAATATCATACATCCATCCATCCATCCCTGGTTTACGACGGGTGCGGCTTACAACATTCCGAGGTTATGATGCTTTTCAAATTTATTCATCAGAAATTATTTCCCGGTGTACGACATGTTCCAGGGTTATGATGCATCGTACTCCAATCCGACGGAAGAAATATAGCTCCAAAACGGCAGAATAAACAAAATTTTGAGTTTTTTTTGGATGAAAAACTCAAAAATGCAGTTTACATTGTTTTCAATACACCCAAAGCATTAAGAGTAAGGTTTTCTTAGGATTTTTGAAGATTTTCGATGATTTTTGGTTTACGATGTGGTATAGGAACGGAACCCCTGTCGTAAACCAGGGACTGCCTGTACTCTTCAAGTTTTGGGATGAAGTTCTACAGTGGCCTACCTAAGTATGCTGCATTTGGTTGCAGTGCTGTTGCCCTTCTCCCAGCAATAGTTAGCATACTGACCGTCAATAAGACCCCTAGTTTTCTGCCGTAGCACCTAGGGGTTAAGATTAACCATACCACCTACTGATACACAGTGTAGTCGAATTTGTTCGAGCAGGTGGCAATAATTTAACTGATGACCGCCCTGTACATTCGGAGATTCCTCGAAAGAGATTTCTGAAGAAGGCCAACAATGTACTTACTTTCCTAATATGTGACCTAGGAAAGGAGTGTGGATTTGCCTTTTTAATGAGAAACACTACAATCATTCTCAGTCCTTGTAGGGAGAGTGGTTTGTTTTGTGCTAGGGTGTTGGAAAATAGGACTCAGTGATGTCTGCCGTGACTTCTAGGAAACCTTGAGTGCTTGAACTGGGCATAGTATCTTGTCTGCTAAATTGAGGTTTCTTATAAGAACAGATTTCATTTTTAAAGGATCTTCATTCTTGGCCAGGAATGATGGACCAGGGGACAATAATAATTGATGGTCAGCTGTTTGCATGATGCATCGTCCCCATCTAAAAGAGCCCAGTTCTCTAATACGAGCTTCTGATGCTAATGTAATCAAGATCGCCTTTTGTAGCATGTGTGATGTGGTTGTATTGGGTCTGCTGAACTGAGGAGTTGATAGAAGTCTAAGCACCTTGTTCAGGGACCAAGTAATTGGAAGCCTTTCGGGAGTGGGCCTTTGTAGAGCAAAAGACTACAAAAGGGAAGTGACTACTTCTATATTGGAGTCAATCCTGAATCAATAAAGCAAGGGTTCCATTAATGCAGCCTTGTATGCCATGACTGTTGTAACCACAAGGCATTTGTCTTCAAAAGGGTATATAAGAAAAATAGTGTTTCAGCAGAAATTTCAACAGGGCTCTCAGTATGGATATAATCGAACCATATCTTCCATATGGACTGGTATTGCTGGATAGATGACGTCTGTAATTTTTGCGCTAGGTACCTAGCAATGTTGGGCAAGTAATTTTCACGACAGATATTTTTAAAATATCCATACATGAAGGTCTCGGCTCAGAAAGGAGGATGCGTAAACGACTTCCCCCCTACTGTCTGGGATAGAACAATGGACGATAGTGGAATGGTCTTTTCGTCTGTTGTTGAAGTAATAGGAACCAATGCCTGCTGGCCAATTTGGGGCTATTAAGTAAGCTGTTCCTTTGAGGGTTAGAATTTTGCTCAAAACTTCAAAATCTGGGACAATGGAGGAAAAAGATATTGTCCTCCACTTGTTCCAGTCTTTAGGAAGGCATCTCTTGCTAGGCATCTCTTGCTGTTACTTGACTGTCCAAGGTCGCGGACACGTATATTAGGAGTTTGTGATTCTTGTATGTGGCGAACAGGTCCACTTCCAGTTGTGGACGCATGTTGGCTATTGTTTGAAAAGTGGTGGACCAACATCCACTCTGGTGAGGCTGTTGCTTTCCTTGGTAGAGAGTCTGCTATTACAGTGAGATCCCCTGTGAGGTGAATTGCAGACATGTGCCACTTCCGTGCTTGGACCATCCGAAGGACGGCTGGCATTATCATATTGAGAGGAGGTGAACGTGATCCCGACCTCTTGATGTAGGATATTGTAGTTATGTTGTCTCTCTCTTCTGGAGGTTTGAGTTTTTGAGACAAAAAGATAGCCATCAGCTCCAGGAAATTGATATAAGAATTCCTCAGAGTAGCTGATCACCTCCCTGCCACCTGACGATCCTCCCAATGTCCTCTCAACCTGTCAACGAGGCATCTGTGTGTATTGTCACTCCTACAGACGGAGGAGTCAGGGTGACCTGTTTCCCCAGAGATTCCTTCTGGATCCAAGGCTGAAGTATCTCCCCAACTTTTTTAATCTTTGATGAGGTCGGTCTCGCATCTTTTTTCTTGCAAGAGATACCCAGAATTTGTTCACATTTTTAGCTGCAATTTAAGTACTGGATCTATCACTGCTGTGAACTGCAGCAGGCCCATCATATGTTCTAACTGCCATCTGGAAACTGGACTGTGCAAGGAACCTTTTGAGGACTTGCCTTATTCTGTTTTAAGTATGATGGGGAGAGACAACAGGCTGTGACGAGCATCCCAACACAGTCCCAGCCACTGAAAGTGTCTGCTGGGCGTGAAGTGAGATTTTTTTAATTTATTATAAAACCTTTTGACTGTAGCCTGTTGACCATTGCTGTTAGGTTTTTCAAGCACTCTTGTGGGCCCCCAGATCAACCAGTTGTCTAGGTAGGCTGTTAATTGTATTCTTTTTGTTTGAGTTCTTGAACAAATACCGTTGCTAATTTTGTAAAATATTCTTTAGGCAAAATTTAGCCCAAAGGTCATGACTTTGAATCTGTACATGTCTTTCCCTATCCAGAACCTTAGGAAGGGGTAGAAGGGAACGGCTAAAGGGATGTGCCAGTATGTATCTTTCAGGTCTATAGAAACTGTCCAAGTCCCTTTTGGAATGATTCAACATACTTAGGCAACGGTAATTATCCAAAACTTTTGGCAAACAATGTGCTTGTTCAGTGTTGATTGGTTGAGGATCACCCTTCTTTTGGAGGAATCTTTTTTTTAGGACACTAAAGAGACGTACTTGGTGGCGAGTATACGCATGTTTCTCTATGGGCCCCATTAACAGGGCCTTTCTGCACATATGAATAATACTGTCCTCCCACAGGGAAAAACTTCCATTGTCTGTGGTGTCGTTGAAGCTGACCCTCAACCATACAGTTCCCCTTGGTATCTGCCTCCTCCTCTGCCTTCACCTTTAATAGACATTCCAGGTGTTGCTTTTCCTTTTCCCCCTATAAGATGGTTTTTGGACCTTGTGAAAAAGGGTGTCCTTGCTGCTGCTATTGTCCCTTCTGACCACCTGCCTGTTTTTTGAGGAAAACTTTTGGGGTTGACAGAAGGCTTATATGATTTTTAATCAAAGCAAGCCTTTTTTGGGGTTGGGTAAAGGGAAATTTTGGGTTCTTTGTTTCCTGAATGCCCCTTTCCCCAGAAGAGCAGTTACTGTACAATTCTGTTGGCAGGCATGCTCGTTGAGTTGAGCCACAACAGACTCCTCAAACAAGTCCTTACAGAAGGGGTTAGAATGTAATAATGCAGTGACAGTGGAGAGTGATTTGATGGAGCCCTCCAATGCTTCCATTCGCACTTTTATGTGCCATTCTAGGAAGTCAGATTGCTTCCCATTGGGCTCTCATAAGACTTTTGGTCGCAACAGCGAAAATTATCCTGGGATCTTCTGGAAGCCTTTAGGTGGCAACTTCCAGCAAGGTGGTAGAGGTTATAATACTAAGGAGTCGGAGCCTAGCATAAAATTCTGACGAGGCTGTCCCCTCCGAGAGTCTTCTCATAGGGGTCCCAAACTGCTGTGTAGCTATATCTAAAGGGAGCTTTTTCCTTTTAAAAGGGAGTTGCAGTGTTGCCCATTCCTTAGTGGAATTTCCCGAAACTGGGATGACTGTGGCAGATACTTTTAATTCTGCCATTGTCTCTTTTTTAGTAACTACAAATTCTGAAAATCTGTCTTCACATGATTAATAATTCTGAAAGTGAAGGGACAGAAGACTGGGGCTACTTGGTGAGCAACTTTGGTCTTATTCAAAATGGAAGTAGAGATCCATTTTTCATTGACCTGGTAAAGGGTGATTTGTCCATTCCTTGGTGGAATTTCCTGAAACTGGGATGACTGTGGCAAATGGTTTTAATTCTGCCATTGTCTCTTGTTTTTAGTTACTAGAAATTCTGAAAATCTGTCTTCACATGATTAATATTTTTGAAAAGTGAAGGGACAGAAGGGTGGGGCTATTTAGTGAGCAACTTGGGTCTTATTCAAAATGGAAGTAGAGATCCATTTTTCATTGACCTGGTAAAGGGTGATTTCTATAGCTTTTACTGCTATAGGCACAGGTAAGAAAACCGTTTCTGTTAGTGATTTCTCCATGTCTGGTGAAGATGGTACCAGGTGCCATTCTGTATTAGGGAATGCTGCAGTTTGTAAATTTAATCATAGTTTTTCTCTCATTAATTATATACTTGACAGGGAGAGAAAATGCACATTGAGGCATCTTGCCAAGGATTATCAGTATCAGCAGGGTGAGTGTTGGAGTCCCTATTATAGGATTATCAGTATCAGCAGGGTGAGTATTGGAGTCCCTATTATGTTTTGATCTGAACTTCTGTATTCCGAACTGATTTTTGATGTTTCCAGTCGGAATTCTAACACAAGACCTTGTTTGGGCAGAATTTGTATCCACACTCAATTTTTGGCTACAGGATGTATTACGTTTATACTTTGGGGTGTACATGACTGACTGGCTTTCCTTTCTGGAATCATG
The DNA here is from genome assembly GCF_040412425.1 of Macrobrachium rosenbergii. Taxonomy (NCBI): domain Eukaryota; kingdom Metazoa; phylum Arthropoda; class Malacostraca; order Decapoda; family Palaemonidae; genus Macrobrachium; species Macrobrachium rosenbergii. The sequence continues at coordinate 34,740,721 of NC_089777.1, forward strand.
CTTCATGCCCCCTATACTGTATATTGCTGTTCTGTGGCAAGGGCATCTTTGATGGTACTCAATTTCCTTACAGAATTGATCAAATGCTGCAAACTGTGTATCCCTTTTAGGGGAGCTTGAGCAATCTAACTGAGCCTCAGCAACTGAACTGTAACTGCCTGTTAATCAAGGGGCAGAAGCCCTGGCTAAGTTACTATACCCCTCTGAAAATGTAGTCATTTCAGTCCGAGTTAGGTGGATCCTTGTATCCCTTTTGGGGGAAAGATCCTATTCAGCAATGATAGCTGCATGGGGAATAGAATTCCCATGGCTAGTTAAATTTGTGTCCCTGAGCCTTCTGGGTTCTGCAGGGCCATTTCAATGGCAATGTCTACTTCATAATCTAGTAAGAATGTCAGCCCCATGTAAAGATTCCTCTACTTCCTCTGCGGGTTAACCTGGGGACTGATGTTACTGGGTTTTGGCCCAAACATTATTGTTCTGAGAAAGGGTTAAATATCTGCTGCCGGAAAGATATAATCTCCTCCCCTTCCTCACCCCTACTGAACCCTAGGACCCATTGAGACAGCTTAAAGGGAGCTGCTTTGTCCTTTAAACTTGCTGCCAGGTGCATACTACAAATCTCGCCCACATCTAGCGCCCAAGCAAATTTTCCTTGTTTTTTTACAAGGACTATGCTCATGGCAGGTGGTATGGGCTGTACCCACTGGCAGAAAGTGAACCGAGCAGTTTGCCATGGAACACTTGAACTGAGGATCCTGCCTAATGGCAGCCATGTAGTGATATAAAGCAAGTTGTTATTTGAAGCTAGTTATTATTAATTGTTTTCAAGTGAGGGACACTTCTGTAGTTCCTCATACAGTTTCCATATTATAGGTTAACTTGATTACAAGTGTGCAGTTGTAATAAATTTAATTAAATATTTGTTAACTTAAACCCTCTAAGGTTTAGGGTAGTTTTCATACCTGTATATGGCTGTACAGTATTACTTATGCACTGTTAGTCCTTTTGCAATGGCTATGTGAAATTTTTCATTCTAATTGTCATGCCATTCAGACTCCCTGCTATGAACTAATTTGTTTAACTAACCCATGCTACTATTTTATATAGCTTAGGTTAATGCTTCTATTATAATCTATGTTAAGCTAAGAATAGAGGATTTCTTAGAAGGTTCTTGTTTAACCTATTCTAGGCCACTGCCTATTCTAGGCTTATTTAAAACTTAAGGATATAAACTGTACAGAAAATAATAGTCTTATAATCTGGTTTTCTGTTTTATGTGGCCAACACTACCCTTGTATCTAATATTTGGGCAACGCTGTTTTAGGCTAATAGTAGGATATTCCTTAAAAAAGGGGTTCCTACTTAATCTGGTTAGGTTACTGCCTGTTCTAGGTTTATATCACCTTTAAGGATATAGGCTACATAAGACCCTACTAGTATGTAGCCTTACAGGTATGCTACCAAGTTGTAAAAAACTAGGTTATTTTATTGAGCCTGGGATACTGTTTATATATAATCCTAGGCTTATTTGTTCTTTCTTAACCTAGTATAGGGTATTGCCTAAGCCAGATTATTATAGATCACTTTTAATGTATTGGCAAAGCTATATAAAAACAGAAAACTTACTAATATATATCCTTATAGTTAGTCTACTACATTTTATCTAACCCAGGTTGTTGTTTATATCCAATCCTAGGCTATTTGGTCTACTATATAAAACAGTAACTCACTAATGTGTAACCTTATAGCCAGGCTACTGCCTAATCTGGATTATTTAATTCACACTTAAGGGTATGGGTTACATAAAACACAAATACCTTAGTATGTAGCCTTAAGGCTAGGTTACCATCTCATCCAGCACAGATTACTATTTCATCTATTCCTAGGTTACATGGTCTAGGCTAACAATTTAGTCCAAAAATGGGATGTTTTGTAAAAAGTTTTCACTTAACTTGATATAAGGTAATGCCTAAGCTAGTCCTGGATTATTTAGCTCATGCTTAAGTGGACAGGCTTATATAAAAGGAAAAAATTATACTAATATGTAGCCTTATTGTTAGGCTATTGATTTATTTTGCCCATTGTCATTATCTGATCCTAGGGTCCTCGGTTTAACTAGGCCACTTAAGGATACGTAATCCTAGGCATAGGCTACAGACAACACCGACTATTAATCTAGTCTAAATTATTCTCACTTACTGCCTAGATTATTGTAGATATTGTATAATCTGAAAGGATTTTCTAAGCTGTGGAACATTTCTTTAAGTTAAAACATTTAGTTAGAATTTAAAACTATTTTCGCTTTACGAAAGTAGGTAGCAATCAACGTTTACGAAACTAGGTAGCAATCAATGAGCCTGGGTTCCTCTTTTGCAAAGAAGTTATCAATTCCAAAAGTTTAAAACTAAAAGTTTTAACTGGAACTTAATATTAAGCACTTATCTTGGTATTTTTGATGTTTCCATGATCCTCGATAATGAAATCGGAAAAAAAAGTAGAATTTTTTCGGAGTGCTGGTAACGATGTGAAATGTTTGCTATAGACCAAAGAGTTATGGCTCCTTGGTCTTTAACGGCCCGGTTGTAAACAAGAGGGCGGATACGCATGCGCAGTAGTCACTTCTCTTTCTTGCAGGTTCTTTTTACGTTGGAAAAACTGAGTTCAGCTTCGCTGAAGATAGGGAAAGCGCCCTCTTATCTTTGAGTCCATTATATATTCCATCACATGTTATAATGTTAATCATTACAACACACTACCTTGCCAAAAAGATCAACTACAAGAGAATTCTTTAATATTAGTTTGGTCACCATGGAGCCCTGGTAAACCAAGGAAGGTAACTCCTTGAGGACGAAACGAACAGCTATGCTATAAAAAATATAGCAAAACTGAAGGCTTCATATAAGCATATCCCCCTTGATGTGGGACCACCTTGACGTGGTGAGGAGGCTCTTGAACCCCAGGAATTTGTTCACGGGTTTGAGTCCAAGAGTCTCATATACTATTACAGTATATGTTTCTTTGGACTAACTTTGTGGAGTTTATCTCTGTGTTTCAACTGACCGGAGGCGCAAGATGCGTTCACAACACACCCGAGATTGAAACTGGAGCTGTTTACTGGGCGAGTCTCCTTCCACTCCCCCCCACCAGCATCCGGTAGGGCTGGGTCTCCCACCAATTATATCAGCATTCCAAACAAAGTTTAAAAAAATATATCTCGGACGTGTCGAAATTGAAGAGATTAAAGCTTTTACAGTGTTTTGGTAAGTATAATGAAACTTCATTTTATCATAAAAATGTCATTTTTGTAAAATTTATTGAACCTGAAAAATAGGAAAAGATATCATAGCTGGGATTGGGTTTATGTCCGAAGCTAAATAGTGGGAACTGTGGTATGACCATCAACTGCCCGATAATGTTCGGACCGGAGAGGTATCAGATCGATAGCTCAAAGGCGGAGCTATACTTAGGGCTGGACCACGGGTTCCAGGGGTCCTGGTTCCTGAGGATAGGACTCGTGGCATTCTGTCTGGTTTGCCCACAACATGATTAAGGTGGGATGACTGTATTCTTGTAATAGTCTGTCCAAGAAAGCAGGTTTGGCTTACACTTGGGTCACTCTAATCATGTTGTGCCATCCCCTGTGGGGGAGGGTAGGGATGCGGACATTTGGGAGTTGGTTCTCACTTATGCCATTAGTGGAAGAATAAACTCTATGAAAGACTGATGATATCTTTTTAAGGTTTTCAGGTTTAGTTTTTTTTTTTTTTTTTTTCACCAATCTTTTATGACTAGTGACTAAGGATTTGAGTACCCCTGGGCCCTTTGACAATGATTTGGCGCAGATGGCGACCTCTGAGACAAGGCCTCGAGATGAATGACAACTCTTGGCATGAACCTGACCATGGATGTGGAATGCTCCAGTGGTGGTACGGTACTACCTCTCAGGGTAGTCATCACAAACTGAAAACTAGCCAGTGTGGGAACAGTGGATAATTTGAAAGTATTACATGTAGAGCACATTCCCTTGAAACACACACTGATTCGTTTGCTAGTTATGGTAAAATAATAGTTAAGAATGAACTTTGATAAAAGTGAAGGAAAATGGGAAACATGGGGTAAGTTTTGAAAAACATGAAGCTGCACTTGAAGCCAACAGCAATATTAATAATATCTAAATATGTGAATCTACTGTCAAAGGGGCAATGTCTAACAAGACCCCTAAAAACATGGATGTGTATAGACCATCTCAATGGGTACAAGTGGCTCAGGCAAATTTGGAGGACAATGCCACTATTGAAAGAACTCCCAAACCTCCAGTGTGTTTGGTAGTATCTGCTAGGGAGGAAAATTACAATTACTATAAATTTAGAAGACACATCTAAAAAAAGGTTGGGGGTATTGATATGGGTAACATCTCAAGGTTTGGTAAAGGCAGTGTCCTTATTCACCAAATCAAAGACCCAGTCATGTATGCTGACATTATAGAAGTTCGAGAAAGATGACATGATAAAAGAAATTAGACCACACATGAATTTCAGTTACAGAAGAGGAGTACTCTTTGATAGACCTTGTGAACTGATAGACCTTTGTGAATTGACGGAAAGTGAAATATTAGAAATTAGTCCAACCTCTGTGTGAAAAGTAAGAAAACTTCCATGGGCAAATATGGTCATTTGAACTTTAGAGGACTCCAACATACCATCTTATGTCAATTTTGGAAATGAAAGGGTCAAAGTTAAACCATTTTTATCAAAACCTTTTCAGTGATATAACTGTTTTCAATTCGGTCATTCATCCAGATTCTGCAAAAACAATAAAATTTTTAATAATTGCTCTGCCCCTGAACACGGTCCTTGTTCGAAACAACCGAAATGTATTAATTGCGAACTGGATCATACTCCATCCAATAAAAATTGCAGCCAGTATAAATATGAAGAGGCAGCTGTATGTAAAGCTAATGCTGAACATATAAGCATTAGGTATGCAAAAAAATTAATTGGTCAGACAAGGACCTATGCTATGGTTCTGAATTCCGTAGCCCCTATAAGAACTCAAGCCAACAATGTAGTACCTTTACCTGCTGTAAAAGTAAGAACTCCTGAGACTAAGACCCAGTCATCTGGTCTAGTTGCTCAGCCTGCTAGGGTTGAAGCACACCTCTTTAAGGAAGATGTGCCTACTGACACTATAGAATCATCACCAATTGATAAGTCCTTCCCTACGTCTCTCCCATCTCTGCAGCAAGAAACCCTTCCCAAAGAAATGGAACAAGAACAAAGTAAAGTTCCAAAGAGAGTAACAACTCCTTCATCCCTCTCCTCCACCTGCCCAAAGTATGGAGGTTTCCAAACCCCATAAAAAGTATAATAAGAGTGAGGCCAACAATGAGGGTGCTTCTGCCTCAGAAACAGCCAAGGAATGAAGTTCCATGGATAGTAGGAAAATAGTAGTTGAAGTCCACTCTGCTTTGCATCAAAAAACTAATAAAAAACATAATGGAGCTAATCATACGCCACATATTTCAAGACAATCTAAAGAAACTCCTATAAAGTTCATAAGGAAAATAAATCAAAGAAATAGTATAGATTACAGTGGAATTGCCCTTTGCAGATCCTAGCACTAAAATTTCAATCTGGACATTTTACAATGGAATTGTAAGGGACTAAGGACTCATTCAGAAAAGTATGACAGTATGAGCATAATCCATGGGTTGTATGTCTCCAAGAAACTAAATTAGGGGATGCAGTATACAATCCTGGTCTAAACTATGAGATCTATGAGCCCCACTGATGGGGACTGTGCCCATGGAGGTGTTGCAATAATTATTACTAAAACATTGCAACATTTTATTGTTCCCCTGAACATGCAGCTTCAAGCAATTGCTATCGGGGCTACTTTTGACCATGAAATCACAATCTGCTCTCTTTACCCTCCCCCAAAATGTAGGTTCACTCTTGGGGACATTCAAGGTTTAATTAATCAACTTCCTCCTCCTTTTTAACTTCTTGGTGATTTTAATCCCACAGTCCACTTTGGGGTGGTAATTTTTTAGACACAGGGTAGGATCGTTGATGATGTTAATAATAATGATCTTACACTTTTTAATGATGGTACTATGACATATCATAATACCTATACAGGTGATTCATCTACTACAGACTTAAGTATTTGCTCTTCTTTCTGTCTGGATTTTAACTGGTCTGTAGATGAATTTCTACATGACAGTGATCACTTTCCCACTCATCTGAAGTTTTTGAGAAATGTCCCCTCTAATTATCCTGTTAAATGGAAGGAAAAGGAAGCAGACTGGGTCAAATTTCAAGAAGGTATTAACCTATCCCAGGAATTTGAGTCCTTTGAGTCCCATATAAAGGCTTATGAGTACTTTGCCTCTGAAATATTAAATAGTGCTGAAAACTCAATACCTAAGACCAAGGGAAACCACACAGGCCTGCCGTTCCATGTGGGATAAAACCTGTGGTAATTTGAGGAAAATTACCAGGAAATGTTAAGGCATTATAAATCTAGTCAATCTGCAACAGCAAAATCGGTGTACCAACGAGCCATGGCAAAATGGAGAAAATATTTTTAAAAATTAAAAGAGAATCCTGTCATTTTTATATAAATGGTGTAATTTCTAAGACCCCAACCAGGTTAATCTGCAAAAAGATAAGAAAACTAAGTGGCAAATACGTTCCATCGCCAATGCCTTGTCTGAAAATCAACGGAGACCTTGTCACCAAGCCTGATGAAGTTGCTGAAAACTAGGAGAGTATTTCTCTGAAGTGTCGAGTTCTAGGAACCATTCAACACTGTTCTAGAATATTAGGAATTCAACCATTTCCCTTAATTTAAATTCAAGAAATGGTGAATCTTTTAATGCCAGGCTAACTTTAAGGGAATTAAGGGATGCTCTGTCATCATTTGAATCAACGTCCCCAGGGAATGATGATATTCTTTATCGCATGCTAAAAATCTTCCCCCTTCTTGGAGGATTGCAGTTGTCCCCGTTAAGAAACCACTGAAAGATTCACATCTTCCTACAAGCTATCAGCCAGTATCTCTTACAAGTTGTGTGCAAATTGTTTGAGAAAATGGTGAATTCTAGACTAATGTGGCATCTAAAGAAAAATGGTTTATCTGTCCAATTTGGCTTTAGGAGAAATTGTTCCACTCTGGACCCACTACTAAGACTATCATCCCAAATTCAGCAAGGTTTCTCAAAACGCAGTCAGACTATTGGAGTCCTCTTCAATCTTGAAAAAGCCTATGACACTACTTGGTGTTTTGATATCATTAAGTGGCTTCATGACATGGGAATACAAGGTAATATGTTAAATTTCATCAGCTCATTTCTAAGTGACAGGTATAATGAAGTTAGAATTGGAAATACCTTGTCTAATGCTTTTGAGCTGGAGGAAGGTGTCCCACAAAGCAGTGTATTGAGTGTTGCCTTATTTGCTGTGGTTATAAACAGCATTGTTGATTGTGTCTCACCTCCAGTAAAGGCATCTTTGTTTGTAGATGACCTTGCTATATATGTCACTAGTTATGATGCTATTGCAGCGTGTAATTTCTTGCAAAAGTGGCCAATGCAATCAGCAATTGGGCTGATGACAATGGCTTTAGATTCTCCCCTTCCAAAACTCTGGCAGTTTGTTTTACTAGAAGTACTCGAAAGGAAACCATTCCAAATATTAAGCTGAAAGACACTCTAATATCGTATGAGGAGGAGGTGAAGTTTTTACGGATGATTCTTGATAAGAAGCTAACATGGGCTAGTCATACTGACTCCTTGAAAATTAAGGTAAGGAAATCCCTTAACATTTTAAAAGTAGTCACAGGTTTTAACTGGGGTGCGGATAAGAGGTCACTTTAAGGTTATATGACTCGTGTAAATCCAAGCTTGAGTATGGTTTCCAAGTCTACTCTTCAGCAAGTGCAAGCAAACTTATGGAGTTGAATGTAGCTCATCATGTTGGTCTTAGAATATGCTCTGGTGCATTTAAGACATCACCAGTTGAAAGCTTATATACTGACACTGAAGAGCTCCCTCTAGATGTAAGTCTGCTCCCTCTAGATGTAAGTCGAGAGGAACTGGGACTGAGGTATATGATCAAATTAAGAGGTTCCCCTGAAAACCCTGCAGCATCCATTCTTAACCAAAACGATGCACATCAGTTTGCAAAAGCTAGAATATCCAAGCCTTTTCATTTAAGAATTAATGCTGCAGTTGACAATGTGTCTTATTAAAAACCAAAAAGTTAAGGCAATGTGTTGCTCTCAAGTTGCCTCCGTGGTTGACTCCAGAACCCTCGGTCTGTCAAGAAGCTGCTGTTAAAAAATCAGTTAAGGGGATCGACGCCTAAAAAACCCAATAATCTTTAAAAATTCGATTTGCTGAAAAAAATTCTATGGCAGTATAGGGTTCAAGAATGTGTCCACGAAATATTATGCTAAAATTTGCCGTATTTCTCTAGTTATGGCCTAAAATGTAACAATAACTATATACCCATAAAACACCAGTAGCGCAAATGATTTAGTCTGGTGTAGTTTTTGCGATATATATTACGAAAACTTCCTTTGAAATGAAATGTATAATGTCAATAATATCCTACTCGACACCTTTTAGTTATTCCTAGCCATGACAACGCACACGTCATACCATGACGCCGACTGTGGCCGAGAGTTGCCTATAAACTTCCAACCTAGAAGGACACGTTTTCATGCTCGCTAGCCTTGACTGAACTCTGTATTTTCTGCGGTGTTTTTGTTTTTTCACCGTGCCTAAAAGGTCCAAGAGTTCACTTCATGCTTCTAGAATGCGGAAAAGCCAAGTGGAAAAGTCCAGGCGAGAAGTAGAAGAAAGAGTTCAAGAAATTAGTGCCATAGAGGGGAATGGAGCGACGGAGAGAGAGAGAGCTGTCGCCCATCAAACGGCGCAGGCAGCGATCTCTGCTGACCAGAGACCAACCACATCCACCCCTAAACACCTTTTTATTTGTTCGTCACTACCAAAGGGCAAAGATATTTTAGAAAAAGAAAGCAGTAGCTCGGAGGCTGATATTATAGACGATCCTGAAAATAAAATGATCATAATAAGTGAAGCAAGACTTGATGAATTACTTGAATCACGAATCCCTAATTGTGAATGTAAAGTAATTCCCAGGATCCATTTGGCAAGGGATGGATTCGAGACACTAATAAAAAGTGTAGGCAACTATGATACCCTAGAGTAATACCTTGCAGCAAGATCAGACAGGGGGGGACCAGGAACCTAAAATTTATAAGAATGTGTCTTAGGCACATAAATAATCAATTAATATTCTTATTTATAATCATTTTGCATTAATTAATACCCAAAAATAAAAATTAAAACCATAGAATTAATTGTAACACAGTCTTTGAAGTCCCTTTTACTTTTTTATGTAACTAAAACTTTGAAGGCCTGTTTCTCAAAACATAAGTTCTTCGCCTTTAAAATGCATCTCCTCCCTTAGTATTGGACCAATCTAAATGAAATTTTAAATATAACATGGGGAAACATGGTAGATTAAAACAAAGCCGGGGATTTTTAATATTTTGAGTTTCTGATTTTTGGCAATTTTTTTTTCTGTAATTTTCCGGGAAAATTTCATTAAAAAAAAAAAAATTCATATCTCGAAAAATAATTGAAAAATCAAAATCCCCGGCTTTGTATCGAAGGTCCATATGTGTTTTATACGTGGTTCAAATCTCATCCCTTAAAACCAAAAAGCAAAGGAGGAGATGCATTTTGAAAATGGCCATTTTGGCCGAAAAATGCTATGGCGTCACAAAACCTAAGGTCACTGAACAAAAATTTTTTCCCAGAAGTTCCACACAATATCCTTTAACAAACCCCTTATATATCAACAACCTGTCGTTAAAAAAGTCGGAAACCGGCCGATCCCCTTAATGTCCAGGTATGTCCAGGAAGTGAAGGCTTGTTTTCTTGATCATGACCAAATACATTCGGGTTCTGTTAAACTATTCACTGATGGATCAAAGACATCAAGTGGCGATGGTTGTGCAGTTGTTCATGGTAATAATTCATATGCAGGCAGACTATCTAATAATGGCTATATTTTTACAGCTGAATTAACTGCATTAGCCAAATCTCTTGAGACTGCTTCTACTCTACAGGGTAATATTTTCACCATATACTCAGATTCCTATGTTCACTCATGGCCATTAAGCACTATAACCCTAAACATCCAATTGTTCAATGTATTCAAGAATGGTTGTATAGGCTTGCTTCCAAATTCAAAGTAATCCATTTCTGCTGGGTCCCTGCCAATATAGGCATTTTAGGTAATGAACTTGCTGACCATGAAGCAAGAGATGTCATTACTAAAGATAACATTCTATTCCACCATATTCCCACTACCGTTATGAAATGGACTATTCCATCATATATCAAAAATAGATGTTAAAGCGCGTTGTCCTCTCCATTCTGGCTGTAATTGAATTTTAAAACACAAAAAAAAACAGTACACAACACTCACCCTGGTCTGTTGCTGGAAGATGGAGTTAAGGCGTCCCACGGTCCAACACAGCACACAGAAGTTGACAAACCAAACCAAAACAGAAAAAACACGACTCATGAACATACAGCAACAAGAACAGCACACTAACAAGGAAAACATCCAATGCATCAGCACAAAAAAACTTCCAAACCAAAACAGACCAGCACTAGCTCTGACTCAAGACTCAAAAACTGCCTTCAAAATGGAAAAATCTCACATATTCCACAGACAGACATCATAAACAAACTAATGACCTCATCCCTCTTCCAACAAGCATCACTCACTTACGACAATTATGTTCTCTCTCTCTCAAAGATCTTCTCTCTCTCTCTCAGATCTCTTCTCTCTGAGGGCCTCTCTCTCTCTCTCTCAGACTCTCTCTCTCTCTCTCTCTCTCTCTCTCTCTCGAACATCTCTCTCTCTCTCAAAACGTTGGGAAATGCTAAATAAAAACAAATTTATTCATCCCTCTATATGGCCAACAATAAAAAAGTATAGGAAGATCAGAAAAAGTAAACATTGGCCATCTGTGATTCCAACAAAACCTTAGGGTAGAAATTGTATTATGTTGTCTGAAAATTGGCCATACTCGATTGACCCACATATTCCTTTTAGAGGGGGAAATGCACTAGTCTGTATACAGTGCGACTTCCTCTTACTGTGGAACACGTTATTATACTGCCGTAGGTATGCTGCAGCACAGCATAGACATGGGTTAGTGGGCAGGGATGTAGCATAACTGCTTAGTCCTGATGTAGTTGTTAATAACATTTGCATTCCTTAGAGACATTAACCTCTACAATGAAATTTAATACTGACCTCTTGGTACGTTGCAGTGTAGTATATACACTTTTGCAATTGTGTATATAAGCATGTTTATGGATTAAAAATTTTTTTTTTTCACTTTTTTACACTGTAAAGGTTATAGGCCTATGCATATCCTAAATGCAAAGATATAATTTTTTTATGGGGAATATCAGTTTTTGCCAAATGTCAATTTTTACCATAGTTTTAAAATCATTCTTTTATTTTATTTATTTGATTTATAAATTCATTGCCATAACTATTCTTCTCAAACCAAATTCATTATAGCGCAGAATAATCCCCCAGATTCCAGTGCTTGTCTTCAAGCATAAATTTCATATTCATATTCATATAACCATATCTTATAGACACAGGTTGCCACATAGAGAAATATAAACACTTGAGATTGCTGTACTGGTATCCCTGTCATACTAAAGTGTCAAACAATATAACAGAAGTACAGTACAGTATACAATCATAAGCTTCACAACCAAGTCTAGATCTGTAACCACAGAAAAATGAAGGTATGTTGGTATGTATACTGTATTGATCTTAAAAAAAAAAAAAAGGCCTGACAGTCAGCTATATGGGCAGTTCCCCTGTGTCTCCTACCTGCTAATAGTTAGCTACCATGTTACAAAACCTCAACAAGGGACCAGTTATCACCGAAGGATATTCCTAAATAAATAAAAGGGGTTTGTATTCATGTAGGGAACGTTGACCTATTTAAGTTGAAAAATTAACACATTCTTACCTTGGCTCTTCTGAAAAAGCAGTTTCCTCTTCTGGTTCTCTCTTTATTGCAGCTTCCTCTAATGGTTCTTTCTTTATTTCTTTTTCCTTGGTAGGGCCTGGAATCTTTTCTCGTTCATTTCTCATGGTTTCATCTGGAAATTATTGTGGAATTATTAAACCTGATATTTTCAAATATTTTGAGATGTTTTCTACATCTAACACAAGATTGTCATCACAAATTATTTTTTTTTGCATAGCCTTTTTCCTTTTCATTTATAGCATGAACATATCTGACACTTAACCTGGGGTTGTGTGGTGTTGGCACTTCTTAGCAACTGATAGCTGACTGGTTAATTTCCAAGTGTACATTGTTTGACTTGTTTAAAGTGTTAGTAAGAAGTTTTTTGAAGCAAAATTTGTTTTTATAATACAAAACCTTCAGTTTAGATTTGTTTTTAAATGAAAGCTAATGAGACTGTGTTAAAACGAAGGAGCCTCAAGATTAAGTTAAATTTGGTTTTGTGTTAAAACGAAGGAGCCTCAAGATTAGGTTAAATTTGGTTTTATAACATTCATAGCCAACAAGAAAATTATGGCTAGAAATAATTAAAACAATGTGTAAAAAATTTCCCCCAACATACAATATCAAGAAATTGGTATCAGGTACTAAAAAACTTGCAATATAAAGGTGACTGAACTCTATCATCTTACATAAAGCATCAAACCAGCTGTGAGAGTTCAGGGATGATTCAACTAAAAACTACTCTACATGATTTCCAATATGACAAAATTGGTGCAAAGCTTTTATGTGGAAGTATAATGAAGCAAGTCTGCTAAAAATGTCGAGATTGAGAAAGTGGGTGTGAAGGAATGTTTTGTATGCACAGCAACCTGTAACATCACTTTGTAATGTCATTTATGGTTTTCACTGCACAGCATAAAACAAGATTCCAAAAGTTTATTTTTTCAATACAGATCTATTACTTTACATTAGCCTTATTGTGCATCCATGCAATCTTCCAGACATTCTAAAGAAAAAATTTGCCAGTCCCACCTGGCTTGGTTTGCTTCTGGGTTCCACAGCTCCCCTGGAGGCAAACTGTCACTCTTTTATGTTGTCTGGACCAACTGTAAGGAAGCTAAGGATGGGGTGGGGGGGGGATTCTAGTTAAGTAATAGATGTACTGTACATTGGAAATTAAATTTTTTTGAAAAATTCCATTTGTTTCATTACAAACCCATTAAGTGGCACTGGCTTTGGTAACTTAGATGGGAAATTTCAGTAGCTGCTACCGAGGATGGTAGAGCCAGGGCCTGTGGAACCATGACAGTTTCTGAATTGGACTTGACATTTGTTGTAAGCTATACTAACTGGGCCTGCCAGTTAGGAAGAAAAGAAATATGAGTATGTAATTAAGTGTTATTTGCCCATGTCCTTCATCTGAACAGCAATAAAAAAACCTGCAAATGATACAACCTAAAAAATATTAGTAAAAAACAAAATTCTGTATGACAGTGTATATTATCAAACTAAAAATAATAAAACTATTTTGCAGCTGAGGGCCAGTTTCTGGAGCAAAATGTAGATAAAACATGTTTTTACATAGGAAAAACCTATTTTTGGTAGGCGCTGTGAGTCCTCAAAGGAGTTCCACTCTCATGCTCCCCCAGGGCTCCATAAGAAAGACCGACCAATTACAAATTTTCTTAATAGTTGGTCTCGGCCAGAATAGCAGTTATTGGCACAGTGACAGAGTAAATAGGGCTCAGGACAGGGGTGTTTTATCTCCGTCGTACAGCAACTGCCTTGGCTTTCTATGACCACTCGTGCAGATGGTGACAGCAGCATGGATGTCAGCCATCTTTCTCATTACACGCGAGGTCTGTGCAAGATAAAATGTTCACCCCAGACCCATGACTTTTTGTCAGGGAAAGTAGGTGGGTATGAGGACTCACAGCGGCTACCAGAAATAGGTTTTTCCTATGTCAAAACCTGTTTTTTTGATAGGGTAACTGCTGTTTGCCTTTAAAGGAGCCTGCAAAAAAATTGACAGGTGACAAAATGGCTTAACTCCTAATAAATAAATCCCAAATGCCCGAATCAATTTTTCGTCTGAAGTATAGTCACAGGTTATTAACCATTGTTGTTTTTCTGGATACACATAGGGTTTGGCAATGAAGAACAGGAAACAACACACGAATCAATACTGTATACATAAGTATGTATTACAGTATTCTTTATGGTTCAAAGGTGACTTAATTATGTTGGGTTTGGCTGCAGGATTATTTTGCTTTCCCCAGCAATATCTCAGAATGACCACCACTCTCATGGCAATAGTTTTTCAGGAATTTTTGATTCATGGCAAAGTCACAGGTTATCATCCATTTTCTTTATTCTGGATACCAATTAGGGCTTGGTAATAAAGAGCAGGGAACACATGAACCTGTAATACATTTATAGGGTCTACAGTGGCTTCTAATTATGTCGGGTCTGGCTGCAGGATTACTGCACCTTGACCAGTTTGGAAATACTTCCTCTAATAACCTTTCCTAACAATCGAAGACTTCTTCAAACGAAACGTTTCCAAAGAAAGTTAATGATGTACTGTACTCACCTTTTGGATGTCGTGCAACTTACGAATGGAGGGAGGGTCTGCCTTTTTAATGAGGGCCACTAAAATCAATCTCAGCCCATGTAGAGTGAGTGGTTTGTTTGTGCTAGAGTGTAAGAAAAATAGGACCATCTGTAATTCAATTTCTATTTTGAACCTTTTAAATGGTGTTATTCCACGTACACATTATATTGATGTACAGGTAAAATATTTTGTAAATGTATTTTATGTGATTTGGCACTTTTCCACTGAATCTTGTAATTCTATGGCTGATGACTGGACACTGTACAGTATTTAAGCCAAGTGTCATGCATATAAGACAATACTTTTAACATTTTCAAGCATTTAAATGATTTTATAGTGTACTTCTCATTACTGTACTGTATGTTATTTAATATAATTTAACCTTTTTTTGTGATTTGGCACTTTTTTTTGTTGATTTTTGATTTTTGACAAAATTGCATAAAAGGATGTAAGTCAATATTTTTTCTTTGGTTTTTAACAAAAATCATTGATGTCAAAAGTGGCCCTAAATTGAAACAACTTACCTGGAGGCATTACTGTATAATTATTTACCACTACATGTAACCATAAAAGAAAGAGTTTACCAGTGCATGAAATTTGATGAATTAAAAACAGCTACAGTATTTACAAAAATGGGAGTGCATTAAGTAAATTTTTTTCTTGAAGAAAGATTGTGAACTGTGAATAAGACAATAAACAGAATGACTCGGTTTATTACCAGAAGAGATGTGGAACAGAATCAGACGCCTGCTCCCACTGTGTCACCTGTTCCCAGCCCTCCGATTATTCAACCTGCTCCTTTACCCAGCTCCCTTGCTTCCAATCCCGACCCCCTTGCCAGCCGCGAGTCAGAGCTTGTGCATAATTTCGATGTTAAATTGGGTCAATAGTGGATATAGTGACCCAGTTGGGTACTTCAGTGCATGTCCTTTTGGACAAAGAGGAAAAAAGTGTAAGCATTAGCGAAGTGTCAATGGAGGAGGCGGCTGCCCGTCCCGCTGATGCACATAGGCAAAGGTCGCTGGCGTATTCCCCTACACATGGGAGCAGTCATACTGGAGGCTGAAGGGACATCAGTGTGGTCTGCCCTGGGCAGATGTCCCCTCAGTCGGACCTGTTGCAACTTCCCAGGTCGCAAAAAAGGATCGCTGTTGGAAAGGCATCCAGTCAGAAGTGAGTAGGCTGTTTTCAAGTTCCGAAGCTTCCAGCCCTGAGAAAAGGTGCCGGTGGCACATTAGTGATCAATCACGGCCACTGAAAAGGCCCGCGGTGGATACAGTCCATTCCCCTTCAGTGCCTCGCAAGAGATTTAGAGAACCCCTGTAGCAGCCTTTGTGTAGTTTCTGGGATTCCCTAGAGCACTTTTCCCCAGAACTCCCTGTGTGGGAACCCATGCGGTTGTCTGCACCAAGACACTCTTATCTTGTTTGCAAGTGGCCAGTTTTAGTATTAGTGGCCAAAGCATTTACTTACCTCCCAGTAATGCTCGGATGCTGGGTAGCGCCTGTCATTGCGGCAGATTGGCTGAATGTCCTGTCATGCACAGAAAGGGCCATCAGGGATGGCAGTCAAGAATTAGCCTCTCTCTACATGATGGGAGTACTGAAGAAGAAAGAGCTCTAGTGCTTGTTCACCACGAAGAGCGTCACGGCTTCTCAGAAGTCTGCCCTTTTATACTCTCCTCTCAATCCCCAGCACCTCTTCCCTCAAGCTATAATCAGTGACATTTCTGCTTCAGAAGAAAAGCACACAAGACCTTTTAGCTCGTTCATCTAGACGTCCCAGGGATTCTTAGTCTATGAGTACCAGGACCGTTTCTCCACTTCAGCCACTGCCCTTTCGGGGTAGCAGGACCAGAACACAGTCAAGGACAAGGACAAACCTGCGTTTCTCGTCTCGCCCTTTTAAGAAGTCCTCCAAGCCTGCTGCTCGGAAGTAAGGATCCTTTCCTCCATGCACCAGTAGGAGCCAGGCTCCTCCATTACCAGGGAGAGGTGGAAAGCATGGGGAGTGGAGGAGTGAATTGTGTCAGTGCTGAAACAGGGCTACTCACTCCATTCAGGGAGAAGCCCCCATTAGTCAACATGCCCATCACAGTGACCGCAAACCAGGATCCGAGAAAGTTTATTTTTCCAATCAGTTTCAGCCCTCCTCGAGAAGAGAGCCATTGAGGAAGTTGAAGAGGTCAGGTCAGATGGTTTTTACAAGTCTCTTCATAGTCCCCAAGGCATCAGGGGGATGGAGCCCAGTACTGGACATAAACGCCTTGAATTTCTTTGTTGAAAAGACAAAATTCAAGATGGAAAAAAGTCACTCTCATGTCATCCATTAACCGGGGGTGACTGGATGACAACTATAGACATGTTTCCACATTCCTGTACATCCAGAGTCCAGGAAATATCTAAGATTTGTATTTCGCAACAGAGTGTACCAGTTTTGGGCATTACGCTTTGGCCTTTCGACAGCTCCACAAGTTCCCACCCAAGTCCTTGCTCTGCTCTCCATGTGGCTTCATCTGATGGGGGATACACAACTCCCTCTTTCTAGACGATTGGCTCCTTCAATTGCCGTCAAAGGATAAGTGCATGGAAGACCTTCTGAAGACCCTTCGTTTAGCTCAATTTAGGTCTCCTAATCAAACTCCAGAAGTCCCAGCTGGTTCCATCACAGGCAACTCTCTATTTGGGGATGACAATAAACTCAAGTTTTCAGGGTTTTCCGTCAACTAAAAGAATTCAGTCATGCCTGAAGAAAGACATTATTCCTCACCTGTCAAACCTTCTTGAAATCAACCAATGGATGATTTCTCGGTACCTTAGCTCCATGTAGCAATTTGTTGAGTTAGGAAGGCCCCATATGAGAACTCTTCAGTTTTATAATGGGCCAGCTGGTACAGGAGAGCTCATCCAGACACATTTGTCTTTCTGATATCACAAGAAATAAAGGATCTCCTGTGGTGGAAGTCAGAAAGCAGGCTGTCAGAAGGGAAGTCCCTTCTTCCACCGACCCCTCGAGTAGGACGCCTTGACGAGGTGAGGGGCTAAGGGACCCTGGCCTTTGGGCCCGGTCCTGATTAGAATCATCCTACATAGTTTTTGGTTTAAATGGCGTGGACATTTCCACATTATAAAATTTTACTGCTTAGGTGAGTCTGAGAAGGGATCGTTTTTGGAAGGGGTTCGCATTGAAGCTAATTGTGGGAGTTGTGGTGGATGAGTCGCCACCCGAGATAGTTTGGACCTAAGAGATGGTGATGGGATTTTTCCCACTGCTATCTTGAGGGCGGAACCATCTCTGGGGATCAGCCCATCGGAATCCAGGGGGGGCTGGTTTTTGGAGGTGGGACTCCTGGCTTTTGTCCGGGAAGCCCACCAGTACGGTTGGAGTGGGAGTCAGTCCCCATTAGTGGGGCAGAACTCCCAGCAGGCAGATTGGCTTATACCTGGGCCACTGCAAGCGTACTGGTGCTATCCTGAAAGGGTAGGGTATGGGGTGGACTGTTGGGAGTCAACTCTCACTTGTGCCATTGGTGGAGAATGCGAATACCTGACTGATCTACGATACTTTCTTGATATGACCAAGCAGTTTTGGGTGGGTGGATGAACCAGTTTGTGTGTGGTGGTCTGATGTGTGCATGCTTGGCAGCTTGGGGTCTCTTCGTGGGCTTTGGGAGTGTGTTGGGGTGGGGAAGCTGAGCAGTGGAGCTGCCCAGTTTGTGCTTTTGATATGCTGTCGGGGTCTGTGTAGGGGGCTCTTGGGTGTCGGGTGTGCACTTTTGGACCTTTGCATGTGGACTGGTTTAAACTTATGGATTTGGCTTTTAGTTCTCCCTCCCTGGATCCGATGACTTAACGGCACTGGCAACGACTTCTGGCATGAACATGGATACGGGCTTGGCTGTTGGACAGAACCAAACACTGAGACACCAGGGTGTTAATAAATCTGGTGGATTTGATTCAAATAATAGGGTCCTTTATTGCACTAATGTAAACTTATCATTAGATTACGAATGTTTATACAGTGTAGTGAAGCAATTCGGCAAAGTGGAAAGAATTAAATTAGTTCTAGAAAAGATAAGCAGTCATTTTGTGCTTTTATCAAATTTTCCTCTCCCTTGGAAGCTAGTGAGGCACAACAGAGACTCCATGGCCACATTCTAAATGACTCAGTTGTCAGCACGAAAGTGTTTTCAGTGAAAAACTTGAATGATGAGCCATTTGACTTTGTTCCAAAGGCTGAAGAACATGGACCAGTCCCATGTACCAGAGCTCTTCCTCCCCTTTATGGCATGTTGCTATCTACAAGGAGGAGGGAAAATTTGATAAAAGCTGCTGACTGCATTGAGAGCAAGGTTGGTTCCATTCCCATTGGAAATTTAAAACGGTATGGAAAGAACCTTTTAATAAAAGCTGGAAATGAGACTCAAGCAGTTCTGTTAGCTAACTTTAAACCTCCTGAAAGTGGAAATATTGAATCTATTTCATCTCACAGATTTTTAATACACTGAAAGGAGTAGTTTACTCAAAAGATTTGCATGTTTTTAAAGAGGAAGAGATTCTCCATCGATGCCCTCCTTGTGTATCTCATGTAAAAAAACTGGGTGGTGATGCAGCTATCCTTTTAACCTTCTCCTCCAATTACCTACCTGATACCATCATTGTTGGCCATGAGAGGATGCAGGTTAAAAATATAAAAGAAGTCCTAGACAGTGTCGCAAATGCTTTGAATATGGCCACATTCAAAACTCTTGCGATAACAATAAAAGATGTCCTGTGTGCTCTGCAGAGCACGATAATTTTGATGATTGCAAAGCAGCCCGATACTGTTTTCTTTGCAAGGGTGATCACACACCAAACTCTAGGGCTTGTCCCAGATATAAATTTGAACAAGAAGTGTTGGCAGTGGCAGATAATGAACATATTAGCATTAGTGAAGCAAAGCACATGGTAATGGGGGCAAACAAAAGTGCCAACAACACGTATGCTTCTGTAATAAAACTTATGAAAACTTCCAACAATGTAAGGCCACCAATAACTGTGTCTGATGGAAGATATCACAAACCTGGTATTTCTCGAACCATAAATAATAATGAAAATCTCCAAACTGGTGAGAAACTTTCGTTGGCAAGTGCTTTGAAGTCCAATAGCAAAATTGTACTCCAAAAGCACAGAAAATTTATCTTCCACCACATCCACAGCTGTCGATTCATCTCCAAAAATAAGGGTGCCAAAATCAGCCCATAATTCAGGAAAATATTCTGAAAATACTTCAAACCAAAATAAGCTAAAGGAACAATCCCAATTAGATAGAGCTAGTTCAGAGCCATCAATCGCCACAGCCACAAACAAAAATAATAATAAAACTACGGTTGCAACTACCAAGAAACGCACAAGAAATAGTTCCCCAAATAATGATAATTTTATAATAAAAACTTCAAATGGGTTCAGTGTTTTGGAAGACATCTCTCCTCCTAGAAAGGTGGTTCCAAAAGTAGTTTCAGAACAAAAACATCTGAGTTCAATTCAGTCTTGCCGCCCTAAGACAAATAGGATTAGTGGTGCACAGAACCACAGCAATAATTCTGAACATCAGGTTCATAATAAAAAATATGAAGATCAACCAAAGACCCTGAACACCAATTCAGATGAAAAGGGATTAAGAAAACAATCTCTTATAAAGGAGAATTTCCCACTCCACCCTAGGAACAGTACTTCCTCCAAGGAGTGGGAAGTAGCACATTTTACCACCTTAGCATTCTTGCTCGATATTCTTCAGTGGAACTGTAAAGGTCTCAGAGCCCGTACAGAAGACCTTAAAGTTTTATTGCATGAATTCAATCCAGGGATTATATGCCTACAGGAAACAATGTTAGGCAATTCTGTTTATAATCCTGGACTAAATTATTCAATATTTAAATCATATCCCCCAATTGGTGATCGTGCCCATGGAGGTGCTGCAATTATTATTAATAAATGTCTACAGCACTCCACAATACAATTAAATACAACACTACAAGCTGTCGCTATTTCAGTCATTTTGGAAAAGAGGATAACAATCTGCTCGTTATACCTTCCACCAGACCTTGATTTTAACATTGGAGATATTCAGTCGTTAATTGACCAACTTCCAGCTCCTTTACTTCTGCTAGGTGATTTTAATGCCCACAACCCCTTTGGGGAAGTCGGTTTTAGATAGTAAAGGAAATTAATCGAAGACCTTATTGACAGGAATGATGTTACCCTGTATAATAATGGGTCAATGACTTTCCACAACATTCACAATAATCATTTCTCTGCACTGACCTTAGTATTTCTTCAACTAGTATCCACCTTGATTTTAATTGGTCTGTTAATGAAGATTTAAATGGAAGTGATCACTACCCGATCCATTTGAAATATGCTCTGAATGCTCCATCTGAAGTTTTACCTAAGTGGAAGGTAGAGGACGCAGACTGGGATAAATTTAGTAAGGGTGTCAATCTAGATAGGGAGTTTGAGTCCTTTCATTCTCATCTAGATGCCTATGATTACTTTATTGAATCTACTTTGAAGAGTGCTGAAAGCTCGATTCCAAAAACAAAAGGCAAACCTCGTAGACCTGCAGTTCCCTGGTGGAATAAGACTTGTGGTATTCTGAGAAAAGTGACTAGGAAATGCTACAGACGTTACAAAACTAGTGGCTCCCCTCAGTCTAAATTAATCTACAAACGTGCTTTAGCCAAGCAGCTGCGCTTTTTTATAAGAAAGCCAAAAGAGAATGTTGGCTTTACTATATTAATGGAATAAACTCCAAGACCCCACTAAGAGTGGTGTGGCGCAAAATAAGGAAACTGAGTGGAAAATTTGTAGCGTCACCATTGCCCTCATTAAAAATAAATGACACTCTAATCACAGAGCCCACTGAAGTTGCCAATGAGCTAGGAAAACACTTTTCTAAAGTTTCCAGCCCTAACAATTATTGTCCAGAATTTCAAAGAATTAGGAATTCTGAAATGTGTCTGAAGTTTGATTCGGGAAAATCTGAACCATACAACTACAAATTTTCCCTAAGAGAACTTCGTGAGGCGCTCTCCTCAAGTGAATCCACAGCTCCAGGTGAGGATACAATCATATATGAAATGCTGAAACACCTCCCAGATGATGCCAAAAATATTTACTGAAGATTATAAACAAAATATGGGAAACTGGAATTTTACCCAAGGACTGGAAAATATCCATAATTGTCCCTGTTAAAAAGCCTAATAAAGATGCTTCCCAAGCCACCAGCTATAGACCAATAGCTCTTACCAGCTGTGTATGTAAGCTGATGGAGAAAATGATAAATACTAGACTGGTTTGGCACCTGGAGACCAAAGGATTACTATCGCCATTTCAATTTGGTTTCAGAAAACCGCTCCACCCTTGATCCCTTGCTGAGGCTGACCAACCAAATCCAGCAAGGATTCGAAAAAAAGTGTCAGACCATTGGCATATTTTTTTGACTTGGAGAAAGCATATGACACTACCTGGAGAATTGGCATCATGAAACAATTGCACAAGATGGGCATATGTGGAAGAATGGTCAGGTTTATATATTCCTTTTATCAGACAGACTTTTAAGGTAAGAGTGGGAAACTCCTTCTCCCAACCTTTTATGCAGGAGGAAGGAGTTCCCCAAGGAAGCGTTTTAAGTGTAACACTTTTTCAGTGGCAATAAATAGTGTGATTGAAAAATCTCGCCCCCTGTTAAATGCTCGCTTTTTGTCGATGACCTTGCAATATACTGCACAGGATATGATTCCTTGTCTGTATGTAAACATTTGCAAAGGTCTATTAATGCTATTACTAAGTGGGCTGATGAGAATGGTTTCAAATTCTCCTCTTCCAAAACAGTTGCAGTAAGATTCACCAGGTGCCGGCGTGTGGAAGAGGTTCCCACACTTAGTTTAAAAGGGTCCATCCTTCCTTACGAGAGTGAAGTTAAATTTCTGGGGATGACTATTGACCATAAATTAACATGGGCTAGCCACATAAATGCCCTAAAGTTTAATGTTAAACAATCTATGAATATTTTAAAGGTTGTCTCTGGATTTAGTTGGGGGGCTGATAAGAAATCCCTTCTGAGGCTATATGACTCTCTGTGTCGATCTAAGCTAGACTATGGCTGTCAGATTTATTCCTCAGCCTGTACAACCAAGCTAAAAGAACTGGATGTTGTACACAACATGGGGTTGAGAATATGCTCAGGGCTTTAGAACTTCGCCTGTTGAAAGCATTTATGTCGACACAGATCATTTACCCTTGATCTAAGAAGGCAAGAGCTAGGGTTGCGATACATGGCTAGAATGAAAAGTGCTCCCAAAAATCCCTCCTTTCAAGCACTAAAGGAAACAGACTCTCGAAGTTTTTCTGGTACAAGAGCTTCTAAACCATTCCAAATTCGACTGAATGAGGATGTTAGGAATAATCACCTTAAATCCCAGAAAGTCCTGGAAGTAGAATATCCTGTAAATCCTCCATGGCTTATCCCAGAAGCATCAATATGTAAGAAACTGTTTAATAAAAAGGACTGCACTGTAGAAGAGATTAGGGGAAAATTCTTAGAGCACGATGTTACCCATACTAATTTTACAAAAATTTATACAGATGGATCTAAGTCAGATAGTGGTGTTGGTTGCGCTGTTATCCTTGGTGATACAGCGTACACAGCTAAATTACCTGACTCTGCATCAATATTTACTGCCGAATTAACAGCCGTAGTTTCTGCCCTAGATTTAGTTTTTCAAAGTAGTGACTCTAATTTTGTCATATACTCAGACTCTAGAAGCACCTTAGAAGCTATTAAAAATTTAATAGCTTTCATCCATTAATTGAAAAAGTTCAGGAGTGGCTTTTTGGGGTATATATTGTCGACGTAAATCAGTCTCTTTCTGTTGGGTCCCTTCTCACGTGGGGATTCAGCTTGGAAACGAGATGGCAGATAGGGAAGCGAAAGCTGCTAGTATTTTATCAGAAACCTCTTTTAGAAAAGTGCCTCATACAGATCTAAAAGGTCCCATTAGATCTTATGTTTTAGTAAATGGCAAGAAAGGTGGACTTCTCCCCTTCTTGCCAATAATAAGAAATATAGAAATATTAGGGATAATGTACTACCGTGGTCTTCGTCATTCCAGCTTGACAGACGAACAGAGGTTATTTTAACGAGATTAAGGATTGGGCACACTCGTCTAACCCATCAGTTTATTTTTGAAGGAAGCAGCCCTCCAGAGTGTGCTTACTGTGACGAGACACTAACAGTGGAGCACATTCTGGTGGTCTGCCCCAGATATTTTAACCAAAGAGAGAGATATTTTCAGGGTAAATCCCTGTCTGATATTTTGGGAGATGAAGCAGATATTTCTGCTATAATCTCTTTTTTAAAGTGTATTAAAATTTTTAACGATATTTAATTTTATTTAATAATTTATTACATCACGTAGAATTTTAATGACATTAATTTTTTTATGTATATAGCACATCATTCATTAAACTTCATACCCTTATTTATTGGTCACATCACTTCATTTTATTTATTAATCATTTCCTTCATGAATTCATAACTTTAACATAATTTATTTTTTTTCCATTACGGCGCTGAATGGCCTTGTTGGCCCCAGTGCCTGGGCTTTTGCCCTAAATATCATACATCCATCCATCCTTCTTCCACCGAACACCAACCTAGACTTCTATGCAGAAGCGTCAGATCTGGGTTTGGGGGCGTTTCTAGGCAACCAAGAAGTGTCAGGAAATTGGTCCCAGCAGCAGATTTGCTGGCACATCAACCTCAAGGAGCTGACAGCAATTGACTGGGCCTTCAGCATTTTGCATCAGTAGTCCACAATCAACTAGTGACCATATACTCAACACTATGGCCCTGACATATATAGAGAAGCAAGGGGGGATGTATTCATTCTCCCTTTGCGAGGCAGCGAGAACTCTCCTTTTATGGGCAGACCACAACCAGACCAAGCTGGTGATGCAGTTCATCCAGGGCAAGCTCGATATCCCTGCAGACAGGTTGAGCCATCGCAGTCAGGGGCGGCCCACAGAGTGGACTCTTCATCTGCAGGTGTGCAAGGACCTGTGGAAACTGTGGGGGAGACCTCTCATAGATCTGTTTGCTATGTCCAAGAATCATTGTCTACCAGTCTTTTGTTTGCCAGCACCAGACCCTCTAGCATGGGCGATGGATGCCATGCTGCAAGACTGGTCACACAAGGAGTTCTATGCTTTCCCACTGTTCTGCATGATACGGGAAGTCGTCAACAAGTTCCGCAGCCACATGACCATCACGATGACTCTAGTGGCCCCATTCTGGCTGTGACAGGAACGGTTTCCGGATCTCCTCAAGCTGCTAACAGACTTCCCAAGGTAGTTACCACAGAGACCACGTCTGCTCAGAGAGCTCCACTTAAGGCGGTTCCACCAAGGACTGTCCACTCTGGCCCTGACAGGGTTCAGACTGTCACGAAACACTTCAGACAGAAGGGGTTTACAAGAACAACTTCATGAGCAATTGCAAAGTGTAGATGCCTCTCTTCCGACAAGGTCTGTCAAGCCAAGTAGACAATCTTTAGAGCCTGGTGTAGGTGACATTTTGTCTTCTAAGACATCTGTAGCAGACACTGATGATTTTCTCCTGTACTTCAGGACATCCAGGGGCCTTTCCTCCTCTACGATTAGAGGATACAGGGCTATGCTGAGTTCGGTGTTTCGGCACAGAGGAATGAATCTCTCAGCCGATGAAGACCTGTCCGACCTCTTAAAATCCTATGATACCTCCAAATCCAAGGGGCAAAAGGCCGTCTCTTGGAATTTGGATGTAGTTTTGAAGTGGCTCTCAGGACCTTGCTTCGAGCCTCTTTGTTCTGCTTTGCTACAAGATCATACCAGGAAGACCCTCTTTTCTCGTAGCATTAGCGACCACCAATAGGGTCAATGAGGTGCACGCTCTTGACAAGAGAGTTGGATTTTCCCAAGGTGATGCCATACATTCATTCATCTTGAGTTTTTTTAGCTAAAAATGAAGACCCACCCAAACCCTGGCCTTGTTCCTTTCACCATTAAAAGCCTGATGGAAATTCTGGGCCCAGATGAGGAAGAGAGAGTTCTGTGCCCAGTAAGAGCACTGAGGTACTACTTGCACAGAACGGAGAAGATTCGAGGCCCTATCAGTAATTTATGGTGCTTGGTTAGAAATCCATCTCGTGCCCTGTCCAAAAACAGCTTGTCTTTCTTCTTGAAGGATCTGATCTCTGAAACCCATTCTTTGATTGGAGAAGAGGCTTTATCGTCCGTCAGAGCTTAGGCTCACAAGATCAGAGTGGTCTCCACGTCATTAGCCTTCAAGCACAACCTGATATGGAAACTACTTTTGAAAATTGTAGTACTTAAGGGCCGTTATCCATGGCTAGCATGGTGTTGGGGGACGAAGCGTAGGAAGCTTTTCTTCCTTCCTTTTCTCTTCACCTTGAACTTAGGTGTTGAGTCGTAAGGGGAGCCTGGGGCTACTGTGTACCTGGAGACCCACCAGTCTTAGTTTAAATGGGTGGGTGGTGGTTTATATTTTATTATGGTGTAAGTGATGTTCGTGTTTTTTGATTCTGGTCATTTGGTTTGCGAGTACTGTGCCCAGGGCAGGGGCAACTGGCTACTTGTATACTTGGTTAGTCACCAGGTTCATCCCTTGCTGCAAAGTACCCACTGATGTAGAGGTGTGTCTGGACAACTGGCTCATTATCATCCATAATATTTTGGGGTAGAAAAATCCATATCCCACCTCCGTGTCAATTTGGGATTCAGCAGTGTAATTACTTAGTAAGTTACATAGTAATAGTACTGTCATAACACATATCAGAAGAATTTACTGTAGCAAGCATATGACCTAGTATTAACAACAGAATGAGAGAAAGATGTTTTAGAAATGTCTGCAGGATGTAAGACAAATTGATAGTGAACGTAATTTGGTAGAAATTGCCTTCAGGTGGTAAGCTTTATCAGAAAGCAATGAAGTCTTGGTATGGCTTCTAGAGGATAAATTTCTTTAGTTCAACTCCCAAAGGATGATTTCACTAAGTTCCATCAAAATTTGTTAGCATAATCCTGCTAACAGGTACAGTGTGTCAATAACATAACCTTAACCGTTTTGTTGAGGGTAATTAACATAAATGCCCTTCTAAAACTCACCTTGCATTAATCTTTTCTGTTCTTTTCTTTCTTGCCATTTTTTCTCCTTGTAATACTGTCGTACAAAGGCCTTCTTCTGCAAAAGTGCACGACCATGACCTGAATGGAAGAAAGATTCTCACTAAAACGAATAGAGCACATCTTCATGAAATAAAGATACAGTAATCTCTCTGAATTTTTTGCTTTGCTTAACAGAAAACTATGGATACAATGCACCCACAAATTACTACCTCCATATACCAAAACTCATCTTTAGAAAACTAAGGATACAATGCACCCATAAATTACTACCTCCATATATACCTAAAATCATCTTCATTCTTTTGAAAAACTCTTAGTTTAAGGTGAACCAGAAAAAAATCAAATGCATTTGTTGGGTGATAAAAGAAAAATGACCTTTAGTGTTGTCTTCATTTTGACAAAACACTAGTTAAATATCTTTTGTTATTTAAAGTCAGGATCTGAGTACCCTAGTCAAACACTAATAAACTACTTCACATTGTATCTGATGATTTGTTGTTTAAACTTTGTCATCTTTGGTAATGTACTTTATTACTTTGTATTTGCTGTGTATTACCTTCCTGGCATTAACAATCTGTCTTGTTATCTCAGGGTAGGTTGTTTTCGTGTATTTTTGTACTATTTTTGTGGTATCTGATATGTATCAATTAGGCCTACAGTATTTTGTGGGCATAATGGTTACCTAATAATTTACCTTTCCAGCTGATTTAATAATCTGAAATTATGCCCTCATATAATCAATTCTGTTTAGTGTTTTTTGTTATGCTATACTGTGTATGCAAGCAAACCTTTCCTGGTTTTGAGTTTTTTTGTAATCTTTACATTCAGGGAGTGACATTGGTGTTAGGGTAGCCCACAGAATTATTAATATAAAATATCTATGGGTGGCAAGAAAGAGGAAAGTACCTGTGAAAAGGAAGAATTAGTCAAGAATAAAAGAGATGTGGGGATAATCTGATAGATGTACCTGAATGTACTTGACCAGTAAATGAAATGTTTTTGTAAATACTGTAATAATAAAGAAACCTGAGAGAGAGTGAAAAAACACCAGGAAATGATGGAATCACTGTAGAGAGACTAGCTGAAAATGAAATGACATTGTCTGAAAATTGCTGTTTTGAAGAAAATGGAACAAGGAAACAAACCTGATGATTGAGAATTGGAAGTCATAGCGAAAAACAGAGACCTGATAGCAAAAAACAGAGACCTGAATGAATGAGGTAACTATAGAGGCATTGCTTTTACATCAGTTGTAATGAAAACATTCCGTATGCATATTCCCATTAAGCTGGAGAAAGAATTTATAAAATGCCTAGAGATGAACAAGTAAATGTTAAAACTGCAGGACTTGTACAGATCAACTATTTTTGAGAAATATTGTGGAGCAGTTTATGGAATTTAAAACTCCATATGATGGCTTCTGTTGAATATGAGATAGCATTTATCAGCATCCACTGACCAACAATATGGAAAGTCTCATGTGACTGTAGTATTCCTGCTGAATATATAAAGCTAATTGAAATTATCCATAAAGTAGGATGGTGATGGAGTCTCATCAGTTGAATTTGCAGTACATGGTTGGTGCTCAAGTCAGTGTTGCTTCACCTTTGTTGTCTGCCCTTCACATGGATTTTATAATGAAGAAAGTGATTGGACATGGGAGAGGTTTAGATGGAATGATGTTAGAAACTTGACAAGCATAGAATTTGCAGATGATGCTGCTTTAAATAGCAAAACATAAGATTTAGAAAGCTTACTTAACAGAATGCATCACTTCTCCAGGTAGATGGGGCTTGAGAAAAATCCAAGAAAAACTGAAGTAATGTATTGAGGACAGAGTTTGCACAATTGGATGAAATAACACTAGTTGAGAAAGGATAAATAACGTTGAATCTCAAATATTTAGAAACAATCATAGCCAATACAGGTTTTCCTGAGTTGGAATTTAGTGAGAATGAAAAAAGGTAATACACACAGTGATTTATAGAAGAACATTTTTATTTTGAGGAAACTACAAAGAAGAAAATTACTTTGTCTAAATGGGTCTTGTGGAACTTATCCTGAGGATGTAAGATCTTGTAGGATCAAGTTGGTAAAAAGACATATTTTTGTTAATCACTGTTTTTGTGCTAAGATCTGAATGCATTCTGTTTCAGCAATGAAAATAGGTAACAAAAACTTTATTCACTAATAATATCCAGAATGGATATTCATTTGTACTGGTTTATTTTTTAGCATACAGCACTAAAACAAGTACGGCAATGGTAAAAGAAGAACTCGTATTACTGTACCTTGTAATTTTATGGGACCAGAATTTCTATTTATGATTTTAATCAAATCCACTTCCATTTGTACAACATACCTTCTTGTTGGCTGCCATAATTTTTCTTGTACTTTTGTTTGAAGTAAGCTCTCTTATTGAAAGTTTTTTTGCCATTTGAATCCATGTTTTACTGCAACAACTGGCTACATATAATCTGCAAGAAATGTACAACACTGAGAATCAGCCTTTCACAGAATTTGTTCTTCATTATGAGAAATACAGTATGAGAAAATTTTTAAGTACTGTAATTTGTATTTATTCCTAGTTTACAAACCAAAGCTTTTAGTGTAAGAGTATTCCTTAGCTCAACCTGGAATTGGTCATTGAAACCTTGGTAACGCAGAGGGATGTTTGAGGTGGGAAATATGATACAAGGCTGTGGAGGTTGTTTTTTATTGGCCTAACTCCTGGGCAAGGTGTTCTTTGCTAGAGAGTAATCAGAACTCCCATAGGCTATATGACCCCTGAATAAAGTGTATACTTAAATATTTGTGATTAAAATAGTAAATATAGTAAATAATAAGAAAAAATATCACAAAAACAAAATGCATGTATTCACAAAGATTCAGTACCATATTGGCAGATTACAATAGAGTTAAGATAAGTGTTGTATATCAGTATTACTCATATTTTTTCTCTTCTCAGATGATCCTGACTTAAGAGAGCATTGCTCTTGGACAAAAGTAACATGTTAAAAGGGTTTACAGTACTGATAAATTGCACTACAACAAGAATAACATAAAGTAGAAATTTTTGTAAGAGTGTACCTTGCATTTTTTATGAGTTTCTTCAGAAATTCACAGTACTTTTTTTTACTCTGTAACAATGTGCAAAATGTTTTCAGGTTTTAAAGATTGAGTTTTTCTTATTTGTAATATCTGGATCCTGTGGATTTTCATGATCATTCTTTTGTATTTTGTTCTGTTTGGGATGCCATGTTTGTTTTGTGTTTTTAAAAACTGTAAACTATGCATTGCATGGTTATTCTGCATTTCTAATTATTTGGGATGAATCTTACCTGTTGAAGACAGATTACATTGTGCTGTCAGCATTAAAAAAAGGAGAAAAATGCTTAGCTGACTCAGATCGATTGTCTAGTTCACCTATTCTCTACCAGGTATATACACAGCAAGATCTAGAGACTGCATCCGTGCAGAGCAAGAAGGTAGCAGTGACTCTACCACACGTGCTTTGGGAGAAGACTGGGTACCAAGTATCCCCTGGCTGCATGCACAGTCAGTACCACTGAGTGAGGATAACCCATGCACAAAACAGTGTTACGAGGAGCCTAATACAGTAATCTGTTCTTTGGTGCTCCCTATGTTTGGTGAAAAACCAAATTAGCGGAGACCACAGGAAATCAGGCCTTAGCACTTTTGTACATTTACAACTCTTGGGTCCCAAGCAAACCATGATCAGACTAGGGTACAGGATGATCATGCACAGTTAGATTGTCCCAGCACCTGTGATTACTGTACAGCAGAGACCTGTCACATGTAAAGCCCATTTGAACACTCACAGTATAGGGACCATCCATGGACAGAGTGAAGGGGTAGTGCTGGCTCTACCATGCTCGCTTCAGGTGAAACATGGGTGGACAAGCCATGACAGGTAATCTTGTCTGAGAAGGCATGGGCTGACTCAAGGTACCAACCATGCTCAGTAGCCCGTGTTGACCTACGTACGGTGGACCTAACACCCAGCAGTGAAGGAACACTGTAGCCTTCCCTAGAAGGAGACGGGTACTCACTCAGAGCTGTACAGAGTTGTCAAGAGAGGTCCTCTACAACTGCTATTTCTTGAGAAGAAGAGGAGAGCAAAGAAGACAGAGCGAAGGAAGAAGAAACAGTGCGCATGCTTCTCCACCTTATCTGCTCATGTGTTAGCAGTCAAGAGGAGCACAAGAAGACATCCTGACTTAAACAAATGGCAAAGAAAAAGTGCTTGTTTAATAACCAGCTAACTACCTTGTTGCCAAGTTTCAACACTTTATTCCAGCTCATGCTAAGGATTATTCCTACATACATGGCCATGGTTTGTATATCTATTGGAAGGAGATAAGTAACATATACACACCAAATACGCATATGTATCTCGCTAGATCAAAACCCCAAAAAACTTCCTGTAATCAACTGTCATTCCATACACAGAAAACTCACAATGTTGCCAGCTTCTTTTAATCATTATGATCATTAGCTTTCATGCTCACCACCTCAATCTTGCATGCTCTCTCTCACTTCAGAGACAATAAAAATGACATTTTTATGATAAAATAAGATTTTATATATATTCACCAAGTAATTACATAGCTAACAGCTTCTATTAGCTGGCAGCTAAAATTTGAAATCTGCAATAGCGATTCTTTTGTTTCATTATGATGTAGGTAACTGACCCCGCCCACTTTCAGGAAAAGGAGGAACTGAGCAGAGGGCTCCAATATGTTTATGCCCAATGTCCATGTGAGGGGAGGCGGGTGGGCTCCCACTCTGTAATTACTTGGAAAGTGTATATAAAATCTTATTTTATCATAATGTCATTTTTATATAAGTAACTTACAAAGTAATTACATAGCTGATTCCCACATTGACAGGAGGTGGGGTGCATGGACTGTTCTTCCCCAAAACATTAAAAAATGTAATGAATTAAGGGAATAAAGTCTGCTAGCATTACTAAAAATGCTTGTTGTTTCCTTACCTGGTAAAAGAGTCACAGCAGGAAGTTACCTGCCTCTGGTTGTGCGCTCATCTTAAACGTAGAGATATGGCTGTATGGTCGAGTGCCATCTGCTACAACAGTGGGAGCTTCACAGCGAAGGACAATGCCGAACGCTAAATGAAGTACCAAGAAATTTTACCCCTGCCTAGGGTGCAGTACCATAAAAAACCAGATAAATACAACAAGTTACTTACACCATAAAACAATAAAACACCACCACCTACCACTAAAAAGACTGGCGGGTATGCAAGCACAACGTACCCCAGACTCCCCTAGAACTTGACACCATTAACCAAGGCGCAGAGGCGAGGAAGGAAGGAATGCTTCCTATACTCCCTCCCCCAATACCATGCCAGCCATCGATAAAGGTCCTAGGGTACTGCAATCATTAAAAATAGTTTCCACATCTTGGAGGTAATATGAGGCAAATACATACACTGCACCTCCAGTAAGTCACTTGAAGTATTGCAGAGAGTGAGAGATTGTATTTACAAGCTAATGAAGTAGCCACAGATCTGACTTCATGCGCCCTTACTTTCAAGATAGGACAATCCCCCTCTCTGTTGCGAGTGTGCTTCACGAATGGTATCCCTCAAGAAGGACAGAGCATTCTTTGTAAGAGGATGAGATGGATCCTTGACCGAAGTCCAGAGGTCGCTAGATGGACCCCCATTCTTCTCCATCCTGAGAAGATAAAACTTTAGGGCTCTTAGTGGGCAAAGTACCCTCTCAATCTCTTCCGGTCCGAGTGTATCTCCATGGCCTGAATTTCACTGACTCTTTTGGCTGTTGATAAGGCTCCTAAAAATGGTATTTTTATAATAAAATAAGGTTTCACACATACTTACCGAACAATTACATAGCTATACGCTTCTTACCTTACGGCAGTCGAAATCCCAAATTTCTCGGTGCTAGCGGCGTTGCTGACGTGTAGGTGATACGACCCCGCCCACTTTCGGGGATCCCAGATACTACTGAGCTTTGCTTGACAATTCGTTGAGCCGCCCCGTCCAACTGTGGGGAGGAGGGAGGGCTTTAATCATGTAATTGTTCGGTAAGTATGTGTGAAACCTTATTTTATTATAAAAATACCATTTTCACACATGAAACTTACCGAACAATTACATAGCTGAATCCACATTACCCGGCTGGTGGGCATATGGACTTTTAATGCAAATAAGAAAAAACTCACATTGCAAGAATGTTGTAGTACCTTGTGAGAGAGCAGCTGCAGGAGAATACTGCCTCTGGTCGGCGCTCTCATCACTTGTAGGGAACGTGGCAGTAGTGGCCAGGATCGTTCCTACTACTAGTGGGTATTCTGCAACCATGGAGGTTCACCGATGGTTGATCAGAATGAAATAATGTTCGCCCTTGCCCTCGGCTATGACCAGATTAAAATAACAATCAAAGACCATCACCTACACATAACCATAAAAAAAATTAACCAAACCCTACCATAAAAACTGGAGGGTACTCCTGGTACCGTGTACCCCCAGGCTTCCCCAAAACTCGACCACCTTCTAATCAAGACGAAGAGATAGTCAAAAGGAAGGGGAATTGGACCAAATCCCCCTATGCTTCCTTTCCCAACACCATGCCCATCACCGACAAAGGTCCTAAACGACGACAATTATCAAACGTTGCTTCCACATCCTTCAGGTAATGGAGAGCAAAAACCGATCTCGACCTCCAGAACGTAGCTTGCAAAATAGATGCTAGCGATGTATTATGTCTAAAAGCCATGGAAGTCGCTACTGCCCTAACCTCGTGGGCTTTAACTTTACACACCTGTAGAGTCTGATCTCTTACTGACGTGTGTGCTTCCTGGATCAGGCTCCTTAAAAAGAACGAAATTGCGTTCTTAGACATAGGACGGCTCGGATCTTTAACTGAACACCACAATCGGTTCGAACTTCCTCTCAAAGCCTCTGTTTTATGAAGATAAAATTTCAGTGCTCTCACCGGACACAAAGAATGTTCTTCGTCCTCTTCTCCTACTACTCCTGACAAGCTTCGAATGGAGAAGAAACGAGGCCATGGTCTCGAAGGATCTTCATTCTTCGCTAAAAAATCCTGAGCATAGGCGCACACAGCTTTGTCTTGTGTGAATCATATCTCTTTACTCATTACTTGCAGCTCGCTGATTCTACCAGCTGAAGCTAAGGCGACTAAGAATAACGTCTTCTTAGTAAGATCCTTCAAAGAAGCTGAATTAAGAGGTTCAAAATTTGCTTTAGAGAGCCAGGACAATACTACGTCTAAATTCCAGTCCACTAAACCTGGTCTCCTTGTCCTAGAGGACTCAAAAGATTTAATCAGGTCGCTGATGTCTGAGTTATTAGATATATCTAAGCTTCTATGTTTAAAAACTGACACCAACATGGATCTATATCCTTTTATTGTCGAAGTCGATAACTTCCTAACGTCTCTCAGATATATTAGGAAGTTTGCTATCTCTTGAATAGAGGTTTTAGAAGAAGTTGTGTGACTTTCTCTGCACCAATTTCTAAAAACTCCCCATTTTGACTGATAGTTTGTCCGAAGAGACTCTTCTACAGTTAGCAATAGCCTCTGCCGCTCTTCTTGAAAAACCTTTCGCTCTGACCAGGTCCCGGACAGTCTGAATCCTGTCAGAGCGAGATACGACAACCCTTGGTGATTTCTGTCGAAATGGGGCTGTTTGAGTAGCGATGGAATTTGTGGCAGAAGCCTGGGGAAGTCTACTAACATCCTCAGAGATCCGGGAACCACTCCTTTCTGGGCCAAAAAGGAGCTATTGGTGTCATCGTAACATTCTGGTGACTCTGAAACTTGTTTAATACCTCTCTGATCATCGCAAATGGTGGAAATGCATAAACATTCAGACCTGACCAGTCGAGAAGCATTGCATCCGTTTTCCAGGCTAACGGGTCCGGAACCGGAGAACAGAAAAGAGGAAGCCTGTTGTTCCTGGACGTTGCAAAGAGGTCTATCGTTGGTTGTTCCCACAACCGCCATAGATCCTGACAAACTCTGATATCCAATGTCCACTCCGTCGGAAGAACCTGATGCACACGACTGAGTTCTTCTGCTAAAACGTTGAGCTTCCCTTGCACGTACCTGGGGAAGAGGGTCACTTTGTGCAAATTCGCCCACAGAAGAAGATGCTCCGTCATTCTGTACAGGGAGAACGAATGTGTCCCTCCCTGTCTCCTTATGTATGACAGTGCTGTGGTGTTGGCCGAGAACACCGCAACTTTCTTCCCTTCGACTAGAGGGTGAAACTTTGAAGCCCAAGAAAAATTGCTTTCAGCTCCTTTATGTTGATATGAAGACCTCTCTCCTGTTCCGTCCAGATGCCTGATGTCTTCTCTTTCCCCAACAGGGCTCCCCATCCTGAGTCCGATGCATCGGCATAAAGTTCTAGCTCTGGGTTCGCTCTTTCGAGGGACAAACCCTTGTGAGCTCTTTCCTCCGACAACCACCAACGAAGATCTTCCTTGATTTCCTCGGAGATCGGAATAACAGTCGAATCCGGTTGAATTTTCCGGTCCCAACTGGCCTTTAGGTAGAATTGTAGCGTCCTCATGTGAAGACGACCAAGTGTAATAAAGGTCTCCACCGAAGCGAGAGTCCCCAGCAGGCTCATCCACTCCAGAGCCGTGCAGGACGAGCGGTTTAACAGTTTCCGTACAGTCGCAAGGAGAGAGACTATTCTCCTCGGGGAGAGAAAAACCCGAAAAGCTTGTGAGTCCAGAATCGTCCCCAAATATGGAATCCTCTGACTCGGTACTAACTGTGACTTCGCTAAATTCATTACTAATCCCAGTTGCTGTGTTAATATTAGTGTCCGATTTAAATCCCTGACACACTGGAGACTGGAGTCGGACCTTAGAAGCCAGTCGTCCAGATAAAAAGCAATGTTGATTCCCATTAAATGTAACCATCGACTTACCGGGGTCAGGACTCGAGTAAATACTTGTGGGGCTGTCGAAAGTCCGAAACAGAGAGCTCTGAACTGATAAACTCTGCTGTTGAAAACGAACCGTAGATATTTCCTGGAGCTCCGATGAATAGGTACATGGAAATATGCATCTTTCATGTCCAGCGACACCATCCAGTCTCCTGGTCGAAGAGCTGACATGACCGACCGGTTGGTTTCCATACGAAACTTCGTCTTCAGAACAAAGATATTGAGTGCACTCACATCCAGGACAGGCCTCCAGCCCCCCGATGACTTGGGGACTACGAACAGCCTGTTGTAAAAGCCCGGTGAGATGTCTTCCACTATTTCTATGGCCTTCTTGGAAATCAGGGCTTCTACTTCTTTGGCAAGAGCCAAAGCTCTTTCTGATCCCTGCGAGTATGCTGTCAAGGCGATGGGAATACTCGACAGCGGTGGATCTTGCACAAACGGGATCACATGACCTTCTCTTAAAACTGTGATCACCCACTGTTCTACCCCTCTTCGACTCCATTCCCGCCAAAACAGGCGGAGTCTTGCTCCTACAGGTGTGTGAGGGTAAAATTCCCTACTTGTCCGACTGTCTCAAGGGTGGTTTCTTACTGGCTGTGGCTTGTGGACGCAAATTAGTCCTTGGTCTGGGTTGCCATCTAGTCCTTCCCCCCCGAAAAGGGTGCTTCTGAAGAGGTGACCCTTTAGCTCCTGTAGGTGGTGTCTCCTTGGGGCGTCGCGTCGACGAACGAGTCAATAAGTTGTTGGTAGACTTTTTCTCCAGATCGGAGAGAAATTGCTGAATAACCTGTTCAGGGAATAAATGCGACTTACATAAAGGCGCAAACATGAGAGCAGACTTCTAGTTAGAAGTGACTCCCTTGGAGGTGAAAGAGCACCAAAGTTCTCTCTTTTTAAGGACGCCCAGAGTAAAAAGAGATGCAAGTTCCCCCGAGCCATCCCCGACTGCCTTGTCAGCACACGATAATACATCAAGCCAGTCTGTCGCCAAGCTATGCTCCAGAGATTGACAATCCTCTATTTTCCTTGCTAATGCAGCAATAGTCCAATCTAAGAAGCTGAAAACTTCTATTACCTTAAATAGGTTCTTAATCAGGTGGTCGAAATCAGGCGAAGAGAAGAAAATTTTCGCCTACAAAAACGCTGTCCTTCTGTTAGCATCCACCAGACCTGAGAAATCCCCTTGGGTGGAGGCAGCAACTCCCAAAGAGGGTAATTCTCCGGTAGCATAAAATTTATATGTCTTCAGTAACTTGGACGGTGGGACAGCGAAGGCGGCTTTACCAGACTCCCTCTTCTTCTCCAGCCACTTCTCCGCTTCTTTGAAGACTCTTTTCGCCGACTGCGAAAGCACTAGTTTAGGTAGACTCGCTGAAAGTACTTTCCTATCCTTAACAAAGGTAGAAGGAGGCGAAAACGGAGGAGCTGGCTCGAATTCGGATAAGAAGCCAACAAAAACTTCATCAAGTTGGAGTAAGCAGAAGAATTCTTGCGACGATCTCTCCATTCTTGTTGGCTTCTTCATCGACTGATCTTTCTGACTTCCATCCTGACGATTCTTGTTCGACTGATCCTCTCCATCCGACGTTGTCAACTGCTTGGCTTCTTCATCCGTACAAGCCTTAACTTTCTCCAATGACTTAACTAAGTCCTGAAGCTGTCTCAACGGATCCAAAAAAGCTTCTTTGTTGTTCACATCATCTCCCGATGGTGCGGGAGAAGGAAACAACTTCCTTGATGAAAACTTGCGAGTCGAACTCTCTCTCTCGTCAGCTGGCGAACGAGTCGAAACTTTCCTTGTTTCAGTCGGCGAGACGAAACTATGCGAGTCCGACACTGATACCTCGTGAGATCGCTTGCGAACAGCACCCGAACCTCTACTAGGCGAAAGATACACAGGGTTCTCCCAACAGCTACACGAGGGTTGAGGACTCTTTTCCCTCCCTCTCTTCACAGGTGATGACGAACTATCCAATGTGCCTTTTCAACGGGCGTGACACTTCACTCCACTTCTTTCGCCTGGTATCAGGCGAACACCCCTCCGAGTCCGACGACAAACCTACACCAGACACATCTACACCTTTCCAATGGTGTCTCTTCACAGTAATCGAGTTGAAATTCACGACTGAGTCGACGGCCGCCCGTGGGCAAACCCCTCCAGTCTCCCTTCGACTCACGGTATGTCTTCTCCCAGGTGCTGGGGAGCGGGACAGTGACCTCGGTCTAGGAGAAGTGGAGGGACGGACAGCCGCCTCCTCAGATACGACACTTGCACTTTTCACTTCACTAGACTTAGTCACAAATTCACGAAAAGATGTACCTAAATCCAAAACAGATTTAGCAATCAGCTCAAATTTCCTATCCATCTTATCTTCTAATTGGGCAATGATGTCGGAATCAGAAGCATGGGGAACCTGAGCCAGAGTAAGATGTACTGAAGTAGGAGGACTATCAATAGGAGAGACGTTTGACAAAATAGGAGAAGACAAAGCGGGCTTCTTTGCCTCTGACGGCAAAGGAGTTGACTCTAATCTAGCCCTACTATCAGCCCTAATGGCTGCCTTTCTTTTCCTATCTTTTTCCATCTTATCAAGGTGAGACAAAAAACTCTTCCATCCTTGATCATCTAGATCTTCACATTCATTACATGTACGCTCTTTAGTACACTCTTGCCTCCTACATTTCACGCACTTTGAGTGTGGGCCATAACATAACTTGGCTAATCTAGTTTTGCAGCCTTCGCTGCAAAACCTAACAGATGAACCTGAATCTGACATAACTCTCACTAAACAGATGAATAAAGAAAGCAGCTAAGCCGTCAAACACAAAAAACAACCAAGAAAATTGTACTTCACCAAATCGGGTGTCAAACAAAATGGCGAACAGTTGACTGCAGCGAAAATCCACGGGTGTTTCACCGTGGGCGGCAGGAAACGAATTGTCAAGCAAAGCTCAGTAGTACCTGGGATCCCTGAAAGTGGGCGGGGTCGTATCACCTACACGTCAGCAGCACCGCTAGCACCGAGAAATTTGGGATTTCGACTGCCGTAAGGTAAGAAGCGTATAGCTATGTAATTGTTCGGTAAGTTTCATGTGTGAAAATAGTGTCTTCATTAAGTCTCTGAATGAGGCCAAGTTCAGGGGCTCGAACGGGGGCCTGGAGAGCCATTTAGGACTACTTCCAGATTCCAAGAAACAAGTTCCAAGTGCTTTTGTTTCTTAGTGTCAAAAGACCTAATGAGGTCTGAAAGGTCTTGATTTGAGGATATATCCAGATCCCTATGTCTGAACACAGAACTCAGCATTGCTCTGTAGCCCTGTATGGTCGAAGAAGATAAGCTCTTAGAGTTCCTCAAGAATAAAAGAAAGTCCACAATCTCTGTCATAGTTGTTTTAGAAGAGATTCTATTACTTTTGCACCAACTTCGGAAAATTGACCACTTGCTCTGGTAGACATTAACCGAGGATCGACGTCTACATTTTGAAATAGCCTCCGCAACTTCTCTCAAAAAACCCTTTACTCTGAGGAGTCTTTTGACAGTTTGAATCCTGTCAGAGCCAGCAAAGACAGATCTTGATGAAAGTGGGTGAAGTGGGGTTGTCTGAGAATCTTTTTCTTCTGATTCTTCTGAGGGAGGAGTCTTGGAAAATCTACCCGCAGATACATTAGCTCTGGGAACCATTCCCTCAAAGGCCAAAAGGGGGCTACCAGAATCATCGACACATTCTGGTGCAGGCAAAACTTATTTAGTATATCCCTTAACATCCCGAAGGGAGGGAAGGCCCATGCCTGTGGATCTGGCACTGGAGAGCAAAAAAGAGGAAGTCGATAATTCCTCGACGTCACGAAGAGATCCAACATTCGGCTTTCCCCATAGTTTCCATAGGTCTAGACAGACCAATGGATCAAAGTCCACTCTGTGGGAATTACTTGGTTCTGTCAGCTTAGGTGATCTGCCAACACATTGTTTTCCTTGGACAAACCTGGTCAACAACCTTGTACAATTCTGGTCTGCTGCCTTGATCCAAGAATCATTCCGGGTTCTTTCAGACTCTAAACATTGTTTCAACACCAGCAATTGAAACGGGAAATGAACATCAAAAGAAGCTCTCACAACACTACGACACATTTATTCACAACCTTGTTTACAAAGAAAATGAAATGTTTCCCTTTGCTCTCATTCAACGTAACACTAATTAAAATAAGTCTAAGCAGTTATAGATAGGGGGAACAGATTGCAAGGTAGAGCAATCTTAATACTTAAATGGTGAATTGGTGAGTTATCCCTCATGGCTGGGGTTTTAACTGAAGAGATGATGCTGGCACATTGACCTCGGGCTTGAAGACGTCACAGAAGGGCGGCTAGGAACTCGGGATGGATGTTACTGGTACAATGACCATGAGCTTGTAGACGTCACAGAAGGGATGTCTTCAGGATGAGGTGGCAAATGCTTTTTCTCCAAGAATCCGGAGATCGTGCAAATGGAGGGTAGGAAGGGCTGGCGACTTGTCCTCGCTACAGGCAAGAAGGGCCGACTACTTCACCTTGTCACAGGCAGGAAGGGCTTAGCGACTTCTCCTCCACACAAGCAGGAAGGGCTGACTCCTTTTCTTTGTCACTGGTATGTAGGGCTCGCTGTTTCACCTCGTCTCGAACAAGGAGGGCTTAGGGACTGCTCATCACAAGCAGGAAGGGCTGGCTGCTTCTCTTCGTTTTGGGCAGGACAAGATTTTATGGAGATTAGATAAAAATTGTGTGAAGGGGATACTCTTGTCGGAACCTTGCTTTGTCCAACCTCTGATTGCCCTTGCTGTCTCTCTGTCTATATCTCTATCATGGGAAGTCTCTTCTGGAAGCTGATAACCAATGTATGGGCAGAGCTAATGATGACAGACAATCATCACTCCCATATAAGGAGTTTTTTGATTTTCTGCATAATGATTGGTTCCTTAATAACCGCCCCTTTACGGTCATGCCATAGAAGCTTCCAGAACAAATTTTCTGATGCAATGTGGATCGAATATTGCGCCATGTTACAAAGGCATGGCATGAGACACCATGTGGTGTCGTTTCCACTAGAAAGGGTTTTCATCAAATCACTAATTGTCCACGAGGCATTGACAACAGTGACTGGTGATGACATCTTCATGCAAACACAGGAAGCAGTCATGTCTTGGAAAGGAGATATTTCCTTTTCAATATATTTCAACATTATTGCATCTACCCATGACATCTGCCCATAGGGAAAAAGACAGACTTCCTCCTTGTTTGCTTAAGTATGCCAGGGCCATTGTGTTGTCTGAGTTGACTGTAACTGTCCTTCCACATACTTCCGACGAAAAGGACATCAGACCCAAGTGAATTGCCTTTAACTTTTTGACGTTTGTGCCAACCCATCTGATCTCTCGACCACGTTCTGGAGATCTCCTTGTTCCCTATAAGGGCACGCCAACCCAGGTCTGATTTGTCAGCATAAAAGTTCAGGTCTGGGCTCTGTGGAAACCGAGGCTTTCCTTCCAGCAACCTGTCTCTTGACTTCCACCAAAGCAGGTGCCTCTTGATTTCTTGTGTTACTGGGAACGTGAGAGTCTGGAAATCTTTTTCAGTCCCATTTTTCCTTAAGAAAAACTGGAACACTCTCATGTGCAGTCTCCCTAGGGAGACAAACTGTTCCATGAAAGCTAGGAGGCTCATCCAGTTGTTGCCAAACACATCTGGAGGTGAAGCATTTTGTGTATTTTCTATACGCACGACTCTACTCTCTCCAGAGAGGGAAAGCCCAAGAATGATGAGAATTGAGAGTCATTCCCAAATAAACTATCTCCTGTGAAGGAGCCATCCAAGACTTCTGATGATTTATTAGCAAGCCCAGGTCTTGGGCAAGAAGCAATGTTTTCTGAAGGTCCCCCATATATTATGCCTTTGACGTGGAGCGAAGAATCCAATCGTCCAAGTAAAGCACTATGGTGATGCCCATCAGGTGGAGCCAACCTGCTAGGGGAGCAAGAACATGAGTGAATACTTGAGGGGCTGTTGATAGCCCGAAGCATAGGGCCCGAAACTGAAACACCTGTTCTGGAAACACAAATCTCAGATATTTCTGAGAGTCTGGGAGTAATGGGATGTGGAAGTAAGCATCTTGTAGGTCTATTGAGACCATCCAGTCTCCTTGCCAAATGGATGAAAGGATCGAACGGGTTGTCTCCATTCGGAATTTTGTCTTCTGAATAAAGACATTTAAGGTGCTCACATCCAGAACCAGCCTCCATCCTCCTGAGGCCTTTGGAACCACAAAAAGCCGATTGTAGAACCTTTCTGAGTTTACATTTGGAACTACCTCTATTGCCTCCTTTTTGAGGAGAGATGATACTACTCTTGCAAGGGCCGAAAATCTCCTCTAACTCTTGGAGTAGGCAGTTAAGGTGATCGGCATCTTGACTAAGGGAGGTCTTTCTAGGAAGAGGATCACGTAACTGTTCCTTATCACTTCCACAACCCACTGCTCTGCCCCTCCCTTGCTCCATTTCTCCAAAAATTGAAAGAGCCTGGCACCTACAGGAGTATGGAGGACACTCAAATCACTTTTGAGGAAGGTTTAGAGGAGGACTTCTTAATCGTGTGAGACTGGGATCATACGGTTGGTGTTGCTCTTGAGGAGGATCTCTGCCTACTACCAAGAAAGGGAATGGTTTGTAGAGGAGATAACGACTTAAAACCCCCGAAGGAGTTTCTTTAGGATGCCTTGATGACTTCGCTAGGAGATCATGGGTGGATTTCTTCTGTAAAGCAGAAGAAATTTCATTGACAACTGAAGGAGGGAACAAACTTGTCTCTAGACAGGGGAGAAAAAAGGAAGTGTCGATCTCTGAATCAAAGTTACTCCTTTAAGAGATGTATGAACACCATAACTCCCTCTTCTTTAACACTCCCATGGCAAATAGTGAAGCCAACTCCTGTGCTCTGTCCCTTATTCCTTTATCCATACATGAAAGAACTTCGAAGAAATACAATGCCTTGCCTACAGAACTTTCTTCAGATGTCTGAAGAAAGTTCTGTAGGCAAGGCGTTGTATTCCTGTACTTTGTGTGTAAGGGCCTATTGACCAGTCAAAAACTTACGATCTCGAATACTTTGAAAAGATTCTTCATCATGTGATCTATCTCCGCTAAAGAGAACATAACTTTGGTCGCAGAAAAGGCTGACCTACGGACCAAATCAATGAGGCCCGAGAAGTCCCCTTGGAAGGAGGCAGCTGCCCCCAGGTAAGGAGCTTCTCTGGTCGCGTAATACAAGTATCTCCTCTTTAGAAGACGAGAAGGAGGGTAACTAGAATTATATTTTCCTTGTTCCCTCCTATCAGCGAGCCAGG
Organism: Macrobrachium rosenbergii; assembly: GCF_040412425.1. Lineage (NCBI taxonomy): Eukaryota > Metazoa > Arthropoda > Malacostraca > Decapoda > Palaemonidae > Macrobrachium > Macrobrachium rosenbergii. The sequence goes on from NC_089777.1 coordinate 34,784,037, forward strand.
TCTCAGCATCATTAAGTGCTTTCCTGGCCAAAGTCGAAAGTATCATATTAGGTAATCTTGAAGGTTCAATAGTGATATTACTCACTTGAAAGGTAGATGCAGGAGAACCGGGTGCAGCCAGAGAGAAAAAAGAAGGGAAACTTCAAAGTAGAAAATTAAGCAGCAATGCATAAGGTGGAGGAGGGGATTCTGCTTCCTCATCTTGGTCACCTTCCTCATCTGTCGCAGATACGGGCGAAAAAGACAAGTCCTTAGACGAAGAAGGGTTTGAAGGTTTTTTAAAATGCTTAGAATATCATCTAGGCATCACTGTATAGGTGCAAGCGATGGATCCACATCTGAGTTGTCATCATTCATTGCAAAGGGGATGGCGCCACAAACTCAGGCCTGAAAGTCAAACGTCTAGAAGAATGTACAAATGAATCTGTACCAACGGGTGCAACTGGGTGCTTGGCAGCTACTAGGCGCTCGTGTGTTACTGGCCGCCCAGGAACAACTGGGCGCTCCAAAACCGCTTGTGGTTCAGGAGCAACTGGGCACTTGTCGCTTGAAGAAAACTTGGGTGCAAGAGAACGCTCGAAAGTGACCGCACTACTGGAAGACACTGTGTGCTTTGGCGCCCATGAACGCTCCTCGACTACTGGTTGATCGGGGAACAGCGGAGGTTGGTCCGCAGAGACGTGCACTGATGTAAAAGAACTCTTACTCTTAGATACAGTTCTAGAAAGAGGATTTAGCAGATAAACTTCTGATCTGACTTCTGACTTGATGGCTGCATGAACTCACTGAAAATCAGTTCGCATGAACTCGCTGAAATTCAGTGTTTGCAAACCTTCCAATCCTGATCCACTGGGGCAGGTTGGTGTGGGAGTTGGGAAACAGTTTCCTGTAGTAGAAGTGCGAGTTTTCCCAAGATGTCTAGTGTTCTCGGAGGTCTTTTGACTGCCCTCTCCTCAAAAATAGGCTCCTTTAAGATTTAGCATGAGGTAGAATCCAAGAGTAGCTCTAGAAACTGCACCCATGTAACAAATGGGGGTGTTTCAAGTTAGTCAGGTTCTCTGTGACTAACAGAAACCACATGCCTCATGTCCAGATCAGAAACAACTATGACTCTCCAGGGGGCCATAAGTTATTAGTAAGGTTCCTCTATACTCGAACAGCAGGTCAGATTAGATTCTTGCTATGTAATACCCAGCCCTCAGAGAAAAGGAAGGCTTCTTTAGGCAAGTGCTAAAGGGAAGAGTTTTCATTCCCTCCTTTCAGAGAGAAAGGTGAAGATGGAAACCATGTTTCCTACTCATACAGTACTCCCTTTCATTCAACCCCTAGGGAAAGTAATAGAATCCATGGTGAAATCTGTCATTGGAGGAACTTTCCAAGGGAAGCCTTGTTGACAGACATGCACAAAGAATCATGACAACACCAACTACTATGCCTGAAGCTCAGTCCCTAATGATAGCAAGTCCAGTGCCTCTATAGATGTAACATCCAGAAGATTGCTGGGCCTTGAACCAGTCTGACTACCTCATCTCTTGAAAAAGGGTCACAGTTAGGACCTGAAAGTGCTCGAGCTCAAAGTAATATGTAAATATTTACCAGTAAACAAGTTATACACAAGAATCTTGTGGGTTTCTCTTTCCATCTTCAGAAGAAAACTGAAAGAAGTTTTTGTTTGGTTCATTCTAGTGGATCCTAAAAGATCACCCAGAGGAGGCACCACCTTTCTAGCAGTCTGTATACTGAGATAGAAAATGATGTTAAGGAGAGATTACAGAGGAGAAACCCAGATAGGAGGAAGGTAGAGAGCAGAATTTGTTCTTACTTCCACCCTACTGTTTATTGTTCAGTTTTTTGTTGCAGATACAAAGCATGACATATGAAGAGTCCATGCCAAAATGTGGACTCTAGGGCAACCACCAGAAACTGTAATAACATAATCTTTGGTTGCTGCAAGGCACAAATATCCAGGACAGAAAGGATTGGGTATACATGTGATCTCCATCCTGGTGTTGTAAGAAGTACGGTACTATGCCTGCCCAGTACTGGTTGGTACATGGGAGTTGTGGTTAAGAAGTCTGATTTGTAGGGGGCAAAGAGGAGAGACAGGCATAAACATGCTTGCATCCCGGACAGAAGGGGTAGTGGAGCCCAAACATGACTCTACACCTTAACCTATCAGAAGCATCTGTGAAGAATGGGCTACACAAATACATGTAGGACTGTAGACTGAGATAGGAGATGATGTTAAGGAGAGATTACAGAGGAGAAACTCAAGATAGGAGGAAGGAAGAGAGAAGAATTTGTTCCTACTTCCTCCCTACTGTTTCTTGTTCAATTACTTGTTGCAGATACAAAGCCTGGGTAGTGTGACGTCCTAAGAGCCTGTGCCAAAATGTGGACTCCAGGGCAACCACCAGAAACTGTAATAACATAATCATTAGTTGCTGCAAGACACAAACATCCAGGACAGAAAGGATTGGGTACACGTGGTCACCAACCGAGTGTTGTAAGAAGTACAGTACTATGCCTGCCCAGTACTGGCTGGTACATGGGAGTTGTGGTTAATAAGTATGATATTTTCATAATAAAATAAATTTTTGAACATCTTACCTGGTAGTTATATATATAGCTTAAGTCCCTGACGTCACGGCAGAATTTCAAAACTCGCGGCAATCGCCGATAGGTATGTCAGGTGGTCTACCTATGCGCCCTCTATCCAGGTATCTGGAACCACACCAGGTATTCCTCAGATCTTCCATGCCTCTCGTCTCTAGAGGGGAGGAGGGTGGGAATTAATTATATATAACTACCAGGTAAGTATGTTCAAAAATGTATTTTATTATGAAAATATCATTTTTAAACATCTGACAACTGGTAGTTATATATATAGCTGATTGACACCTTTGGTGGAGGGTCAGAGACAGCCAGTATCGTTGGAATTGACAAAATAAAAATTGTAAAACCAACTCGAGGTTCCTACCTGTTAAGGAAGCAAACTTCGAAGTTTCCCTGCTTCATTCTATCTGCATTCCTTAAGAGATTCAGCGATCCACCCATGGGGCTGAAAATCTCTAGGGGCTGTCAACCGGTGTATAACCTCTATGTGACTAGACCTCCTTAAATATACCCTCGTTCCGGGCGCTAGTAAGGAACACAAAAGACCACCTGACCGAATAACACAACAAACTAACAAAGGGTAAAATATTTACTAATGATTGCGGAAGGCTGCGTCCAACCTTCGCACACAATCATAAAAATTTTCTCCATTTCAAGAAAAGGAGAAAAGGGTATAGATTTATGGTACAGCAGGGGTAGATCCTTCACCCACTACTGAATTAGCCGCTACAAATGGTCCGAGAGTGTAGCGGTCTTCATAAATGGTCTGAACCTGTTTGAGGTAATGCGATGCAAACACTGACTTGCTTCTCCAGAAGATCGCATCTAAGATACGTTGTAAGGACCTATTCTGTTTAAAAGCCACCGAGGTTGCTACTGCTCTAACCTCGTGCGTCTTAACTTTAAGAATCTGTAGATCGGTTTCATTAAACTCTGAATGGGCTTCTCTTATCAATAGTCTGATAAAGTAAGACAACGCATTCTTAGACATGGGTAACGAGGGTTTTTTGACTGAACACCACAGTGCTTCTGACTTACCTCGTATTTCCTTAGTTCTTTCCAGGTATGACTTCAGAGCTCTTACAGGACACAGGAGTCTCTCTATTTCCGCACCTGTGATATCCGACAGGTTCGGGATCTCAAACGTTTTGGGCCAGGGTCGAGATGGAGTCTCATTCTTTGCGAGGAACCCAAGTTGCAACGAACAAATTGCTTTGCCTTGTCTAAAGCCCACGGTCTTGCTGAAGGCATGGACCTCACTTACTCTCTTAGCTGTGGCCAAACTGATCAGAAACAGAGTTTTTAGAGTAAGATCCTTAAATGATGCCTTATGTAAGGGTTCGAACCTATTTCCCATAAGAAATTTAAGAACGACATCTAAATTCCAAGCTGGAGAATTCTGGCCTTTCTCTTTAATGGTCTTGAAGGATCTGATAAGGTCCTGAAGATCCTTATTGCTGGAAAGGTCTAAGTTTCTGTGCCTAAAAACGGCAGTTAACATACTCCTATATCCCTTAATTGTGGAAATAGAGAAGTTAAGTTCCCTTCTAAGGAAGAGAAGGAAGTCTGCTATTTCAGTTACAGAGGTACTGGAAGAGGAAATAGAATTTCTTCTGCACCATCCTCTAAATACTTCCCACTTGGATTGATATACCTTGATTGTTGATGACCTCCTTGCTCTTGCAATTGCGTCAGCTGCTGCCTTTGAAAAGCCTTTAGCTCTTGCAAGTTTTTTGATAGTCTGAAGGCAGTCATTTGTAGAACTTGGAGGTTTTGGTGATATCTTTCCAAGTGGGGTTGTTTGAGTAGATCTATTCTGAGGGTGTCCACCATCCATTCCAGTACCTCTGTGAACCATTCCTTTGTAGGCCAGTAAGGAACCACTAGGGTCATCCTGGTCCCTTCGTGAGCTACAAACTTTTGCAACACTTTGTGAATAACTTTGAATGGGGGAAACGCATACACGTCTAGGTTGGACCAATCCAGCAGAAAAGCGTCTGTGGATCGCTTCGGGATCCGGAACGGGAGAACAGTAGGTTTCCAACTTCTTCGTTTGAGCTGTGGCGAAGAGGTCTATGCATGGTCTGCCCCAAATCCGCCAGAGGCTCTTGCAGACGTCCTGGTGAAGCATCCACTCTGTCGACAGAACTTGATTCCTTCTGCTCAGTATGTCTGCCCCCACATTCTTTTCGCCTTGAATAAAGCGGGTAACTAGAGTAACACCTTTCTCCTTTGCCCAAAGAAGGAGTTTTTGGCGGTCTCAGATAGAGAGTAGGAGTGAGTGCCTCCCTGATTCTTGATGTAGGCCAACGCCGTCGTATTGTCGGAGTTGACCTGAACTACTTTTTTCTCCACTAGACCTTCGAACTCTATTAGAGCCAGAAGGATAGCAGTCAGTTCCTTTTGGTTGATGTGCCACTGTATCTGATCTCTGGTCCAAGAGCCCGAGACTTCCATCTTTCCCAGTGTTGCTCCCCATCCCGAGTCCGATGCGTCGGAGAACAACACTAGGTCTGGGTTCCTCTGATGCAGGGAAAGTCCCTCTTGAAGTTTTAGGGGATCGTTCCACCATTGTAGATAATCTCTTATTTGTTGTGAAATGGGAATACATTTCGTTTCTAGTTCCTTGTCCTTGTCCCAGTTCCGATTCAGATGGAACTGCAACGGACGAAGGTTCAATCTTCCTAAAGAGACAAACTGCTCTAGAGAGGAAAGGGTCCCCAGCAGACTCATCCATTCCCTCACTGAGCAAGTTCGTCTTTTTAGGAATTTCTGAAGTTTTTCTAAAGCTTGTTCCGTCCTTGATGTTGACGGAAAAACCTGAAAAGCTTGACTCTGAATCCTCATCCCAAGGTATTGAATCTCTTGGGATGGGATCAGTTGAGACTTCCTTTTGTTCATAAGGAGTCCTAGATTCTCCGATAATCGAAGAGTCGTCCGAAGATCCTCCAGGCAGCGAGTGTAGGAAGGAGCTCTGAGGAGCCAGTCGTCCAGAGATAGGGAGACTCTGATGCCTCTTGTGTGAAGCATTCCAGCTACGTTTTTCATTAGCCTCGTAAAAACCTGAGGAGCGGTACTTAGGCCGAAACATAGGGCTCGAAATTGGAAAGTTTCTCCCCTGTGCACAAACCTCAGGTATTTCCTGGAGCTCGGGTGAATGGGAATATGGAAATACGCATCTTGAAGATCCATAGACACCATCCAGTCGTGCTGTCTGACTGCTGCTAGAACGGACTTGGTTGTTTCCATCGTGAATCTTGTCTTTTGAACAAACACGTTGAGAGTGCTCACGTCTAGCACCGGTCTCCATCCCCCCGAGCTTTTGGGAACCAGGAACAAACGATTGTAAAAACCTGGAGATTCCGGGTCCAAAACTTTCTCTATAGCTTGTTTTTGCAGCAGCAGAACAAACTGCTGTTGCAGAGCGTCCGCTCTTATTTTCGTTCGGTAATTGGCCGAAAGGTCTACCGGCCTTGTAGCTAAAGGTGGCTTCCTGAGGAAAGGGATCTTGTACCCCTCCTTGATTAACTGAATGGACCATGGATCCGCTCCTCTCTTCTCCCATTCCAGCCAGAAGTGTGTTAGTCTGGCTCCAACCGCTGTCTGAAGGAGAGTCTTCTCAGACTCTGCTTCTCCCTTGTCTATTGCTTCTTCTCGTAGATCTTTTGATCGTAGGTCTTGAATTTCTTCTACTGAGAGTTCTGCCTCGAAAGGGCTGAATAACAGGAGCTTCCCCTATAATTTTCTGAGAGGCGAAGCTAAAAGGTAGAACTTTCTTTGCAGTTTTGGTGATTAAATCTTGGGTTGTTTTTTGAGTCAAAGCTGAGGATACCTCCTTCACTAATTCCTGAGGAAAAAGACGCGTCGAAAGAGGAGCATAAAGGAGTTCTGCCTTTTGGATGGGCGTAACCCCATTGGCAAGAAAGGAACAAAGATGTGCCCTTTTCTTCAAGACTCCCGCAGAAAAGAGCTGCCAATTCGTTGGCTCCATCTCTGAGAGCCTTGTCCATGCAGGACATAACATGAATGAGGTCTTTGGTGTATGAGTCTAATAAGGTCTCAGTCTTCTTACCCAAAGCTCCCAGAGTCCAATCTAGGAAATTGAAGACTTCGAAAGCTCTAAAAATTCCTTTCAAGATGTGATCCATCTCCGAAGGGGACCAGAAAACCTTGGATTTACCCATAGCAGTCCTACGAGAAGCGTCGACCAGAGAAGAGAAGTCCCCCTGGGAAGAGGCAGGAACTCCCAGGCCGGGAGCTTCTCCAGTCTCATACCAAATGCTAGACCTCGACGTAAGTCTAGCTGGAGGAAAAGAGAACACTGTTCGTCCTTGATCCTTTTTGGATTTCATCCATTCTTCCATAACTTTCAAGGCTCGCTTGGAGGAACGAGACATGATCATTTTAGTAAAAATAGTCTTCTTTGGTGTCTTCCCGAGAGTAAATTCCGAGGGAGGAGAACGGGGGGCGGCAGGTACGAAGTTGTCCGGAAAAAGCTCCGTAAACACTTTCATCAACTTCTTCAAGTCTGAGGAAGGAAGTTGAGATTCTTGCTCCTCTTCATCGGAAACTTTCTCGAGGAGAACATCTGGAGAGGGAGGAAGATCGTCGTTGTCCTTCGCTTCCTCCGAAAGCTGTACTGAAACCGAGGTAGCGGCGTCCTGTCTACTAGTTGCTGCCTCCAAAACAAGAGAATCCTCAACCAAAACGTCCTGTGGATAACGGTCTTGACGCTCGGTATCCTGACTCCCAACTGCACGAGTATCCTGGCAGCCAATATCATGACACTTGGCGTCCTGGCGTTCAACTTCGTGACGCCTATCGTCCCGGCGTCCAGATTCTTGACGTTCGGCGTCCTGGCGTCCAAGCTCTTGACGCTTGGCATCCTGGCGTCCAAGCTCTTGACGCTTGGCGTCCATCTTCTTGCACAACCCGGGCGTCCTGGTGTCTGGGCTTCTGACGATCGTTGTCCCTTCCAACCTTAAGGCCGCTTGAGAGCTGGCCGCCTGTGCGACATCTGTCAAAAGCTTCCTGAGGTTGACGAGAACTGATCGAGACCCTTTGAGAAGGAGAAACATTCTTCCCTCGTTCGCTGTCACGCCGCCCCTTGAAGTCACTTGAGCACTGGCCGCCTGTGCGACATCGGGCAAAAGTTTCCTCAGTGCGACGAACAGCCAAAGGAGGGGAAAATTTATCCGCCCTTTCTGCAGGCTGGCAAGCTTGCATAAAGGAAGACAGTTTCTGATGCATATCCTTTAGTAGAGACCATTGTGGAGCTTCCTTCTGCTGATAACCGACTGGAGAAGGCGCAAGATTTGACGAGCCCTCAACTAATTGAACAGGTTGAGGAGGGTGTTCTGGGGACAATTCCCAATTCAAAGGAGGAGGGGGAGCGTGAACCGAAGAAAGAAAAGCGTCCGACGTTTTCTTGCTGCCAGGCGTCCTGGTTGAAACATGATATTTTAATAATAAAATAAGGTTTGTTCATACTTACCTGGCAGATATATATATAGCTGTATTTCTCCGAAATCCGACAGAGTTTCAAAACTCGCGGCACAGCCAGTGTGGCCAGGTGGTTAGTACTCATTCCCGCCGCTGGGAGGCGGGAATCGGGAACCATTCCCATTTTCTATTCAGATTTTCTAGTGCCACTGTCTCAAGAGGGGAGGCGGGAGGGCACTAAAAGTATATATATCTGCCAGGTAAGTATGAACAAACCTTATTTTATTATTAAAATATCATTTTGTTCATGACACTTACCTGCCAGATATATATATAGCTGAATCCCACCGTAGGAGGTGGGAAGAGACAGAATAGGATTTAGGAAACAAATAAATGTAGGCGAATGACGCCTTGGTTCCTTACCTGTTAGCATAGCTGACTTCTAGGTTATCTGTCACCCAAGCCTGCTTCTGCTTATCCAGAGTCTCCAGCAAGGTAGGGACCTATAAAGCTGGAGAGATCCAGATGACCTGTCCACGGGGGCGTGACCACAATAGGACTAGATCATGTGACCATACAGAGAGGGAGAAGGAGCAACGACCAACCACCTGACCGCCCTATCTAAGGTAATAAACCTAGCATAGGCTAAAAAATTGGGACGTCCATCTCAATGGCCACCCAACAACCAAAAATAAACAACAACAAGATTAAAAAATACTACCTAACCCCTAAAGGATAGGATGAGTATTGCCTTCTTCTCCCAACATTGTGTCTGCGGAAACGTACGGTCCCAGCGAAGAGCAGTCTTCAAATGTCGTCTTCACATCCCGCAAGTAATGCGAAGCGAACACTGAATTACTTCTCCAGAAGGTAGCACCAAGAATATCATTCAGAGACATATTCTTTTGGAAAGCCACCGAAGTCGCGATAGCTCTAACTTCATGAGCTTTTACTTTCAGAAGTCTCATGTCACCTTCTAGGCAGGAGGAATGAGCCTCTCGAATAGTACTTCTTAAAAAGAATGCTAAGGCATTCTTGGACATGGGAAGATCAGGTCTCTTCACCGAACACCACAGATTGTCCGATGAGCCTCTAGTTTCCTTGGTCTTGGCTAAGTAGAACTTGAGAGCCCTGACAGGACACAAGACTCTTTCTGACTCTTGCCCAAGTATCTCCGTCAAACCTTTGATCTCAAAAGATTTGGGCCAAGGGTTTGAAGGATTTTCGTTCTTGGCTAAGAACAAAGGATTTAGGGAGCATACAGCATTAGGACCCCTAAAGCCAATATGTTTGCTAATTGCTTGCACTTCACTAACCCTCTTAGCTGTCGCCAGAGCCGTTAGGAAGACAGCTTTTCTCGTCACGTTCTTGAGGGAAGCCGAAGACAGAGGTTCAAAAGTACTAGACATAAGAAACTTCAGGACAACATCCAGATTCCAAGAAGGTGTCCTGAGTTGAGGAATTTTGACAGTCTCGAAGGATCTCAGTAGATCGTGAAGATCCTTGTTGTCGCACAAGTTCAGGCCTCTGTGCCTAAAAACTGCCGATAACATACTTCTATAACCCTTAATAGTCGAGACTGCCAGTTTATTCTTATGCCTAAGATAAAAAGGAAGTCAGCTATTTGTGGTACAGAAGTCGTGGTCGAGGAAACTCCTTTACTCCTGCACCATCTCCTAAAAACAGACCACTTGTACTGGTAGACCGCATTGAAGAAGGTCTCCTGGCATTGGCGATGGCCTTTGCCACAGCTCTCGAAAAGCCTCTTGCTCTGGCCAACTTTGAGATAGTCTGAACGCAGTCAGACTCAGAGCGGAGGAGAGGTTTTGGTGGAACCTTTCGAAATGCGGCTGCTTGAGAAGGTCCACCCTCAATGGAAGCGTTCTTGGAAAGTCCACTAGGAAGGACAGAGTCTCTGGGAACCAATCCGCTGCTGGCCAGAAGGGGGCTATTAAAGTCATCCTTGCTCCTTCTGACGTTGCAAACTTCCTTATCACTTCTCCCAGGATCTTGAAGGGAGGGAAAGCGTAAAAGGTCGAGGCCTTTCCAGTCCCAGAGGAGGGCGTCTATGGCTAACGCTCCTGGGTCTAGGACAGGAGAGCAATAAAGGGGAGTCTTGCCGTCCTGGATGTGGCAAAGAGGTCCACTAGAGGACGTCCCCATATTCTCCACAACTCTAAACATACCTCCTTGTGAAGAGTCCACTCGGTCGGTAGCAGCTGATTTTGCCGACTGAGAAGGTCTGCTCGGATATTCTCCACTCCCGCAATGAACCTCGTGAGAATAGTGACCCTTCGAGCATGAGTCCAGAGCAGGATCTCCCTCGCTAGGATGAACAGGGAACGAGATCGAGTACCCCCGTTTCTTGAGGTACGCTAGAGCTGTGGTATTGTCCGAATTGACTTGGACAATTCTGCCTGCAACTTGGGCTTCAAGAATTGAAGAGCCAGAAAGATAGCACCCAGTTCCTTGAGATTTATGTGCCAGGACACCTGTTCCCTCTCCAGGTGCCTGACACTTCCTCCCCTCCTAGTGTTGCTCCCCATCCTTCCCTGGACGCGTCGGAAAACAACACTAGGTCGGGGCTCTGAAGACGAAGAGAAACCCCTTCTGCAAGCTTTAAGGGGTCGAACCACCACTTCAGATGATCCTTGATAAAAGGAGATATCGTCAAAATCTCTTCCAGATTCTCCTTTTCCTCCAGTTCTCCGCCAAGAAAAACTGGAGTGGTCTGAGATGGAGCCTCCCAGGAAACAAACTTCTCCAGCGAGGAAATGGTCCCCAGCAAACTCATCCATTCCCTCACCGAGCATGTTTCTTTCCCTAGAAAGGACGAAACTTTTCTTAAGCAAAGCAGTTGCCGTTCTCGGGATGGAAAAGCTCGAAAAGCCACTGAATCCATCTGAATCCCCAGATAGACGATGGACTGCGTCGGGATCAGATGGGACTTTTCTTGGTTCACAAGAAGTCCCAGGGACTTCGTCAAATTCAGCGTCAAAGTCAGGTCCTCCAGACACTTCTCCCGAGAAGAGGCTCGTATGAGCCAATCGTCTAGGTAGAACGACACACGAACACCCGCCAGGTGAAGCCACCTCGCAACGTTTTTCATGATCACCGTGAAGATCATGGGAGCGGTGCACAAACCGAAGCAGAGAGCTCTGAACTGGAAGACTCGTCCCCCCAGCACAAATCTCAGGTACTTCCTTGATTGAGGATGAATGGGAACATGGAAGTACGCATCCTGTAAGTCCAGAGAGACCATCCAGTCCCCTGGTCTTAAAGCCCCTAGAACCGACTGGGGCGTTTCCATCTTGAATCTTTCCTTCGAAATAAAGCGATTCAAGACGCTTACATCTAAGACCGGTCTCCACTCTCCCGACTGTTTCGGGACTAAGAAAAGCCTGTTGTAGAACCCCGGAGAATCCAACTTCAGAACTTGTTCCACGTCTCTCTTCTCTAACAACTGCTCCAGGAGGTCCAAAAGAATCTGTTGCTTCTCTCGGTGGTAAGACGGCGACAGATCCCTGGGCGATGTGCAAAGGGGGTGGAAACATGAGAAAGGGGATCTTGTAACCCTTCTCTATGACAGTTAGTGACCATGCGTCCGCCCCTTTCGTTCTCCAGGCTCCCGCAAAATAAAGAAGCCTGGCTCCTACAGGTGTCTGGAGGTGAAAGAAGTCACTTTTTTCCCCTAGGTTTAGAGGGGGCCGCTCCTCTGGTGAAACCTCTTCCTCGCGGAGACGATCTAGAGGAAGAAGTTCCTCCGCGAAAGGGCTTCTTCTTCCTGGAGGACAAAACTGAAGCAGAAGAAGAAGAAGAAGGAGCTGGAGGACGTCTAGAAGAATGAGCCAACAGATCTTGCGTGGCCTTCTCCTTAAGACTTGCGGAAATGTCCCGAATCAAAGACTGGGGGAACAGATGGTTAGACAAAGGGGCAAACAATAACTCTGCCCTTTGCGAAGGAGAGACAGACTTAGCTGTGAAGTCGCAAAACAAGGCCCTTCTTCTTTAAGAGGCCCGTACCAAAGTGAGACGCCAGTTCTTCAGATCCATCCTTAACTGCCTTGTCCATACAGTTAAGGACGCTAGAGAGCTCCCCCAGGGTAATAGAATCCGAGCTTCGAAGCTTAAGATCTAAGGCTCCCAAGCACCAGTCCAAAAAATTAAACACCTCCATGGTGCGGAAGAGACCTTTGAGATGATGGTCGGTCTCTGACAAGGTCCAAGAAACCTTAGCAGTAGGCAGATGAGACCTTCTGGAAGCGTCGACAAGACTGGTGAAATCCCCTTGAGAAGAGGAAGGAACTCTAGGGCTGAGATCTTCTCCCGTCTCATACCACATACCAGCCTTGCCTGAAAGCTTAGACGGAGGCACAGCGAAAGAGGTCTTGCCATGGGACTTCCGTTCCTCCATCCACACGTTGACTTTCTTGAAAGCCCTCTTGGTCGCCAACGAAGAAGTCATCTTCAAAAACCCCGGCGCTCTCCTAGCTTTGGAAGAAGCTAACTGAGAAGGAGGAGAGAGAGGAGCCGAAGGTTTAAACTTGTCCCCGAACAAGTCTTTAAGCAAGCCGGTCAAAACTTGATAATCGGAAGAAGAGGAAGCAGACGAGGGCTCGACGTCAGCAGGATCCGAATCGCCAGAAACCTCTCCCGCCACAGCCGGAGAAGCAACCGAGTCACCCAACACTTTAGGGGAACGAAGGCCTTGAGGTCCGATACGAAGAAGAGATCTTCTTTTCTCAGACGAAAGAGAATGCTCCGTAACGTCCTGAAGAGCAACCGAAGGGACGTCCTGAGGAGCGTCCTGGAGAGCGTCCTGAAGAGCGTCGACACTGGCGTCACGCCCAAAAACCGGAAGAGCGTCCTGCACAGAAGCGTCCTGAAGAGCGGCTACCGGCGCGTCGGGAAGAAGCTCTCATGGCGTCATGTTGACGAGTGTCACGACGAGGAACAAGAGAGCTGACAAGGCGACGACACAGGAGAAGGAGACGACGAAAGCGGAGCAGGAGAAGGAGACTTCCTTGATCTTTTGACAGGCAAAGTCAAGTCCTTGCGACGACGAGGAGCAGAGTCCTTCTCTGCAATAAGAGAAGACAACTGCCGCTGCATCTCCAACAAAATCTTCTTAGAAGGAGAAGAATCATGTCTGGGAGGAGAGACAATCCTATGGGAAGACGATGGGCGAGGGGACGCCTTCTTCTTCCTCACAGGAGCAAGAAAGGTTCTCTCCTTAGAGCGGCTGGGGCGCTCCGAAACATCCTCATCAGACGAAATCCTAGTCCTCTTCTGCGGTGGAAAAGCTTCAAAATAACTAGCCGACGAAGAAGACTGACGAGAAGCGTCCTCTTGAACACAGCTCCTCTTGAGAGGACGAGAGTCCTTACGAGAATTCCACCCCTTGCGAGGGGAGGACGCCTCGGAGGACGAAAAGCAGTCCTTGAGAATGCGCGCCGAAGCACGATCTCTGGCAGCCTGGGAAGCGACAACAGGACCTGCCGAAGGGACGTCAGATCGGTGGGAAGCCCCCGTAACCTTCTTGCAGCTTTCGACATGCCTTCTCCTGAGTCCTGGGAGTCTGACAGCGGTCCAGGCCTAGAAGCATTATGGGGCCGATCTGACGCCCCCTCCACAACACTGGGGGGAGCACTACACTTCACAGCACTTTGGAGAGATGTCACTTTGTTCTCGAGCGCACGGATAGAACTCATGATCTGCGCCAGGGCGAACCCTCCACAGACACAACATCAGGGCCCGAAGGCAAAACCACAGGGACAGGTGCAACATCAACTACGTTAGGATTATCAGGAGAGGAAATAACCTGACTCTTGCACACACTCCTGGAGGAAGACCTCCTAACCCTGTCACGCTCCAACTTGCGAACATACGAATCATAAGACTTCCAGCTCGCATCCGATAAAGGTTCACACTCCTTACATCGATCATCTATAAGACAAACATGCCCCTACACCTCAAACAAACCGAGTGAGGGTCTACCTGAAGCTTTCGGTAGCCTCACCTTACAATCACTCATGCAACATACACGGAAACTAGCAGAACTAGAACCAGACATATTTAAAGAGAGGTCATAAGCAAAATCCACAACAGTCCAGAAAAAGCGTGTGCCAATCCACAGTCCAAGAATCAAAACCAAAAGTCAAGAGAATACTTAAGTGGGAATAAGCAAGTTAACGAAATCCAGAGGCGGAGGTACTGTAACAGATGTTAACAGTACCGGCGACAGAGAAAATCTGAATAGAAAATGGGAATGGTTCCCGATTCCCGCCTCCCAGCGGCGGGAATGAGTACTAACCACCTGGCCACACTGCGTGTGCCGCGAGTTTTGAAATTCTGTCGGATTTCGGAGAAATACAGCTATATATATATCTGCCAGGTAAGTGTCATGAACAAAAAGTAATTTACGCCTGCACTTGGAGGGGGAGCTACCTTCAGAACTAAAGCGTTCAGGACTGCTCCAATGGCTACACCCCGGAGCTTGAGAATACTCAACACGGCGTCCTTCAACATAGGGAAACTTCCTCTTGAGCGGTCTAGACTCGCAGACCCGACGCCAGCCCCGTTTGGGGACTGCGTCCTCAGAAGACGAAGAACACGTATTAACCTCGCCTTTCCTATGGCGAGGGTGAGCGTCCTGGGGATCGTCTACAGGAACACTTGAGGGGACGACCGCTTGGGAGCTAAAATCTCTCGCCTCCCTTCGCCTGTCAACTTTCCTTCTCCCAGGGGTTGGGGAGCTTGGAAGAGGTCTAGGGCTAGGAGCACGACAGATCCGAGCGGCCGCACCCTCCACTGCACTAACTTTATCACCAACACTTGCAATTTCCAGATCTCTCATGTTCAACCACAATTTCTCTCTGTCTTGAGCGAGGGATTCAACACGTTGGCCAAGGGCTTGAATGGCCGCCATCATATCCTTGAGGGATGGGTCTTTACCTGAATCAGTAGGGGGATCAGGAACTACCACTACGGGGGAATGATCAGAAGGTTCATTAGTTTGGGACAACGAATTATTAAAATCCTGGCTACCTTTGGAAGAGCAAGACAAAGCACTCTTGGCTCTTCTGAGCCGGTCCCTTTCAAGTTTCCTTACGTAGCGGTTATACTCGATCCACTCTCTTTCAGAAAGACCCAAGCACTCATCGCATCTATCCCCTAACTCACACCTCTTGCCCCTACATTTCGTACATACCGAATGAGGATCTAAAGAGGCTTTAGCAAGCCGAGTCTTACACCCCTTAACACACATTCGCACACTCGAGGAGTCAGACATGGTAGCAAATCCAAAGAGAGATCAAAGTACAAGTCCAAGGGTCAAAACCAAATTTAACTAGTAAAGAAAGTCCAAGACAAATAACAAAAAACGAGCGAAAGCCGAAGCCAAAGTGTACTTCACCAAAATTTGCGAAAAAACACGGGCTGAAAGAGTGAAATTCCAAACGATGTCACCGGAATGGCGGCAGGGAAGATCTGAGGAATACCTGGTGTGGTTCCAGATGCCTGGATAGAGGGCGCATAGGTAGACCACCTGACATACCTATCGGCGATTGCCGCGAGTTTTGAAATTCTGCCGTGACGTCAGGGACTTAAGCTATATATATAACTACCAGTTAAGTCAGATGTTTAAAACTGATATGTAGGTGGCAAAGAGGAGAGACAGGCATAAACATGGTTGCATCCTGGACGGAAGGGGTAGTGGAACCCAAACATGACTCGACCCCTTAACCTATCGGAAGTATCTGTGAAGAATGGGCTACACGAATACATGTAGAACTGAAGATGCATGACCGTGAATACAAACTAGCCATCAAGGAAGGAACTGGTCTCCTCCCTTGGAAGTCTCGCTGAAGGTTGATCACAAACTTTGACTCATAGCTCATCCCAGTAATCAGTTCTGATGAAGGGAATGAAGACCAGTGTCCTTCTGTAGAAGGGAATGTTCATGGAAAATCCCATAACCTGGAGGAAAAGACAGGAGGAAGGAGAAAGCAGGAAGGACAAAGACTTAACCTTACCCACTCCACTAGAGAAGTGCTCACACCACCACTTAGTTTCCCTGTATCAAACAAAGTTTCATTATAAAGATAAGGTTAATAAACTATGAACACTTCGTAACATGGTGAATCCGAAGTTCATGTATAGAAACAAAAATAATTATGATCATTGTTGGAGTATCTTTGACATATGAACAAATACAAAAACAATACAGATGTGCTAATGTCAAGCTTCACAACCCATTTGAGAACCATGACCACCCTGGATGAAGGAGAAGTGATGGGATACTGACTGGTGAGTGAATGAGTGGTGTCTTTTTTATCAAGCTTTGGTGACTGTTATGAGCTCACCCTGGGAACACAGTACTTAATAAAATGCAATGGTTTGTATCTTGTAGGAAAATTTTCTTGATTATGTTAAGTTAGGATGTGTTAGTGCAGTTGCCATTTCAACATCTTTTAATCAAGGTTGGGGGTGTCTTGGGGGAGAACAGTTAAGTACTCCCCAGCCTGTCGGGATCCAGCACCAAAATTTACGTTAGGTTAGTATCAATTTCAGTAATTGCCAAAGCCACTTTGAAGCTTAATTTGTTTTTAATGATTACACATATAAGTCTATATACTGTTTTTCTGACCTCTGATCTTGTGGTTATCTCTGAACTACATAAGTTTTCCTCTGTGTTCCCCCATAATTGTGAGACGAAGTCAAAGGGGTTTCAAGTATGGGTAACAAATCAGTGATCTGCACCATCCCCAGGCTACTGGTAATGGTAAAAAATGCACAAAACACAAGATACAGCCTGGGTAGTATGCAGAGTATGGAGACAGGGGTAGGCATTGGTAATTTGAACCTACTACATGTTCCACAAAAGGGTAGCCTAGGCCAATGCTAAGTGTTCCTTGGGGGAGTCAAGGGAAGCAGGTGTTTCCTAAGTCAGGTTAGGAAGGTAAGTTCTGGTTAGGTCAAGGAATGATGCTCTTGGAAAGGTTAGGTTAAGGTTTGTTTGGTAGAACTAAGCAATAGCTCTGTATGGGGTATGACTTTGGAAGTTGATTTTCCATATAGTATTTTGGTTGCTTATCAATTATTTGCCGTTAGTTTTTGTCAGTTGACCCTAATTAACCTGTAATTAACCTTAGAAGCTGTATGCTGGCCATACTGGAATGCTATCGCGCATGTGCAGTGTTAGGCAATAGGGGAGCTTTTGGTAAAGTGGTTTCCTTTACTGGGAAGATATGGGGTTAATAATTGACCGACAATAAACACCACCACCTCCTTTATCAGCAACAATAAAAGTATAGATAAAATAGATTTCTAAGGTAATAGTCCATGGAGAGTTGTTGCTTAGAAATACCATTTGTTTGGCTAGGCTGCAGCCAGTGGCAGACCACTTGTCCGAAGGGATATTTAGTCCCGCCGATATATTTCCGAGATTTAGTGAAACTTGGGGGGGGCGTCTAGGAGGGCGAGGCCGGTAATTCTAAGTATTAGCTCTGCGCCTGTTTTTACCTTGGAAACTTGTTTTTTCTACACTTCCAGGGCTTCTGATACTGGTGGTGCATTTGTTTGTTGTCGGCCAAATGGAATGTCCCTTCGCCATGTTTAGTACTGGCCCGGGGGGGGGGGAGGTAATAATACATTAACAAGTTATTGCACTTGATGGATGGGATATGAACCGTTCAAAACAGACGTATCCGCGCTCTGTCTCGTGAAGATTGTGTATGGAAGCCCCTTATTGGATGGACTTCAGGGGTTAATTACATTAGTGTGACAAAAATTGAAGGTAAATCCACAATTAGCAACCAAAAAACTGTAGAAAAAGTAAAGTTATAAGGAAATCGCCGCCGCGGAGCTACTACTTAGATCTACCGCGAGGCCTATCCTCCCCAACCCCACCAGGTCAGGGCACGGCGCCTAGCCTAAGTCACGTTAGGAAGGTAAGGTTTGGTTAGGTCAGGGACATGGCATTCTAGTGGCCCGTTTTCACGGTCGGATTTCTCGTGCCGACCTCCGTCTCCCTGTTCTGCATCCGCTCCATAGGCTTGACTGCCTAATGTCATGTCAAGGTGTGTAATTTTGCATTTACACAAGATGTCGTTGAAAGAAAACCCAGTAATCTTTTGCATCTCATGGCTGACATGCAGTCATTGCATTTACAGTCGAAAAACCCAGTAATCCATGGCTGACATGCAGTCATTGCATATAAGAAGTACGTTTAGCCTAGGCCATGCTTAGTATGCTAATCTCATTTCGTCTCAAGAAATCTACAAGGCGTAGGCCCAATAAAAAATGCTAGCCTTTTCTGTCTTACCATAGGTCACAAAAAGAGGCCACCTAATGTAATAGTGAACAATAATTCAAAGTTGTTGTCGCTGTCGCACCTCGACCTGGTACTAGTACACTAGTAGTATTTGTAGGTTAACTAATATGTAGCGGCTCCCCACTTACTTCTGATTTGGCTTTGTATTTTAGTTTTTTATGTGCTTTTGACGAATTCTTTATTTGGAGAAATTCTCTTTATATATAAGCCAAAAGTAAAGTATTACTTATGAGTTCGGTCTCATCTATTTAGAATAACTACAGCGACGCCAGTGATTTAGAATAACTACAGCGACGCCAGTGGTGTTTTATGCCGAGTAAGACAATGCTCTAAAGTTATTTCCTTCTTCACATTGTAGAAATTCGGGTTGTTCACCTTTGTCTTTTCCTTTTATTCAGTCATAACGAATTTGGTGTGGTTATTATTGTTGTTTTAGTACTGTTACATGTTAATTTAATCGAGCCTACTATTCCTGTTACACCACCTAAATATTGTATTATATATTTTTTTTGCTAAGATGTCCTTATTGTATTGAATATATTCCATATCATCTCTATTGTACTATCCAGTAAATAAGAAAAAAAAAGTATTCAGACGATCGTTCGTAAATCCGATACGTGTCCCCTGGTTTTCTATGATTGTGTAATTAACACCCCCCCCCCCAATATAAAGGATGTAGTTAATCCATTGCATTCATTCGTTATACCGTTTATTAATTTTGTAAGGATCGGATTGAGTGACATACTGGCCGGGTGTTGTCTGGTTTATTGGTGGTTCCTTACTGAATGCATGTACATGATGTTGTTTCAGATTTAGCTGGCCTTGTGCCGGCACGGGCTCTTGTCATGTACAGAATCTTCGAAGTTGTTATTGGCTGGTGCGAGCCGCAAAGTAGTTTCTACACACAGACAGGGCAAAACAGAGATTACGCTTTGGACATCTGTGCTTGTGGACAGACAAAACAGATGGCGATTGTGAGAGACATAATAAACGTACAATGATAAAACATATATCAATGGAAAGGCCAGGAAATTCCACATAAGGCCAATTGCATGAGATTCGAGAGGATTAATGAATACAATGCAGTAGCATAATATATGTGAAATGGCGAGATGTTTGGCGTCTTCACAAACGGAAACATACTGTTTGATACAGAAGATTCGGTGGAACATTATGAGTACATGATTGGAATGCTTGCATGGCAATGCAAGTAGTGGTGATTGTACATAAATCGAGACAACAGTGGTTAGGGAGAAACAGACAGAAATATTGTATGGTAGAAGTTGCGTTCCTGAGAGAGAGAAAACGGGATGCTTTGTCTTGCTTTTGTCTTGTTTCCTCCTTTTGTCTTGTTTCGGTCTCTTATATACTCTCCCGTTCTGTATTGCTTAGTGGTTGTATCATTATTATAAATCGTAGTTAGTGAATGTATTGTTTCAACATAATCTATAATTCATCGTGACTCATTACGTTTCTTCACTCTACAGTCAAATGCTCTTTGAAAATCTTGGAATATAACAAATTGTAAGAGCCCCGACGCTGTCTCTTCCAAACACGTGTGTGTTCGTGATGTTTATCGTCATCATCGGAGTCGACAGGACAAAACTCAGAGCGTCTCGTTTTCTTTCTCTACAGGAACGCGATTTCAACCATACAATATTTCAGTCTTTCTCCTAAGCATTGTTGTCTTAATCATTATTACAAACCACTACTTAGTGCCATGCAAGCATTCTAAATCATAATGTTCCAACGAATATTGTTTCAACATAATCTATCTCTCCAATTTTCATCGTGCATTGTATCCATTAATCTGTCTTGAATCTCATGCAATTGGTTTCTAGAATTTCACTTCCACTGACAGTTTCATCAAATGTCTCTTGATATCGAAAAATGTTTGGAATACAAACACAATTAAGAATCGTTTTACTGTCTCTGTACATTCCGCTCGCACGCGTCAATAACTTCTTCCAAGATTCTGTACATTTATCAGAACAACCAATAGTATGTCGCTCAGTCAGTCCTTACAAAATTAAGGATCTTTCCTTTTTGCCTAATCAGCACAGTATTCCAACAGATATACGACAGATAAGTGTCCTTTTTTCGTATATATGATTTCTATACATTTATCATATGATACGATACATTAAAAACACTATTGGTCTGACATCTTTTGAACAGGGGTGTAGGCTATGTTTAGTGGGCGGGTTTTAACCAGTTTCCCTTGTGTACCTATTGTTTAGTATACATGACTGAGAATTGTACTCATTCTTTGTTAGCACAGGATAGTGTTTAAACTATGTATAAAGCATTGTCTTTATTTTCATTAACTCCTGTGGATTTTGTACTTCTTGGGTTATCCTTATTTCTTTCATGGGTTCGGTTTACTGAAAAATATAGAGGCAGGCGCCAGACGTTGTTTAACTCGGCTGCAAGGCGGAGCCTTTCCTGTGACCCCTACATTCTTACCGAGTTTTTTTTTTTCTTACTTTCACTTGTGGCAAGGAATTTCCTATCCTTCTCTTTACTTTTGTTAAATAGAACATTATCAGTTACTCACTTTTTTTCTTCGTAAGGTTGCTGTAAATCTTATATTTTTCTTCCCTTCACTTAACACAGTTTGTGTGTGTGTGTGTGTGTATATATATATATATATATATATATATATATATATATATTATATATATATATATATATATATATATAATATATATATATATATATATATATATATATATATATATATATATATATATATATATATATATATATATATATATATATATATAATATTTAACAAATGATATGCACTCCCCAACTTGACTGTTGGTTGGTTTCGATTAAGCTGGCCCTTTATGAAGAATGGGCCATTGCCAAATGCGACCATTAAGTTGAGTAAAGTAATTTCTTCATTTTTAAAATAACAATAATTATCATTTAAAGAAGTCAACGCATTCCTTTCCACGGTGTTTGCTTGGTGACATTTCCTCTTAAGATTGGGGAAATTGGTGTTTGCTTGGTGACATTTCCTCTTAAGATTGGGGAAATTGGTGTTTGCTTGGTGACATTTCCTCTTAAGATTAGGGAAATTCTTTAGTTAGTATCGAAGTCCAGTGGTGGCATGTGTTTATCAGACAAAAACGGCTAAGCTGGCATTTCCTCAGGAACTGAGGAATTTCCAAAATCTAACCGGAAAGGTCACCTCTTGGAAAGGTATTTGTTGACTTCTTTAAATGATATTTATTATTACTATATAAAAAAAATTGACGAGGAAATTTCTCTACCCAACTTAATGGTAGCATTTGGCAAGGACCCATTCTTCACAAAGGGCCAGCTTAATCGACGCCAACCGCAAGTGTATATTTACTCCTTAACAGAAAACGTTTCTAAGAGGTCCTTGACTGTGTGAGTCAGCCAGACACCAAGACGCCTGATCACTGGGTGTAGCCAGGGTTGAAGTGGATTTGGGGGATTGTGGGGAAAAAAATGATCTCCATATTTTACGATTAATTTTCCAAAATCTTCAAAATTTATCTAAGTGCTTCACTTTGGTTTTATATACAGCCCTCCACAGGGCCCTTGTAAGTTTTCAAAATAAGGGGATTCTTATATTTCATAATTGTCTTTCAGTGTTTTCTCGTCAGCATCGTTGCTCTTGCAGAAAAGGAGAGTCTTTAGTTTTTTTAAATTTCCTTTCTTCTTGTATGCTAGTTTTATTTCTTACGGACCCTATGGTTAATGAATTGCATAGATTATTAATCAAAGCCATGATCCAGATTATTTTTTACCTTTGACATAGTTCTTGTTTTAAATTTCCTTTCTTCTTGTATGCTAGTTTTATTTCTTACGGACTGTATGGTTATTGAATTGCATAGAAGATTATTAATCAAAGCCATGATCCAGATTATTTTTTACTTTTGACATTCTTTATATACTGTGCACTTCTTGCCATCATATGTTTTATTTTTAGTGTCACTGTGGCCTTTCTTTACATAATTTTTACACTTGGAGATGCTGTTAGCACATTCATTTGATTTGTGATTTTCACCACATCTTGGGCAAGCTTGGTCATTTCTACAATTTGTTGCGCTGTGACCAAATTCCTGACATTTGTAGCATTGATAGGGCATGTAACAGTCGTATACGTTGCTATGGTAATACAGTGTACACTATTTGTCACCTCTATCATAGATAGCCTTTCGTATTTGTGGTGAGCATTTGGTGATATGATGTTTATATTTGTCATAGACTACTTTTATTTTTGGTTTAAGTTTACCCTTCTCATTTACTGATATATTGCCGATTTCCTGAATCTCCATTTTTACCTTTTCTAAGTTTTCCTGTGGAAGTCTTACAAATAAGTGTCCGTCTCTTGTTGTTTTAACCTGTTCAACTGGCGCCGTTATTTTAATCATAATTTGTCTTTTCATTTGCTGCTGTGCTCTCTTCGTTCGTAGATAAGATCAGAAGCACTTTTTTTTTGTTTAATGATTCAGCATAAGTTTTGTCCATGTTTGTCATGGTCTTTAGGTCTATATCAACATTGTCAACTTTGTTTTGGATTTCATCTGTTTTGATCATTACGTTCCTAGTTTTCTGAGCCGAATCCTGAATCAACTTTGTTAATATCTCTGTGTTTTATTTCTTCAAGTTCATCTTCAGTGAGTTTTTTGTGTGTTTTTGTTCAGGCCTCTTGAAATTATTACATATGTACAATATGTTGTCACTTCGAAGTATGGGTGTGTATCTGACCTAATACTTGAACATTCATAGTGGAACCATGCATCGCATATTTCACAGCAAGTTCCATCCTCATCAACTTCCCCAGAGTAATGTCCGCAGGTTGCCGACTCTCTCTCGATTTGGGTTGACTCGTCCTTCTCCAGTATTTTCTCTAGAGTTCCATCTTTATGTGCTGCTTCGGTAATTGAGAAAAATGTTCGTATGATATTTTGATCTTTCCTATACTTAATTTAATTTCTACAGTATTTATTTTCTCTTTTTCCTTCCTCTTCTTCGTATTCACTTTGAACACCGCGCAAGTCAGGCACTTTTCACAGTGCACTTCACAGACCCGTCCTACCTGCATGAAAGCTACACAAAGCTGTATTAGAATATTAGAATGCAGCTGTAGATCGTTCTGTATTAGTTACAGTAATGATTTTCATGTTCCCGCTGTTTATCCTGCCAAAACTTTTGATGATTTCTTCCTGAAGTAAACAGTCATTAGTCCACTTTCAATCGACGACTAAAGTCATTAGTATCGGTGTCGTCATCAGTGTTGATTTTAAGAGGTCCCCCTAACGGGCCCCATTTGGATCATTAGCCTATGTTGGATTAAAAAAATGTCCCGCCTGTATTTTATTGTTTTCTTGAATAACAATGACCTTGCCATTAATGAGTTTCATTAGATATAATTTTCTCTCTAGTATTTCATTTTCTCATCTCTTCAGTGTCTGCATCCGTCATTTTCCCAGTATCTTTTTCAAATCAGTTCCATTTCGTTTTCATCCACATTTACACACACACACACACACACACACACACACACACACACACACACACACACACACACACACACACACACACATGCAGGTTTCGTTGAACGATAGATGGCTGCGAACTTTAGCTATTTTGATATTGTTTCTTTCCAGTGTACTGTAGTCACTCTTCACTTCACAACTCGAAGTTTGTAGAAATATAAAAGAAAGCCAGTTCTTATAATTCCTTTTATTTTTGTCTCCATAGCGAGCTTTCGGACTGGACTTCGTCCATAATCATGCCAGACTAAAATATTTACATTTCAATACCAAACATAAAAATTACAAATGAGCAAACAAGTGGTTAAAATAGGACAATTGTCATGGAATTATTGTTAACATAACAACATTATATATATGAACTGATTTGTACAGAAATCCATGTTTGAGACGTAACAGAAAATCTGCTAGGTGTTTGTACGTCTTTTTGATCAGGGAGTAACGAACAGATACTGCTGATTTGTCGAACGCCATATGA
This sequence comes from Macrobrachium rosenbergii, assembly GCF_040412425.1. Lineage (NCBI taxonomy): Eukaryota > Metazoa > Arthropoda > Malacostraca > Decapoda > Palaemonidae > Macrobrachium > Macrobrachium rosenbergii. The sequence goes on from NC_089777.1 coordinate 34,808,443, forward strand.
TCGTTGGGGTTTGGTGTGGGTAATTCAAATGAGTGCCATACATAGAAGACCCTTATTGGTTCCTTTCGATTATAAGAGACCAATCAGCTGAGGTCTGTGACCCAAGCAAGTTCAGTTTGAAAAGTTAATGATCAGGAAGGGTTTAGCGGTCGGCGGTTTAGGGCGCGTCCATAAGAGAGTGATCGGTGCATGTCACCTTAGACTACCTTCCGACAATAATTGCATAATAAAGTGGCGTAATATTAGCAACAGGGCTCTGTTTAACTATTAAGGAAAATACATGTGTTCATTGTATCTTCTCGTTTCATTTATAGTGGTAGAACCTTTATGTGAACGAGAATCAGGTCATATTTTTGGTGTCAGTTGTGGGATGTTGCCAGTACATAATAATTAACAGCGTAATTGTGAAGGTGAAGTAAACAATGCAAACTCGAAAGTCGGCGCGCGATGGCAGGAGTGCCAGTACTAGCAGTACCAGTGCTAGCAATAACAGTGCCAAGGAAGAGGACAGGGTGAAAGAGCTGTCAATGACTATCCAACGCGCGTTAAAAGAGTTGCACAAATTAACAAATGAAACACGAAATAAAAAGCCCGCCGACCCACTCACAATTTCGCCCGACGTCACGTCGTCCCCACTAGCGTGATCAGTCGAGAAAATAAAAAACTGCCTGGTGAAGGTTTCTTTTTGATCGAGACCTTCATAAAGTGTATTGAAAACGCCACAGTAGGTTGGACAGATAGAGGAAAAATTGTGCAAACAAAAAAAAAAGTGACGGGGAATGCAGCACGGCAGATCAGGAGTTGGGACGTCAGTTGTTCAACAAACTGGGGCACTTTTAAATAACACCTCACCCAACAGTTTACCCTACACCGAGAGGAGAAGATAGAGCTGATGGAAGCCTATGACCCCGCGTTGCGGGTGGGAAGAGTCGTTTTCAGCATTTTGTAATCGCATCTGTGACGAATATGGGTTCCTCGCCCCTGAAAGAGACCAAACTGCAGAGGGAAAAGAAGCCTTCTGCCGACGCGTGCTGAGGCAAATTCTTCCCACTTCCATAGTGAGATTCCTTATTGGCGATGAGGGGCCCTTACAACTTTGCTGCCGAAGGTACAGCTCCTGTTAGACCACGAACAACGTCAGCAAGAAAGGGGGAGGGGGCAGGTCTCCCCCCAACCGTTTGTTGCAACGGTTAAACAACCTGACCAAGCAAGTCCTCGGCCAGCCCCACCCACCATCCAGGGGACAGCGTCACACACCCAGGGACATCGAAGAGGCAAGGGGAAACCAGCCAGGAATAAGATGGTTGGCTGTTGCTGGCAGTGTGGAAATGACGGCCACACGGGGGCCCAGTGCCCCTCTCACTGAGCCGCAACGTTGTTTTTGATGCAGTGCAACAGACCACCTCATGAACGCTTGTTCACAAAAAAAAAAGACTACGGCCAGCTGAACAATGTTCCCCCTGCAACAAGGAGAGGAAGGGGAAGGCGTCGTGGAGGAGGAGTCGGGAGGACCCCCGACTACACCCACGCTCATCAGGTCCAAACAACGACTGTGGCCTTGGTAGAAGACTAGAAGTTGTAGAAAAAGAGAGGCCTTGTTGGGGAGTGAGGGGAGTCAACCAACCCCCCGAGAAGTAGTGGAGAGCCCTCCACCAACTGTCACTGCCCCCACCCAAATGCTGAGGGTGCTGGGAGGGAAGGAGATGCAAGAGCCTATCGCCGCCCCCAATCCGCGAAGGAAGTTGCGGTGCCGATTGTGCAAATATGGTTAGGAGAGCGACAGGGAAGGGCGTTGATCGACACTGGCGCAAGTGTGTCTTTGTTAGAAGAACACCTAGTGACAGGGTCGGTGCAGCCTGTGAAAGGTTGTTCAGTTTTAAGTACAGCAGGCAGCCATCGGATGGTAACCCAGAGGACTGTGAAGCAGCAGGTAACCATCGATGGGCGGGTAGTGACACATACCTTCTATGTACAGTAGTACCAGCATTACAAGTAGAAGGAATTTCAGTTATTTTAGGAATTGATTTTCTGGATAGGAACAAAATAATAATAGCTGGCACAGACGGGAAGGGGATCAAAGTAAGTTTAAAAGGACATCGAATCTCCACAGAAGGGAGAGACCGAGGTGCTTAAGAGTCTCCCTAAGATCGAAGGGGGGGGGGAAGTACCCGCCGCCCAGAGGCGGGAGATGTGGCACCACTCCGGGCCCTCTCATCCCTCTCTGTGACACCCGCACGTAATTTACCTGAAGGCACTGTAGTTATGATCAGACCCCATCAGAAATGGGAGAATTTTATCATTCCGGATCTGAGCGAGGTTAATGTGCCATTTATTAACATTAGCGATCAGCGTACCATATTAGACAGTGGGTTGATATGTGACCTTGAACCTTGTGAAATAGCAGATGCTTCTCACACACAAGCGACCTTGAGTAGCACGCGTCAGGGTCTCGGTAAAGACCGTCTAGATAGACTTCTGCGAACAGCTGGTCGGTCTACCCCTGTTACTTATCAAAGTATTGTCAAGGAAATTATACTAAGTTATCAAAATGTAATCACGATTGGTGACAAAACCCCAGGCAGAATAAATAATTTCCCATTTGCTATAGAGACCAGCGATCAACCGCCCACAAGACTAAGCCGTATAGAATTCCAGTCTGTTGTCAGTGGGAAGTGGGGAAGGAAATTAATAAATTAAGGGAGCAAGGGACCATTAGATAAAGTGAATCTCCCTGGGCCTCGCTAATCGTGATGGTTAAAAAGAAGGATGGTTCTCTTAGGCTATGTGTTGATTATAGAAAGTTGAATAGTATCACAAAAGATAATGCATTCCCATTGCCCTCTGTCGAAGAATTGTTAAGGTCAGAGACAGTATATTCTTCACCACCTTGGATTTAAAGTCAATTTATCATCAAATACCTATAGACGAGAGTAGCAAAGAAAAGACAGCCTTCATAGCTAATGATCAGTTGTTTGAATACAATTACCTTCCTTTTGGAGTAAAGATCGCTCCTGTCCATTTTCCACGTGTTATGATGTCCGTATTAGCTTCGCTATTAGGGCATAGGATGTTTGTATACTTAGATGACATAGTCATAATAGGGGGTACAGTAGAAGAACATAAGAAGAATATTATTGAAGTCTTAGAAGCTTTAAAGCGACATGGTATGAAAATTAATCTAACCAAATGTAAATTCTTTCACCAAGAAGTTGAATTTTTGGGGCACATTGTAACATCTGAAGGCCTTAAGCCTTGTGCAGATAAAGCAACAGCAATTAAAGAATTTCCCCGAGCAGTATAGCTATTGGGGGAGTGATTTCTCAAGTTGACGATGCAGAGAATGAAAAACAGATTAGTTTTGCATCACGAGCATTAAAAGGGACAGAGAATAATTACAGGACCTTCAATAGAGAGGCATTGGCGATTCTATGGATGCTGGAGAAACATTGCTACTTTTTGCTGGGGAATAAAGTCAGAATAAACACAGATCATCGCCCGTTTAGAGATTTATTCAAGAAAAGGGAGTTATGGCCTGTCCACACTAGCGGGCATGCCCGTCGGGCACTTCCAGCTGTTTATATTTTCTCTCGCTTCTGAAGTATCGTTACCAGTCAATTGCATCGTTCTGGCTCCACACTCGGTCGGTCAGTATAGTGGAACGGGTTATGGGAACGGTGTTTGCCCGCCGATCAGGCCCGCTCGTCTGGACAGGCCTTTAATCACTCGCCAGGCTCGTTGGATCGAGCGGCTGCTAGAGTTTGATATTGTGGGAATTGAACATATAGCAGCGAAAATAAAGTAGCTGATGCTCTCTCCAGGAGTGCTGTAATGGGAGTTGCAACCCGAGCAGCAAAGAGAGAGGAACAGCTACGAAAGAAGCAGTTGCATGCCTCAGAGGCACCCGATGTAGAAAGCAGGAATAACTCGGTAACTCGGGAGTTAGGGAGAGAGAGAGAAGAGGTGCGAATTGTACCAGCTGTAAGAACGAGAGAGCTGATCCTCCAGGTGGGGTCAGCAAGTGGGTGCCCTGGGAGTGAGTGTGTGTGAGTGATTGGTTTGTGTGGTTGGAGTATGAAGAGGTGATGAGGGGTCAGAAGTCCGAACCCTGGATTGAACAGGTTAAGGCTTGTGTAAGGGTATGAGTAACGAGTTTTGCGATTTCCTAACAGTGCCCAAAGATATATTCTTCCTTGAAGAAGACTTCTTATTTTGTAAATATGAGAAGAGACCGGGCGATATCCGATCTCGCGTCGTCCTTCCTCCCCCTTTGGTAGAAAAGCCATCCACATGATACATGTAAGTCCCTATGTAGGACATAGGTATAGAAAGGTCCCTCAAGAGGGCGCAAGAATCCTTTTTTTTGGGTAGGGATGAAAAAAGACATTATAAAATTCATCTCCCCAATGCCACATCAGTAATACCATGAAAACTCATAGACATACTATTCCGAAGGCTCTAATGTGGCCAGTGGAGCCAATCAAATTTGCCAGAGTACACATTGATGTTGTGGACCCTTTGAGTTCATTCATAGTGAAGTTCGGCTGTCCCCGTACATTAATCAGTGACAATGTACGTGAAGTTTACTGTATGGACAGGACCCTTCATTGCCATATACTGTGGTCATGGACCTTAGAACTTTACTGTTATATAGTGTCAAACAATACCGGGTGATGTTTTGTAACATGACCCGAAGAGTGTTTCAGACAAAGCAGATGCTTCTGTTGAGGGTCAGTGAAAAGTATCAGATGGAATATGATCAGCGATTCCTCACGTCAAAGATGATGTCTTGATGTGGCACCTGAATAAGCCAGTACCCCCTTTCCCGGGAATGCATGTCTGGGGATCATTAATAGTATACCCAATTGATTATTGGAACTGCAGGTTATTGCAATCCAATTCTAAGAAAATTGTGTGTGTTAATGTGTGGAGCTAAAAATTATTATTCCAGTGATCCTATATAATTCTCTGTGATGCGTGGAATTCATAACACTGTAAATTGCCAATTGTAACCGCGCAATTTGACCCTGGCTTGCTAAGTTTTAGGTTTTGTTTCTGCATGAATTATTGATAACATATGTCGGGCGGTATGGTACTCAAATGGCAGTGCACAAATAGCAGAGAAACTAATTGGAAAAAAATAATAATGTTGTGAGTCCTGCGAGACAGAACTTGGGGGGGGGGGGGGGGCTGAGGGGTTGGTGGACTGATCTGTAAAGAAATTCATGTTTGAGACATAACAGAAAATCTGCTGGTTGCTTGTACGTCTTTGTGATCAGAGAGTAACGAACAGATACTGCTGATTTGTCGAACGCCATATGATCGTTGGGGTTTGGTGTGGGTAATTCAAATGAGTGCCATACATAGAAGACCCTTATTGGTTCCTTTCGATTATAAGAGACCAATCAGCTGAGGTCTATGACCTAAGCAAGTTCAGTTTTAAATTTAATGATCAATAAGGGATTAGCGGCGACGGGTTGGGGCGCGTCCATAAGACAGTGATGGGCTCGTGTCACCTCAGAGTACCTTCCGACTATAATTGCATAATTAAGTAGCGTAATATTAGCAACAGGGCCCTGTGTAACTAATAAGGAAAATACACGTGTTAATTGTATCTTACGCATTTCATTTGTACTGGTAGAACCTTTATATGACAGAGAATCAGGGTATATATATATATATATATATATATATATATATATATATATATATATATATATATATATATATATATATATATATACACAGTATATATTATGCTGTTTATGATTACCAGTGGCTAGTTTACTTGTAGCCAACATGTTTGTAATGTGTATGCGAGAAGTAGCAGACGTGTGTTTATGAGTTTGTACTACTTAGCAAGTTCCTCATTGGACAGGTGGGTATCGTTCTTAGCTAGCACTCTGCTGGCCCCGCGTTCGATTCTCCGACCGGCCAATGAAGAATTGGAGGAAGTTATTTCTGGTGATAGAAATTCATTTCTCGCTATAATGTGGTTCGGATTCCATAATAAGCTGTAGGTTCCGTTGCTAGGTAACCAATTGGTTCTTAGCCACGTAAAATAAATCTAATCCTTCGGGCCAGCCCTAGGAGAGCTGTTAATCAGCTCAGTGGTCTGGTTAAACTAAGATATACTTAACTTTTTTAACTTTTACTACATAGTGGAAGCACCTTTAGATATGAATGCCATTTTTGTTCAGTGTTACCAGATACGGTTTGAATTATGCATTAATGATATTGATGAGGGTAAATTGAATATTCGTTAAAGAAGTTGTTATTAATAATCTTAGTGGGAATTCGCTGCAGCATGGAAATGCTCTAAAAGTATTTGTAGACCGATGATTTTTCTAAATGATCAACCTTGACCTATTTTTTCATGGTTACAGACCAACAGAGCGGTATAGGGAATGTGTATAAAGAGGTTTATATGCATCCGGCATCACAACTCCTGTGGGTTATTGAGCGTCAGAGAACTTTTGAATCATCACTCGCTTGTGAAATTTGGCCAAGGACACGAGAGCGGAGTCATGATTTGGATAAAACTTTGGCTTACTCCTCGTTGGGTTTTGCACTGACACTTGTAAGACTAGATTAAATCATAATCAGTCAGCTTTTTTATTATAACTCAGATCCGTAAATAGACAAAAGTTAACTTTTGCTGGTATCAGTACGAGCAGGATAAAATATTACATCCGTTTGCGTGTGGGTTTTTCCTCAAGAGTATGTTCATACGAGTTTTACATTATCTATCTATCTATCTATCTATCTATCTATCTATCTATCTATCTATCTATCTATCTATCTATCTATCTATCTATATATATATATATATATATATATATATATATAAATGTACAGTATATATACGGTATATATATGTAAAATATATATATACTCATAATTTATGTATGTATAAATGTGTTAGGGCAGATTTTCTTCTGAAGACAGTATCTGTGTAAGTCGACGATATTGTTCTATTTTGATTTATTGATGTTTTGTATTTGCCTAAACAACTTCCTTTTCCTTGCAGTTCACCTGCTCGGGATTACCAGTGAGCCGGAAAGTTGGATAAAACTCGCCGGCAGCAAGGTGCACAGCTTGCCCAGGTAAGTGCTTAAGGTTACATCTTTTATGACTCTTGTGGCTCAGTTGGTAGTGCCTTTGCCTCTCAGTCGAAAGGACTTGGCTCGATCATAGCGCCAAGGAGAAATTTATCAAAAAAAATAATTTCAAGGAAAAAGTTAGAATGAAGTGCAGCTGCAGTTCAAAAGAAATGATCTTGTACAAGATGATGACATAAGTGGTTAAGGATATGGTGGGTACGTTGAAAATTTAGGGAAAATTTGAGCAAGCCAAAGCTGATATGAATAATTTTCCGTGTTAGGGGCCGCATACTGCTCATTATGTAGCTTCTGAATATGACATTATGGAAGTTCTTTAGTGTCTGGATTTATGTAAACTGCAAAGGGAAAAAAGGAATTACACTGCTTCAATTTTGTAGCTTGTAAAAGTCACACAGAATCAATGGAACTCGTGATCAGTAAAGGGGCAAATGCATATCCATTTCTCCCATGAAAAATCAATTGTGTAATAAGGAAATAATTATAATGAGAAAGGTTAGTGCTGAATGTATAAAAAAACACTAATTTAAAGATGATTTTATTGATGATAGAGTTGATGCAGATCTGAATGATGTAGCTGAAGAAGGGCTAATGCAAATTCAAGGATGATTATAGAGGATTATAGAGGTAAAGGTTAAGGGCTTAAGGTCAAATACATGGCTGAAGGATGAAAAGACACCAGAGTTCAATAGACTTATAAGTGAGGTGCTACAACCTGGGTGATAATGTGACCTAGTGTCTGGCTAGGGTGAATAGACATGAGGTTAGATGGCGTTGAAGTTATAATTGATAATTTGTAAAAGAGGAAAGGTGACCTAAGTAGATGAAAGAATTCCAGGGACACAACCCTATGTAAAATACCAGGGAAGACATTTACTGAAGGGTGTTTGCAGCGTCCTTCTTCGACCCCCTAACTGCATCCACATTGTTCAACACTTTAGTCCGACTGTATGGTTTTCCTCTCAGTTTTACCTTTAGAACCTTGTACTGTACATAAGTTCTTTTATTTTCTGTATCTCTTTCACTGTCTTAATTACTGAATGGCTGAGAGTTCCCCAGTGCTTTGCTTGACACCATGAGTTCCATAAATCAAATCAAACTTGGGAAGACACTGTGATCAAGAGAGTACAACCAATGAGAGAACAATCAGCAGAGGAAGTGCAATGTAGGTTTACACAAGGGGGAGAGTGTGAAGATGAAGTGTATGACATAGAACCGTTGTGTGAGAAGTTTGAGAGTATGTTACATACTTGGACAGAAAAAGCTAATGATACTGTAGAGCTGATAAGGATGAGGTATGGAGTATGCTAAGAGTGTAAGGTGTATAAAGTAATTTTTTGAAAGGAATTGGAAGTTTGGATAAAAACAAAATGTATGGGAACATGAAGATGGGAGAACTGGCTGGTTTCATATGAAAGTTGGTTTAGTACAGGGTATGTCTTCCTACGAACACTATAGGCTTTGTTCTCATAAGCAATGAATGTGTATAGACTATGGGTATAAGGAAATTGACGGGTCAAAGGCTCTTAAAAATCCAGTTTGAATTAAAACAAAAGCAAGAAAGAGCTGTGCAAAAGAATTAAAAGAAATTAAATATTTTAAAGTAATCGGAAAGTCCAAAAGAGATACCTTCAGTACAAAGAAAATACGATTAGCTCGCAAGAGGCCTCCTGAAGGCGTCGAGGGGGAAGCCTCTGGAACTTCGCATGTGCCGGGGGCCCCGGACTTTTGGCGAAGCTCGGGCCTGAACATGTCAGGGAACTCCATCAGCAGCTGCGAGTATTGGTGGGGGGCGGCAGAGCAGATGGTGGGCGCCTTGGGTCCCATTGCCAACGGGAGGGACTGGCAGGTGTCTGTATCTAGGAGGCTTTTCCGACCGACGTCAACTGCCAACCCGAAGTGCGCCAGGAAATCTGCACCCAGGAGCGGGGTCCTAACGTCCGCAACGACGAAGTCCCAGGAGTACCTCCGGCCAAGGATGGAGATCGACAGGGGCCTGGTTCCATAGGAGAGGATGGGGGACCCGTTGGCGGCAGTGAGGGAGGCAGCCGGGTCCAGTTCTCGCTTGCGGTCCTCTCTAGATGCCGGGAAGATTGATCTAACGGGCCCCGTGTCGACCAGCATCATCCTGCCGGAGACGGTGTCGCGGACGTAGAAGCCTATTGGTTCTGGGCCCCTGGGTTCTTCTGCTGCCATGGTGGCTTGTCCTGCTGGCCGCCGCCTCCCCCATTTTTTGAACAGGCGAATGAACAGGGCGGCAGGCAATTCCAGGCGTCTTGGCCGAACCGCCTGTGGTAATGGCAAAGACCCGGGGAATTCCACCTGTTGGGAGGTGCTGGGCGCCTCCTGGTGATGGCGTTGACCTCTTCCTCTGTTCCCTCCTCCTGCTGGATGGTGCTAACTGGGAGTGTGGGCGCTGGTACCCACTTTGTTGCCTTTACGGAGTCCGTCAAGTGCTGTGCTGAGATGATCAGGTCTTCGAGGGGCATCGCGTAGGGCTCCGGGATTTGTGTGCGGACCTCTGGGAGGAGCTGACGCAGGAGGATCTCCCGCGACAGGCTTATCTCGCGCTTCTTTTTACTGCCGTCAGTGTCTGGGATGGTGAGGAGGTTTCGGATCATGCCCCATGACTCCATGACGCTCTGATCCTGCCGCGGGTTGATGGCAAGGTCGAGGGCGTGGGCGGCCCGCTCGGCAACCGGCAGGGAGCATGTCTGGAGGGGGGTTTTCTTCAGGAGGTGGTAGGGAAGGGGGCATGCTTCAGACACCCACGGGACGAGCTTACTGTAGATCTCCTCTGGCAGGGCGTTGAGTACTATATCCGCCTACAGCACCTCGTCAAGATCCACAATCCTGAACTGGCTCTCGACCGAGTAGAGCCACGCCGACTGATTCCCCTGCGTAAATGGCGGCAGTTTTATGGACAGGGCGGCACTGGATTGGCCCGCTGGGCTGGGGAGAGAGTGGGGTGCAGGCAGGGGTGTGGAGGAGTGTGAGAGCCTCGGCGTGGGGACGGGCGTAGGTGATATGGGAGGGAGGTAGACCTCCGAATCCGCGAGGTCAGCGGTTAATTGAACGAGGGAGGGGATGTCCGCGTCCATACTCGCTCTTTGCCCTCTTATATGGAGTAGGGTACTGGCGTCAAAATGCACTTGGGCGCGTGCCATGTGAGTCCGCTAATGACGCTGGTGATTTTGCCAATGAGAGTTGGCATACCCAAACGCTGGTTCAGCGCCGTGATTAGTCCGCTAAGGGCCAAGACTGAGTCGCGTATGGGTCTGCTAATGGCTTCGGGAACCACTCCAGGCGTCACCACTATGAGGTGCTAAAGAAACGAGCAGGTAAAAGTTACTGCTGATTTATTCATGTTGTTGTATTGTATTAAGCCAACTCTTGTGTTGGCACGGGCCTTTCCCTTGTTTGGCCCGTAGGTGATCTGAAAAATTCAGAAGGTCATTTGTTATAGGAAATTTGAAAGAGATTTAGTAGTAGAGACAGTTGTGGATGGAGGAAGGATGATGGTTGTAGTGGGAGGGGGCCATCATGTCACGGATAGTAGTAGTTTGAGATTTATTCAAGGTCCAGGCGGTTTATATAGTGGCCGACTGGCGTCGGGCCACGGAAGACAATGGAAGCAAGGGTGACCTGAGGTCAATAACAATTAATAAATAAATACAGCGAACGAGTACAATATACAATGCAACAATAGACAGAATTAAAGTTGAGTATAATCTTGACGCCTGCGAAAGAAGAAATACACAGTACACAGTTGATGAACAGATAAATAATTGCATACACAGTTTAAACAATTGAATTTTTGTGAGCTGGCCCGTCCATCGTGACGAATCGTAGGTACAAAGAAAATGGGCCGTCATCAAAGAAAACTTGCTTAGCAGGGACTTTACAAGACCACAAGGAGATTGAATTCAGTTGGAAGAATTAATAAAAAAAAATGAACGTCCTAGAAGAACAATAGAGGAGAATAATGCAAGGAGAACGTGATGAGATAAAGCCAGATAAAACACCCAGGTATCATAAAGATATGGTGCCACAGAGAAAAATATACTTAAAACAAGTACGATCAAGGGCGAAGCAGAACGAAGAAGGGAGCTGCTACAAAGTCAAAATTCTACTACTACTACTACTACTACTACTACCTCCACACAAATATCACGTGAAACGGCCAATTCATCGGTCTTAGATGGCGAAATAGATCAACACGCCTAAAAGAAAATTAGATCGTACTACCAGTTACTACCCAGTTATGGTTAGAAAATGCTGTTCTTTCCTACTGCGCATTTCCTGCCCACGCCTTTTTATCAGTAGTCTAATAATAATAAGGCTATCGTACCGAGGTTGCTCAATTGACTTTCACAAGCTTCAGTTATTTCGGACGCTTTTCCTAAATTTTGTTTGGCTGCATTAGGTAGCACGCTGGAGACGGTTAACGCAAACTGATTTTGAGGAGCGTGGAACATGCTTCACCCAATCACGACTGTTCATAACAAAATTCCGTCGCATTTCGCCATTCAGGATCCGCACAACCTTTTTGCGCCGTTGTATTTATCAACAACAAAAAACTCACTGCAGTCTGCAGCTCATTTCTATAACCGTATCAATAAGCTAATGATACTGTAGAGCTGATAAAGATGAGGTATGGAGTATGCTAATAGTGTAAGGTGTATAAAGTAATTTTTTGAAAGGAATTGGCAGTTTGGCTAAAAACAAAATGTGTGGGAACATGAAGATGGGAGAACTGGCTGGTTTCATGTGAAAGTTGGTATAGGACAGGGTATGTCTTCCTACGAACACTATAGACTTTGTTCTCATACGCAACGAATGTATAGACTATGGGTATAAGGAAATTGACGGGTCAGAGGCTCTTAAAAATCCAGTTTGAATTAAAACAAAAGTAAGAAAGAGCTGTGCAAAAGAATTAAAAGGAATTAAATATTTTAAAGTAATCGGAAAGTCCAAAAGAGATACCCTCAGTACAAAGAAAATACGATTAGCTCGCAAGATCACAAGGAGATTGAATTCAGTTGGAAGAATTAATAAAAAAAATGAACGCCCTAGAAGAACAATAGAGGAGAATAATGCAGGGAAAACGTGATGAGATAAAGCCAGATAAAACGTTTACCCAGGTATCATAAAGATATGGTACCACAGAGAAAAATATACTTAAAACAGGATACGATCAAGGGCAAAGCAGAACGAAGAAGGGAGCCGCTACAAAGGCAAAATTCTACTACTAATACTACCTCCACATAAATATCACGTGAGACAGCCAAATCATCGGTCTTAGATGGCGATATAGATCAACACGCCTATAAGAAAATTAGATCGTACTACCAGTTACTACCCAGTTATGGTTAGAAAATGCTGTTCTTTCCTACTGCGCATTTCCTGCCCACGCCTTTTTATCAGTAGTCTAATAATAATAAGGCTATCGTACCGAGGTTGCTCAATTGACTTTCACAAGCTTCAGTTATTTCGGACGCTTTTCCTAAATTTTGTTTGGCTGCATTAGGTAGCACGCTGGAGACGGTTAACGCAAACTGATTTTGAGGAGCGTGGAACATGCTTCACCCAATCACGACTGTTCATAACAAAATTCCGTCGCATTTCGCCATTCAGGATCCGCACAACCTTTTTGCGCCGTTGTATTTATCAACAACAAAAAACTCACTGCAGTCTGCAGCTCATTTCTATAATCGTATCAATAAGGCATAAACAGATTATCGTTTGGTTGGCGTTTCTGTGCTTGAAAATGCACATATCACCGGTGCATTTAGGATTTTAGGTGATGAACTGCCCCGTTGTTGGGCGGGGGGGAGGGGGCGGGTGGCAGTGCATCTCATGCGGTGCACTTTAGTCATTACTCAAGGTTCTTGACAGCGTGCCTTCGGCCACTATGTAGCTGCAGCCCTTTTTCGTTCCTTTTACTGTACCTCCTTTCATGTTCTTTTTCTTCCATCTTACTTTCCAGCCTCTCCCAACATTTGATTCACAGTGCAACTGTGAGGTTTTCTTCCTGTTACACCTTTCAAACCTTTTGCTGTCAATTTCCGTTTCAGTGCTGAATGACCTCATAGGTCTAGTGCTTGGCCTTTGACCTAAATTCTGTATTCAGTTCAGTTCAGGGGATGAACTGACAAGATTTGTTTAGTAATATTAACAAACCTCATAACCTACCAAGGTTATCGGCAACATTTCCTCTGCACATGTTGAAAACTTACAGTGGAAAGAAGCTCATCAGGACAATTCGTGGCCTTAGTGCAACACCATTTTTCTTTTGGTTTTAACAGATTTATATGTGAAGTAAATTTCTATGGCCCAGCTCTTCGATTTGATAATTATGACAAACAGGTAGGAAACGAGTCAACAACCATAAGTGGAGACCGAATCTATAGCCCACACTAAGTAATACTGCATTAACCACGCCGTGCTTTTATTCTGGGTTCATAGATTTCTTGAGGTGTATACATAAGCTGTTAAATCTTCCAGTGTTATCTAATAAAATATTGTATAAAGAATTTGCACCTAATGTGAAGCCTACAATCGAACAAGCATTTCCATTATACAATCGGGAAAGAACCTGGAAAGTCTTAGACACTTAGTTTATCTTCCCGGTTGAACGTGAATTTTTATTTAGATATTTACATGGTGTTCTACCCTCTAACTCTAAATTAAAAGCCCTAAATATCAAAGAGACATGCATGCGCACATTGTGGTTGTAGAGAGGATGTGATTCATATCTTCTGGTTTTGTGATCAGATTCAACAGCTGGTAAAATGTATAAACACCCTTGATTACATTATGTAACTTGAGAAATCAAAGTTTACTTGATGTTCTTTTTTATTTTAATTGCAGTACTAATAAAGATCATAATTGTGCTGTAGTTCTTATTATTGATTTTCTATTAACAGTATGGAATGGGAAAAGACAGAATATAAGTAGTAACGTTTTATTTAGCATTCTAAAACATAAATGGAATCTTCAGTGAGAGATGGGCACTGGAGCCTCCCTTCAACACTGCCAGCAACGGCCAACCGTCCTTTTCCCGGCTGGTTTCCCTTTGCCTCTTCGAGGTCCCTGGGTGCGTGACCCTGCCCCCTGGATGGAGGGTGAGGCTGACTGAGGACTTGCTTGGTCAGGTTGTTTAACCGTTGCAAAAAACGGTTGGGAGGTGACCTGCCCCTCCCCCTTGCTTGCTGGTGCTGTTCGTGGTTTAACGGAATGAGGCCACTTAGCACAGATGGACCTTGACCTCCGCACACTAAGATTTAGCGTCCCAGCTCACTTCCGCTCTTTATAGCAGTGCTTGGAAGAACATGTGTAAAAGTTGAGCAAAGAATTTGCATCAAATTTTGCCAAAAGCTTGGCGATACTTGCTCACAGACCTACGCAAAGTTGCAAAAAGTTTATGGAGAGGAGAGAGTGAGCTGCACACGAGTCTGCAAGTGGTTCAGACTTTTCCAAGATGGCCGACAGAATGTTGATAGTGAAGAACATTCTGGGAGACTCGCAACCAGCAGAACTGAGAAAAACACCGTCTTTTCAACTATCAGCGTGTTCATCATGAGTATGCGCCACCTGGTCAGACAGTAAACAAGGAGTACTACTGTGACGTGTTGCGGCATTTGCGGGATGCTGTTGGTCGGAAAAGGCCAGAATTGCATGAAATCGCATGCGTCTGGTGAGTGGCAATTGCACCATGACAACGCACCTGCCCATTTCAGCGCAGCTTGAGCAGCAGTTTTTGGCTAAGCACAACGTCCCCCTGGTCCGGGAGCCACCGTATTCCTCAGATCTCCCCCCATGCGACTCTTTCCTCTTTCCAAAAATCAAATCCCACTTGACAAGAAGCATTCATGACGTCGAGGAGATCTAAGTGAATGCGGATAGGAAGCTTTCATCACGTCGAGGAGATCTAAGTGAATGCGGATAAGCTTTCATCACGTCGAGGAGATCCAAGTGAATGCGACCAGGCAGCCGCTGATCATCCCAGAAAACGAGTTCAGGAATCTTCGATCAGTGGAAACAGCGCTGGATAAAGTGTGTGGCTTTCGAAGGGGACTATTTCGGAGGAAATTAAATGCTAAAATGGTACGTGTTGTAGTTTTCTTTTTATAGTACCAGTCCTGGTACGTTATGACCATACCTCGCAAATCTTCAAGTTGCCAGAATTGTTGAATATTTCTTTGATTTCTTTTAAAATGTTTCAAAATTTTTAACAGGTTTCCTTTGTTCTACTATAAATTTATATTGAAACTTGTAATATAACTTTAGTAATTTCTTTGTTCTACTGTAAATTTGTATTGCGATTGTTGAAGTTTTGTTTCCACTTCAAAGTCTGATTAGGACTGTTTTAAACATTCCTCATTTGTACTTAGAACTGTGTCATAAAGGGCCCTTTCTAACTGAAGTTGGAAAGTCCAGCAACAATAGTAAACTTGATAAACCCGGAAATACGTAAGAATTTCGCTCAGAGAACTCGTGTAGATTTTGAGTAAAAAAAAAAACTGTTAGGCTATTTAAGAAAAAATTAGTACCGCATTGTGGCTACTGTGCATTACAAGTGCGCAAGACTTCTCAAGTGAAATCCACAAAGTTATACTGTAGAACACCTGGGAAACATCAACAATGAGCTCAGAAGTAATCGTACTTTAGTCGCTAACATTTAACCTTCACCCTCCAAAAAAAAAAAAAAAAAAAAAAAAAAAAAAAACTGAAATCGTTATTAGAACAGAACTAGAAGCTTCAAAGAGATTATGGCCTGTACCCACTGCCTAAGCCATAGGGAATTTCATTTTAAATACTATTTTGTTCTCCTTTTACCAGAATAACAAAAGTCAGTGGTACGTACAAATCCTAGTCTGGATGGTGTATTGTTAAACTTTGATGATTAATGTTAATTATCCTAGGCTTAGCCAGGGGTAAAATTCTGTGAATTTTGTAATGCCAGGGGGTAACAGATTCAAACTGAAATGCTTTTAAAGAGATATCTTTTTCAAGTGCACTTTTCACTAAAACGACTTTTTATGAAAAAATCGGTTTTATATATGGAAGAAATCTGTAGACCTAGTGATCAGTGGTCAAAATAGTAGAGGGTCATGTCCCAACCAGGTCATAATACCTACTCATATCTCTTCGAGACCGAAGTAGTGTTTAGGATCCATGTTTGTTTACAAGTATCAGCTGATTTCTGGCTTCATTCCTCTTCACTGCCATCACCGGAAGAAAGAGCAAGGCTGTTTTAACCGAGCAGCCGACATGAGAACGTGGCAACCTAGATCAAAGGTACAGTCACACGGGCACATGTTGTGTCATCTTTTGACAATTTGCCTTCCGATTTCGCGCTAAAGAAGCCTGTACCCGAGTTAAAAAAAAAACTTTTTTTTGTTTTACGTGAGAAGGAAAGAGAGATGCTTTTCTTTACCTTCCCGAATAGGCAGAATTATAAATTATGCCAAGCGTTAGTATCATTAACTGTACACTCCCCCAAGAAAGTCGACTAAAAGTTTTCGTTAGCTCTCGTTCATTGAGTTTCCCGTTTTTTTTTTTTTTTTTTTACCAAAAACACAGTCTCGTTAAATTTACCCTAGAATGTGGCGATTAAATGCTAAGTTTATATGTTAAATCTGCAAAACTAATACTAGCATGGCTGTATTACTTTCTGCGAAGCCAAATGATCTCCCAGTGCATGGCAGTTTTCCGGCCGACTTAAAACTATTTTCTGTGCAGAGATCAAGTGAGTCGTGACTGTGGTAACAGATACCTTTTTACTCTACACACTTTTTTTTTTTTTTTTTTTTTAATAATTTGTCGACGAAGATAGATTTTCAAAAGTAAATATATAATAAAAGTAAATATTATCTTAAGGGCAACAATAGCCTAGGGTAGAATTTTGCACTCTTTGTAAGATCGTGTTTTCCGTTATGTATGCATTGTAATTCATTTTGGCGTTATGAAATTATTAATGAGTAAAGTTTTTCAGTAAGTTTCACAGATGAATGATTGATATTCTTGACTGAACACACACAACAAAAATAACTTGAAGGAATATTGTAGAGGTTGGTACTGCAGTGAAGTATCAATAATGATTATAGAATTTTATAGAATCTTTATTGGTTAAAGTTATAAGAAATCTGGCGAACAAATTCGATGACTTTGAAGCCCCACCCCCTTTCTGGAGTTGCCAGATACCGCACTATCGAACAGTGTGTCCGTGCCGTGGATGTAAGAAAATTGTTACTTCAGTGTTGTTGGTGAGTGTACATACTGTATATGACATGTTTTCGTGAGACCATTTTGATGGATATGAATCTTAAACATTTTTAGAAAATAATGGTAACCCCACTCTGATATTAATATATTAGAAAGTTATGTAAAGTTGCAGGGAACGATCGTTCATAGGATTTTTTTCTTATAAAAATTGTTCACAGGACGTCTAACTTGCAAATAAGTAAACATGGTATTGTTGCAGATGACTATGGTGGTCTATATTGACCTGGAGGTGAATCATAACACTGCATTTACATTAGTGGCAACTTTTGATTGCACAGTCATTGCGCTATAAATGTGCTGTGCTTCAGTTTGTCAACATATCGTACCCTGGCTTGAAAATTATCGATTTTATCAAAATGATCATACTCAAGTTTCAGATAGCTTACATTTTTTTTTATATCGTATGCTTTCCTGTTACTTCTAATACTACAATAGTACTTAAAATTAACAGGGACTCTCCTTAAAGTAAATATTGAGTTGATTTAAATAAATGAGGATGGATAGCCTATACATGTTTAGCCAATGTTCTTCAGTTAATTTTATCATTATATGGCTTTATTTTAGGTCGGAAGCGGTTTTCACTCCATGGAACAAAATTACCGTACAAAAGCGGACATTATTTATTATTGGTGTCTTACCTGGCCCTGATTTATAGTAATATACGATAATTATCGTACTTGGGGCAATCCTGCGCGGCGGCTGATCCGTGCTTTCGTGGCCACCAGCTGATCTCTGTAACTTGAGGCCTGCCAGAGCCCACTTTACATAGACTGCCAACGTGATAAAACGTTTCAGAACGTATTCTTGCGTTGTGTGCAAATGGCTACTTGAATTCCACTTGACGAAAGGATTCATGTATGTGTTACATGTTAGATCTTTCATTGCTAACACTAAAACTTCATTGCATTTACGGCGCTTATTATAAACAGAACATATCAGTAACAAGGTCAAAATGTATAGCCTATCATGCTCCCGATTAAAATAACTTCCTGCTTTTTAATAGATCAAATAATTCGAGACGAAAGACTTGCAATTTGGCATCAGTATAAAAGCTTCAATAATCCACTCAACTGATATTTTCTTACTTAGGTTTCAGTAAGGGCGCTCTGGCTTCAATCGGCCACTTCACTACCATTGTCATTCCCGATAGATAGTTGTTTGATCTCTGGCGACTCTGGTAATGGCCGCCCCATGGGCGATGAAGAAATCCTGGCAGACCATCGCCTGAGCACAAGAAAATGGAGAAGAACTGAAATCAAGCGAATTGATTAGCCGCAATCTCGCAGCGTTTAGGCTTTTAACGAATGTAAATAAACAAATACAGTAGATATCCCTTTGCGATTTCTTGAAGTTTCCGAGTCCAGCTAAGTCCCTCTCCGTCATCAGTGATTTGAATTTGAAACGGCAACTGATCGATGATTTTGAGTCTTTCTCATCTCTGATGTGGGAAGTGGACTTGCCTCGAAAAAGCAGGACGTGTGGTGAAATATAACTTAAATGGGTGTATGTGGTAACGTCTCTTAAGTGTGGGGGGAGAGAGAAAGATATCATGAAAGGGGGTGCATCCGAGCCAAAACGTTTTGTACCAAACGCCCGAAGCGTACCGAGGACGTCCACCGAATAGTTTCTCTGTCGACATGACCGACAACTCATACCAGCCGTTAACAGGAACATTCAAGACGCAGCAAGGTAGGAGAACTTACAGTATGTCTTGTTTTATAATTATTATTTAACAACAGGAATACGCTGGTCTAACTTGAATGCATAAGGTTATGAAAGCCGAGTATGATAAATGTCAGTGAATGGAGGTAAAGATCATCATTCGAGAGTTCTGGAAGGGAGCGCAGCGTGCCAAATGTACAATGACTATAGTATCCAAACGACGACAACCACGGGTAAGAGCAAGACCCGCGCAACCAGAGACAAGGCCTGTTCGATGTATTGTGACGTAAGCAACGGTGGTCCGAGCATGGTGGCCACGGTTCGAGTCGCTAGCACTACTTGCCAGACGAAAGAAATTGTAAACAAAACGTCGCTAAAATAGACAGTTTGTTGCTTGCGTTAGGGTAATTTTTTTTTTATCTTTTATTAGAAAAATATTACATTTCTTTTACATAATAAGGAAAATATAAAATTTCATTTACATAATAAGAAAAATATTACATTTCGTTTACATAAGATATTACAAAATTATATATACCTACAATATTTACACCTTATTATGGATTAAAAAAAAATTAAAAATCAAAATCGATATACTTTTCACTGAATACATTTGCAATTTTGTCTTTATATAAGCTTCTTAATAACCACCTGTCATAACTTAATTTACTTTTCACAAAGGCACAAGTTTCTTCTTTTTTGTATTTGTTTTTCTTACTTATCCAAACAGCATATATATAAAATATATATATATATATATATATATATATATATATATATATATATATATATATATATATATATATATATATATATATATATATATACACACATCTCCAACAATCATTATTATAGCACTATTTCGGTCTTTTATAGTATTATATTTAAAACTGAACATGATGGTATTAAAAAATTTATCCCTGGTTAATTTACAGATTTTTTTCGTCTGCACTTAATTTGTGTACACCAAATAATATGAACTCGAAACACGGGTTAAGAGATTAATATAAAATACTGAACCAAAAAAATTTATTTAGTTGCAATATAATGTAGTATATACTGAAGTACAAACATGTTTATCATTGTATTAAAACATACAAGACGGCAGTGCGTTGGGTTACTCTACTAAATAATTATTGTCATTTACATACAGCTATTATTTGGTAGTTGAAGTTTTTAACTTTCTCTTTTTATTCCACTTTTTGTTAGCTACAATATAGTTATTTTCTTGGGAACAACAATTATTCAATAAAACGTTAGAAGCCAGTATTAATTTTCCTGGGAGTTGTTAGACGTAGGGCACACTGGGAGTTGTTAGACGTAGGGCACACTGGGAGTTGTTAGACGTAGGGCACACTGGGGTTTGTTGGACGTAGGGCACACTGGGAGTTGTTTGACGTAGGGCTACACTGGGAGTTGTTTGACGTAGGGTTACACTGGGAGTTGTTTGACATAGGGCTACACTGGGAGTTGTTTGCATAGGGCTACACTGGGAGTTGTTTGACGTAGGGCTACACTGGGAGTTGTTTGACGTAGGGCTACACTGGGAGTTGTTTGACGTAGGGCTACACTGGGAGTTGTTTGACGTAGGGCTACACTGGGAGTTGTTTGACGTAGGGCTACACTGGGAGTTGTTTGACGTAGGGCTACACTGGGAGTTGTTTGACGAGGGCTACACTGGGAGTTGTTTGCTAGGGTTACACTGGGAGTTGTTTGAAGTAGGGTTACACTGGGAGTTGTTTGACGTAGGGCTACACTGGGAGTTGTTTACAGGGCTACACTGGGAGTTGTTTGACGTAGGGCTACACTGGGAGTTGTTTGACGTAGGGCTACACTGGGAGTTGTTAGACGTAGGGCTACACTGGGAGTTGTTTGACGTAGGGCTACACTGGGAGTTGTTTGACGTAGGGCTACACTGGGAGTTGTTTGACGTAGGGCTACACTGGGAGTTGTTTGACGTAGGGCTACACTGGGAGTTGTTTGACGTAGGGCTACACTGGGAGTTGTTTGACGTAGGGCTACACTGGGAGTTGTTTGACGTAGGGGCTACACTGGGAGTTGTTTGACGTAGGGCTACACTGGGAGTTGTTTGACGTAGGGCTACACTGGGAGTTGTTTGACGTAGGACTACACTGGGAGTTGTTTGACGTAGGGCTACACTGGGAGTTGTTTGACGTAGGGCTACACTGGGAGTAGTTTGACATAGGCTAGCCTGTATTGATTCTTTTAAGTCTAGTTTATATGAATTCCTACTAAAATTCAATCTACGCTAAACCAGTCTTTCTTTATATTGTGCTTTACCTTGTTGCTCACAACACCTACCTAAATCCCTTTTTCAGGCCGGTTTGAGTGTGATGAATACAGACTTTACATTGCAGTCAAAAGTTACCCTGTGGAATGGAATGGAACATGAAATTTAGGCTTGAAGCCAAACACTGGAATTCGAGGGATTATTCAGCGCTAGTTATCGTCATGTTATCCAGAGGCAAAAGTCAAATACTTGTTGCAGTGAACTTAGTGTTGAATTTGCCTACTTAGTAAGTTCGTCCAGTAAAACCCACAAGATATATCCGTGGCATACTACTTCATTATGTCATGTGAGTTTTACAGTCCAATTAAAAAAAAAAAAACGGAACCACGAGAAAACTTCGTACTCAAATGATGTACGAGAAGGAAGCTTGAGAGAGAAAGAATCGCTAACTTCGGACCACCAGGGTCGATGTCATGACGTCATATTCAACAGGTCTTGTCTCTGGGCGGTCTTGGTAAGAGGGGGGGAGCCCCTTCCCACGTCACTGACTGTGATCATTTCCATAGAGAGATTTTCGTTCTGATGAAGAAATTACCATCATTATCGCGTGCAATGGTAGATTTTCCTTGGATTATTCCGTTTTGCAGAAGTGTTCATTAAACCTTGTATCAGAGGATTTGGAAAACTATACTTTATGGAAATCCAACTAAGACAAATAAATTGTAGGTCTGGAAATTCTATACCCGAAAATGGTGACGTTGGAGGTAACAGTGCATTTGTTTAAGTACTTTATTACCCTTATTTGTCAAAACTTCATTTTATGGCTGACAATGCCTGTTATTATTAAGAAAAACGTGTTAAACTTTTTTTCTTTTTTTTTTTTGTAATGCGTCTGTTTTGTATCAAGGAGAGCGAAAGTTTTGCTTAGTGGAATCGTTCATAGCTGTAACTACATCACAAAATAGAAACAAATTAGGCTTTCTACTGTGAAAGATAAAACTGTTGTACGTGAATTAATCATCATTTAGACAATTCTATAAATATCATCAATAATAAATAAATTAACTAATTAAAAGGAAGCCGGTATTATGACGAAAGTGGGGCTAGGCCTTAACTCTTAATTAGGAAAGCATGAAATAAGCCCATGCTGTAATTACTAAAAGAAAAAAAATTTGGGGACGTGGAATATGCGGTAGTTATTTTGTAAATGGCTAGGGGCCGTAACCTAAACGGTAATCATTAACACGTGCAATGAAAATTCCATTAAATTAAAAACATTTTATCTTATGCTTTCATATGGTACCGTCCTGTTCCAAAGGTTTGAGTATTTCTTCCTGAATGTGAAAAATTGCTGACCAGCTGGCAATATTGATTTTGGTTCAGAAACTCGCGCAACTGAGTGCTGACCGCATTGCTGACGTGAATAGCGCAACTGAGTGCTGACCGCATTGTTGACGTGAATAGCGCAACTGAGTGCTGACCGCATTGCAGACGTGAATAGCGGCCACGAATGAATGCGTTGGCAAAATACAAACAGAGGCGGTGCTAATGACACGTCAGTCTAATTTGATGCAACCTTTCTCTTTGTCTTTACAAAATATTTTGTAGCTGGTTGTTGAGCCTGAAGAATAAAAAAAAAAAAGCATTTGCTTGGGGCAAAAGCTTGTAGGGAAAAGCGAAAGCTCAAGTAGGAAAAGGTAGCAAAATCTTCGGCAAAAAGTAATTTCTTAAAATATATATATTATGAATAATGATGATCACCGCTTGCTACCTTTTGCTTAATGGATTCCGAGCTTTTGCTTAGAAACCTGGCAATGTGCGACTTGTGTGCTAGACATCCCAGATGGGTCCAACTCTCCAACATACTGCGCAGTATATACGTAGCGCAGTCGAGTTTTGTAGTAGTTTTGGGTTTGAATACCAATTTGCTTCAGTTAGAATGAGTTTAATCTGATGTCACATGGAACAGGACAACTATAAATAATCCATAGGATAAGTGCCTCTTGCTTATCCTTAACTCCGAATAAAATCGTGTTTTCAAAAAAATTCAGTTATAATTTTTTTTGCTCCACGTACGTACTACTAGAGGATGTGAATAATTTTATGTGATTTTAAAACAGCACATGTGCCGAATAATTAGATAACAAAACCTCCAGCATTACTTTACAATAACAACGTTAGTGGGAAATGGTAGTAGTGTTTGTGGTACTTGTAGTCGAGAACTGTTGCAGTTGTTATGGGAGGAACATTGGTAGGAGTTCTTTTATCTGCTGCTTGGGTAGAATATTTTGTGAGCAGAAAGTGATAGATATATACATATATATATGTATATATATACATATATACAGTATATATATAATGTATATATATACATTAGTATACATAATTATGTATATGCATTAAATGTATATAACACTATATATATATATATATATATATACAGTATATTATATATCACTATATATAATATATATATATATATATATATATATATATATATATATATATATATATATATATATATATATATATATATATGTATATATATATATATATATATACATATATATATATATATATGCATTATATATATATATATATATATATGCCTATGTATATATATATACTGTATATATATATATATATATATATATATATATATATATATATATATATATATATATATATATATATATATATATATGTGTAGTATGTGTGTGTTATATACATTTATTTATTTAATGCATATACATAATTGTATACTATGTATATATATATATATATATATATATATATATATATATATATATATATATATATATATATATATATATATACATATATACAGTATATATAAACACCATATTACAATGTTACAATTTTGTTGAATTATTCTTTTACGAATTTGAAGGCAATCTGCCATCGTGTGTGCATCTCGTGAAACGTGAAGCAACTGTTTCGAAGCGTAAGCAATAGCTAGGGTTATTCATAGGAAATGAAGCAATAGTCGATAATTTCTAATCATTTGCTTGACCTCAAGTACCAGCTCCAAGCATTGCTGCTAGCAAAAGCATTTCCTTCATTTACTGGAAGTGAAGCAGTTGCTTTAAAATCCAGGCCCGTTGTCACTTACTTTGTCTGAATAGCAATCGTCACTAGAGTATATATTTCTTGAACACCCAGTTCAGAGTAGTGTTCTCAGAATAATTTTCGCCATCGAGTTTCAGTGTTAATTAACACCGATTATCATTTAGTATATTCATATTTCCAGAATAATGCTTCTCACTGATGCGAAATAATTCTTGTGACAGTTTCGTATGTATTGTAATTGTATCTTTCGACAACTCCTCGTGTATTTCTGTCTGAATTTTTTTTACCAGCAAGTTTCCAACAAGTAGGGTACCGTCACCAGAATGACAACATATTCAGATTCTCCAGTTGCCAGGCAGGGGTCTCGGTGAGAATATTTGTTACTATATTGATTTTGCAGTTGTGGTCCAATCCTGAAACTGTGCCCTATGTTACGGAAAATGCGAACGTAGACTATACCATGAGGCAACACAACCGCTGTTGAGCGTTCTCATTGAGATTGCACATTGCACCTTCGTATGGAACATGTTTGGCATAGACGAGGAGGAATTGGCGCCAGTCGTTCTAAACCGGAATTGACTGTAGATGTTTCTCATAACGATTATGGCAATAAACCGACGAATGAGATCGATTTGGCTACAGATTATGAATCATAACAGGTTATTGATATATCTCATTCTTAACCAGTAGGCTACTCGTACTTTGTATTCTGATAGAGGTGAAAGAGGAAATGTTCTACAACAGTCAGGTTATTAATAATGTATATTATAATCTTGAGACACACTTGATTTACAAAGTACTTGAAAAATCATTAAAAGTATTTTTTCTCATTTCTTTTTTTTTTTAGTTTTTTGTTCTTTAATCACAACTCTTTCTCTCGAACTCCTCTGTAGAAATGTAAAAAATGAAAAGTGAGCTTGATATATTATAAATTTAGTTGATGAAAGACAATAACATAGTTATTTGGCAAACGGAATTATCGTTCACGAGAAATGGGGAACGATTTATCTTGGGAGAATAAAACATTCAATGGAGAATGTTGGTGAGATTATAATTCACGGAAGACGATTGCAGGAATTGCTGTATGAATGTTAGAAATGTACGTATATTAATGAATTCAGTCATGGTGAAAGAACTTTTTAGAATCGACGACGAGAATATAAAAACATTATGCGGGGAAGATAAGGGATTTCTAGTTCTTGAATGTTCTCTGATAATTTCAATATCTCAGAATATAGTGTTTCATCATTTTGACCTATTTCTTGTCTCTTGATCGTTCCCCAGGCGCCCTCTTGACTTTAATCAATTGATCAGTTGGTCTTGTCGCATGAGTAATCTCTGTTAGGTGGTTCCCATTCCATGAAATGTCCGTAAAATCCTTGGATTGTAAAGCTCGCTGTGTGGCAGTTTGAAATTTCTGAGTTTTCCACTCTTGTGTAAAGAGATGCAGATGAACACCAAAATGTGTAGGAAACAGAAAAAGGCATTCGAATTCCAATGCCAGGATTTTTTTTTCTTTTTAAAATATTCAGTGTACAAAACACAATATTCTTTGGCTACAATATTGTGTTTAGGAACACTTCCATGTACCAGCAATCTACCTGGAATAATCTGAAAGCTTATTCTTAATAGTTAACCTTGGACATGGAAATAGCAAGAATTTATCTTGGTAATTTTTTAATGTATCCTCTCTCTCTCTCGCCCTGTCGCGCCCGCAAAACATTATACCGGTTTGGTACGTAATTTTTTTTTTTATATTTATTAGAAAAATATTACATTTCTTTTACATAAGGAAAATATAACATTTCATTTGCATAATAAGAAAAATATTGCATTTCATTTACTAGGAAGAAACGTGTGTGTGTGTGCGCGCGCGCAAAATAATACTGGTTATGGTACGTAACTCCGGGAATGAACGTTTCGGGTAACGCAAGGCCAACAGAATTCATTCACGTTAAAATTCTGTTGGCCCTGGCTGTTGGCCCTGGGTAACATACTGTACACATGTTCAGCTGTGCACGAGCGCAAAACACTACCGGTTTGGAACGTAACTCTTTAGGAAATAAATGGTAGAATGCTCTGAACAGTGTCGAGTTAAGTACAGTCCGTATCTAGTGGTCGGCGAAAGCGGAGAAGGCAACGGAAACTTGACGACATCCCTAACCTTATCAGAGAAAAGCAAGTATAGCCTGGGTCAATGTCCAGAACAACTCCGCGGTGAGATATAAGAAAATAGGTCACACTATAATTTTCACAATATAAAATAATAAAACTTTGTCTCTGAACACTTTTTGAGGAGATTCACCATATCCGAGATATTAATGATTATCTAATCGGCATCCTCGAAATCTTACTGGAATTAGTTCGAAAATGAGGTTTTTTACTGTAATGTTTCTCAGAAAGAGTGTAATGTTTCTCAGAAAAACTAGTTCCCATCGAATGATTTTCGATTTTTGACTTATAAGGTTAGACAATACCTGTCCCCAACCCCTCCATAGCTAATATGGCGAAATTGTGGGTGTTTCCTCATTATAAAAAGTGGCCTAAAACGCTTTAAATATGAAAAATATTACATTTTACTTTTAATTTTGGTACTTTATGCATGCGGAGTTGTTCTGGACATTCACCATAGCCTGTTATTTTTGTGATGGTGGGGGTGGTGGTTCCTTGTATGACAACTTTTCTCAGTAAGAAAGAGAATGCCTTCTTCGTCGCGGTGTTATCGAAACCCTGTGAGACTAGGCAAATAAGGAAAAGTTTGCCATGAAACAAGTACAGTAGATGGGAACGCATCAAAATTATATTGATTTTCGATGTGTTATATGTCGTAAGTTATTCTTCGTCTCGGCTTGGGAAGTTGTAAGTGGAGATATTCCCTTACAGGACGGGCTAAATGTACATTAACAGTACCTCAAGATCTTGCAAAATTTAATTAAGGTGTGCCAATAATAAAAAGTGAAAAGAGGAAGAAACGCTAATGCACATGGTATAAAAACAAAATTTAAAAAATTTTTCTGTACCTTCCACGGGGATTTGAAAGTTAATATTTCAATTCTGACTCGTTCAGAATAAGTATAGCATTTGGTAATTCTAAGCCGGCAGTCCGTGGTAAGCTAGCCTATGGCAATTGACGTTTTCCCATGTTATTTTACCTGCTGAACAAGAATTTGAAATAATATTTTGTCGGTCGGCTGTAACTAAAATGTAATTGATCCTTGAAAACTGCACATCTGTACCAGTGGGCAGAGAGAAACACCAGTGGGTCGCACACAGCTCTAGGTTAAATTACAGTTTAGCAGCAGCCGACCGGCAAAATATTACCTTAAACTCTTGTAAAGCAAGTAAAATAACATAGAAAAATGTCATTTGCCATAGTCTAGCTCCACTGCACACTATTCGAAGCTTTCGTAAACGGGAAACAAAACATTACCATTTCCGCTTTCAACTTGGGTGGCCTCTATAGGTCGCTGTAGCAGAACGGCGCTGCGAGCCTTATCTGCCTTTCTAAAGATTACTGCAAGCTCGTATGTTCTAGTAAGAGGTAATTACTTTAAATTCTTGTTCAGCAAGTAAAATAACATAGGAAAACGTCGATTGCCAGTCTCTCGCGGTTCTCGCTAAGCGCAGAAAACCGGCAACTGGCCACTGCTGAATGGTGATTGGTGAACCAACAGCTAGCGCATGCGTGTTAAGGCTTAGAATCAGTAGTACTAGTAATGAGTGAAAAGTGCCGTTGGAACGGCTCCCACTATCCATTTATTCACCCTTCTTTTTACGCTTGTTTTTCATGTTCCAAGTGACATATATAACAGGAAATGCAACAATAAGGTACCGAAACCTTTTCCCAAGTTATTTACCCCACCAAAAAACCCAGATTCCCAACGGGTCTCCCTTACTGTTAGCTATTCTCGAAAGGGTTTTACCACACCAGTTCTAAGATAATTTACAGCTTAATTACAGCTGAGCGACAAAATATTACTTTGTTCTTGTTCAGCAGGTAAAGTTCTATAGGAAAACGTCAACTGCCATAGCCTAGCTCACCGCGGACAGCCAGCTTAGATCTACCTAGCATTTCAAATCGTAAAGTGATTGTGTAGCCTAAGCAGTTTGAAATGTACAAACCTAATCGTAGCCTAAGCTTTATACTACGACACCCAGGTTACTTCAACTATATTATTCTAACTCACAAGTTTGCCAGGAAACAAAGTGCAGGTGGGAAGGCATTAAGATTGTGTTAGTTTTCGTTGTTTTATGTCATAGGTTATCTTCATCCCAGTTTAGGAAGTTTCAAGTGGAGATGTTGCTGCCATTTAATAAAGTTTGGCTGGACCTTTCACCCATGTTTAGACTATTGCTCCAAGTTAGGTTAAGGCCACAATTTAAGCAATGAGCGGTGTGACTTGCCCATAATTATGAAACAACAATAAATCTTGAGGAGTGGGGCGATTTTACACCTTGCCAAACCTCGCCCCTTGCTGCTCTCTGAAGTTTGTTACATGTTAATTCGTCCTCTCTTCAAGTTTGCTGAGCAATAAGTTGAGTGATCCTCGGCTCACTCACAAATTTTTATAAAATGTGTCATTGTACGTTCGACACTGTTTACATAGATTATAAAATTCACTCTGTTCCATTCTTCTCTTGTTAAAATCATAAATCCAGACTATTTTTTTTTGTACTGTATGTCTCCTGACTTCATAGTATTTTTAAATGAGATTAAAAACTTTTTAAAGTTGATGATTACATGTCTGCACGGATGATAATTTTTGACTAACATCTTGCTTGCGTCTTTGACAGTGTCAGTGTGGCCATGCAACGCATTGACCCTACCACTGCTGTGCTTTGCTAGACGCTACCTCACCACTTGCACTGTGGTCGTACCCTTAATGAGGCTTTTGTTGGACTTTTGTACCTCAGTTTGGAGCATTGCTCCCAGTTGATGCTTTGTCGTATTTATTGACCCATGTTTGGAGCATTGTTTCTTAGTGAACGTTTGTTGGACTTTCACTCTCTTTTGGAACATAACTTGTAGTTAGTAAACTTCAGTTTGGACTTAAAACCCATTTGAAGCATTGCACCCAGTTAGCAAAGTGTGATGATGGACTCTGCCACCCGTGGTTGGTTGTGGTATTGATTTAACAGTACTGTAAATAAAATGGTGTCATAACAACAGAGGTTGTCAGCAATTAAAAATATGTACACACACACACACACACACACACACACACACACACTAAGAGCTATGACAACCTATCTTCACAGTAGGAAAGAATGGCAATGCCTTTTGTATTGTGGTGTTTATTGAGGCGGCCCTTGTGCAGACTAGGCAAGAATAAGGAAAAGTTTGCCTTGAAGCAAGCAGATGGGAAGGCATCAAGATTGTGTTAATTTTCGCTGTGTTTTATATTATAGGTTAACTTCATCCCAGTTCAGGAAGTTTCAAGTGGAGATGTTGCTGCCATATAATAAAGCTTAGATGGTCTTTTTCACCCTTGTTTAGACTATTGCACCAAGTTGGGGTATGGCCACAATGCAAGCGGTGAGTGGTGCAACTTGCCCCTAATTGTGAAACTTAATAACAACTCTTATGTGGGTGGCCACATTGGAGGGGGGAGTGGGGGAGCGCAATTTGACACCTTGCTAAACCACCCCTCATTGCACATGATGCAGCATGTTTAAGAAAATGCCGAGTTCCTAGTATCTTCCTTCAGGAGAAATGGGTTCTCTGAAGTTTGTTACTGGTTAATTCATGCTCCCCAAGTTTCTGAGCAATAACTAAATCATTCTTGGCTCACTTGCAAATATTCATAAAATATGTCATCGTACGTTGACTGTTTACATAGATTATAAAATTCACCCCGTTCCATTCTTCCCTTGTTAATTTTTTTATTGTATTTCACCTGACTTCATGGAAGTATTTTTAAATGTTATTTTTTTAAAGTTGATGGTTACATCTCTGCACTGATGGTCAGTTTTGACTAACATGTCACTTGTGTCTTTGGCAGTCCAGTATGGGCATGCAGTGCATTAACATTACCGCTATTGCTAATTGTTAGACGCTACCTAGCCTCTTGCAGTGTGGCCGTACCCATCATGAGGCTTTGTTGAACTCATGCACCTCAGTGTGGAGCATTGTTCCAAGTCAGTGAAGCGCACCTCAGTTCAGAGCATTGTTCCAAGTCAGTGTAGCATTATGTTATATTTATTGAATCATGTTTTGAGCATTTTCTCCTAGTCAGTGAACCTGTATGTCGGACTTTCACTCTCTTTGGAATATAACTCATAGTTACTGAAACTGTAATTTGGGCTTATCACACATAAGCATTGCTCTCAGTTAGTGAAGCTTTATGTTGGACTGTGTCACCCTGGGTTGGTTGAGGGAATGATTTAATAGTAAATTAAATGGTATCATTACAACAGAGGTTGTCAACAATTGAAAATATGTCAGTAAGCTCATACTTTTTTCAATCAGTTACACACACACACACACACACACACACACACACACACACACACACACACACACACACACACACACACACACACACACAATAAATAACATCCTAAGAGCTATTACAACCTATCTTCACAGTAGGAAAGGATAGCAACGCCTTTTGCATTGTGGTGGTTATTGAGGCCCTTCTGCAAACTAGGCAAGAATAAGGAAAAGTTTTCCACTAAAACAGATGGGAAGGCATCAAGATTGTGTTAATTTTTGGTGTGTGTTTTATGCCATAGGTTATCTTCATCCCAGTTTATGAAGTGTTAAGTGGTGATGTTTGCTGCCATTTAATAAAGCTTAGCTGGTCTTTTTCACCCCTGTTGGGACTATTGCTCCAAGTCAGGGTAAGGCCACAATGCAAGGAGTAAGTGGTGTGGCTTGAGTGATGTGAGTTGCCACAAATTATGAAACTCAACAACAAATCTTAATGTGGGTGGCCACACTTGAGGAGTGGTGCGATTTGAAACCTTGCCAAACCTCGCCTCTTGTTGCAAACGATGGAGCATGTTTAAAAAACGCTGAGTTCCTAGTGTCTTCCTTCAGGAGAAATGGGTTCTTTTAAATTTGTTGAGCAATAAATCGAATGATCCTTGGCTCACTCGCAAATATTCATAAAATTTGTTATCATACATTTGAGACTGTTTATATAGATTATAAAATTCACTCCGTTCCATTCTTCTCCTGGTAAAATCATAAACCCAGATGACTTTTTTTTTTTACTGTATTTCTCCTGACTTTATGAAGTATTTTTAAATATGATTTTT
The DNA here is from genome assembly GCF_040412425.1 of Macrobrachium rosenbergii. Lineage (NCBI taxonomy): Eukaryota > Metazoa > Arthropoda > Malacostraca > Decapoda > Palaemonidae > Macrobrachium > Macrobrachium rosenbergii. Next base: position 34,840,117 of record NC_089777.1, read on the forward strand.
TAAAAGTTGATGGTTACATGTCTGCTGCACTGATGATCAGTTTTGACTAACGTGTTGCTTGCGTCTTTGCCAGTTCCAGTCTGGCCATGAAACGCATTGATGCTACCGCTGCCACTTGTCGCTAGATGCTACCTTGCTGCTTGCAGTGTAGTTGTACCCTTAATGAGGCTCCTATGTTGGACTTTTGCATCTCAGTTAGGAGCATTGCTTCCAGTTAATGAAGCTTTGTTGTATTTATTCACCCATGTTTGGAGCATTTTCTCCAGTTACTGAAGCTCTGTTGGACTTTCTCACTCTTTGGAACAACTCGTAGTTAGTGAAACTTTAATTTGGAATTATCATCCCCTGTTTTAAGCATAATTTGGACTTATCACCCCTGTTTGAAGCATAGCTCCTGGTTAGTGAAGCTTTGTGTTGAACTATGTTAACTGTGGTTGGTTGAGGGATTGATTTAACAGTAAATTATATGGTGTTATAACAGAGGTTGTTGACAATTAAGAACACACACACACACATTGAATAGCAGCCTAAGAGCTGTAAAGTGGTAGCAGTTATAAAATTCACAAGTCACAAAACAAATTAAAATCATAAGAGCTTTAAGTGAGTATGTACTACAGTACACATACAAGCACTCCGGTTTGCCATGGAAAAGTATAATTTGTTAAGGATTGTGGCTCTTTCTCTAAACCTAAAAGTATTTCTCTCCGTTCCGAGCATTCTTGAGAGGAGGTAGTTTCCATTGTCATCCCTACATTTGGAAAGGAAATATTTTCTCAGGTCGTCAAGACTTGGATACTAGCAAGTGTTTTACAGTCAGTGGAACTGAAGTCATCAGAGGATGGCTACGCTTGCTTTTCCTCCAGAATTCCATCGCTCAAATGCGTGTGTTCAGTCCTTAAATGACATATGGCAGTTTCACATCTCCTTGGCATGTTATTGTAGACCCATGGTAGAGCTGACTTTGTAATTTCCAACATTTTCTGTTTACTGCCAACAGACTTTCCAGTGAGTTTTGCCAGACCTCTTTTACTTTTGTCTGGATTGCTTGGGAAAAGTCTCTAAAAGGGGAAGAAGTCTGTCTTACCTTAGCATTTGATGTAATACTCTTTGCAGAACTCTCTCCTTTCATTGCTTAACTCTCTCCTTTCATTACTTGTTATACCTATGTGAGCTTGTGCCCAGCAAAAGTTCCTTTCTATACCGGTACAATTAACTAAAAATATCCCATTCCAAAATCTCAAAGGCACCTGGGAGCTTGGTATTGAGCCTTAAAAAGATTGTAGTACACTTAGGGAATCACTGAAAATTAGAGTTTTTCTTTCCTCTTGTCACAGTTTCTTATTAAAATGTTAAATTCCCAGTAAGCTTGCAGTAAAGATTTCCGACATGTTTCTCAAAGAGCTACAGCACTCAGTATCTAGGGAAATAACTCTGGATCCAGGCCACCATCAGATTTAGAGCCATCAGTGTATATTGGAGCAGCATCCTTGTACATCGAAACTTGTTCTAAATAGGAAGCTAACATTACTTGATTTGATATCTGCTTTCCAGAATTCAGAATTTTACAATATTTAATTTCTTGTAATCACCATTGAAGAATTTGAGAATGTTTGAATGGCATTATATCACAGTTTAACTTTCAATTTATTCAAAATCTTTTACTTGGAAAGGTATACATATTTGGGGATGGTCTCTGAAATTATCTGCAAATGTTTCTGATCTCAGGAACTGCATTCAGTTACGATCCATCGTATTTGCAATTGAAGAAGATTGAAAGGCTAGTGTTTATCCAGATTCATGTATTATGAATGGTGTTTAGAGTTTTTATTCTATGTGGAGAGGCATATGTGAATACTGTACCTCATATCCATAGCACAGGTTTGTTAGAATTAATGTCCTGCAAGGTCTTAGTAGGTGTTTGCAGCCTAACTCAATTTTTTGAAGCATTGCTTCCACATAGTGAAGCTGTATTTAGGACTATTTCACCCTGGGTTGGAGCATTGTTCTGAGTTAATGAAGCTCATTTTTGACTGATGCACTTCTGTTGGATCATTGCTCACAGTTTATTAAGCTTTATTAGGACTTTATCACCATTTTTGGATCATAACTTCAGTTAATAAAGCTTTAATTTGGACTTATCTACCCTTTGTGAAGAATTGCTTTATACAGTACTGGTCTGTTTCACCCCTTACTGGATCCAGCATTGCTCAGTTTAATGAAGCTTCATGTTGGATTTATTCACCTCTTCTGAGTGGTGTTCACAGTTAATGAAGCTTTATTTTGGACTTGGGCACCTCTGTATGTATCATTGCTTTCCATTAGAGGCTTTATTTTAGTCATGTTTACTCTTTTGGATTTATGCAACCTCTTTGTAAAGCATTGCTGCCAGTTAGTGAACTATTTCACCCCTGGTTGGAAAACTACTTTCAATTAATGTAACTTTATGTTGGATTTTTTCATGTATTTGGAGCATTGCTTCCAGTTGGTGAAGCTTTATGTTGGGCTTATTCATCCCCTTTGGAGATTTGTTTCTATGTAGTGTAACTTTATGTTAAGTTTATTCACCCCTCTATAGAGCATTGTTCCTAAGCTTTTTGTTGGGCTTATTCAGCCCTGTATGGAGCCTCATTTCGTGATAAAAAAAAAGCCTTATGTTGGACTTAACAGCCCTCATTTAAAGCAAACACCCGAGTTATTCAGTGTATTCCCCCTTTTTGCATATTCCCCCCAGTTAATGGAGCATTATATTGCACTTAACCTATTGTGAGTATTGCTCCCAGTTAATGAAGATTTATGTTGGACTTACCCTGGTTAGAGTTTTGCTTACAGTTCATGAAGCTTTGTTGGACTAATCACCCTTTATAGCTCCCCAGTTATTAAAAAAAAGTTTTGTTTGGCTTCTTCAACTCTGTTTTTAATATTACTTTCAGTTACTGGGGCTTTTTGTTGGACCTATGCTTTTTGGGGGTATTGCCCCAAGTTAGTAAAGCTTCATGTTGGACTTAATCACCTCATTATATTCAACATGCATTTTGGGTGCCTCTACCTTTTTGAGCCTAAGGCATCTGTTTAATCAGTGGCCCCTCTTTTACTTCTCCTGATCATCTTCCTCTCTGCCACAGGGTAGCAGCTCTCTCCATTTTTGGAAATTTTTTTTTTTTAATCACGGGTTCACTAAGCTGCACTTCTTACCAAGAGAACTGGCACACATTCGGCAATTTCTTCACACATTTATCCCTAAAAATAAATAGTTCTTGTATCGCACGAGTCGCTAATTGCTTCTCTCCATCCATCGTGAAGCTTTGGAATTTTCTTTCAGCATCTGTATCTAATTATTATGATAATCTTTTGCTTATTCTTCTCTTCTGTCCGATTCTGTTTCTGTGACTTTCTTTCCTCTTCATAAGAAAATACTGTAATCATGCGCCCTGACTACTTGCCTTCATGTATTTTCTCGTGTTGAATGTGTTTCTGCATGATTTTGATCTTGCTTCCTTTAATAATTTCTCTCTCTCTCTCTCTCTCTCTCTCTCTCTCTCTCTCTCTCTCTCTCTCTCTCTCTCTCTCTCTCGTTGCGTCAGGTTATCTTTCAGAGCTGGTGGTAGGGAAAACAAAGCATCTCGTTGCAAGATTCGGGTTACTGATAAGAACGAGTGGAATGGTTGGTTCCTGCAAACCCCGCATTCTCCCCACACACACACACACACACACACACACACACACACACACACACACACACACACACACACACACACACACACACACACGAGCATTACCATTACTGGTTGGTATTCTTGGTCTTGCACCACGTATCCAGTTTCAGAGGTACATCTGATAGCATTGTTGTCAGCAACCGAATCCACATAAGCGTGAGCCCTGGCGAGGTAATCTCTGAAGGGACGGTCGTTGTACAAGTATTGTGACCTCAATCAAAGACCTCGTAACTTTCCCCATTTCTCACACATTAAAGGTTATACTTATCACCAGGGTCCAAAACTTGCTTGTCATTACGAGCTTTGAATACAGGTCGCATAAAATTAAGAAGCCCTTCTCTTCCGGCCTTGGTGGGATTCGAACCTGCCCCCTTGCCCGTTGTTGTACGGAGAAGGATATGTAAATCCATTTCAGCTCATCCGTACTATATATATAATATATTTATACATACATGTTTATAGTTCTTCATTGGAGGGGTGGGTAGAGCTCTCGGCCAGCACGCTGTTGGCCCAGCGTTCGACTCTCCGACTGGCCAATGAAGAATTAGAGGAATTTATTTCTGGTGATAGAAATTCATTTCTCGTCATGATGTGGTTCGGATTCCACAATAAGCTGTAGGTCCCGTTGCTATGTAACCAGTTGGTTCTTAGCCACGTAAAGTAAGTCTAATCCTTCGGGCCAGCCCTAGGAGAGCTGTTAATCAGCTCAGGGGTCTGGTTAAACTAAGATATACTTAATGTGTGTTTATATGTGTGTATACATGTGTATGTATATATATATATATAATATATATATATATATATATATATATATATATATATATATATATATATACATATATATATATATATATATATACACACACACTGTATGCATGCGTGTAATCAACAAGTAGCATTAGCAAACAGACACAGTTCGAGAGAAACATTCCCTCCTCGACTGACGTATTTAAATAGATAACAAGCAAATTTTACGACGTGAGAAACCCTGTATAGTTAAGAACTTTGTAAACAGGTAAATCTTCACCGCGTTAAATTCTCTCTCTCTTTTTTTTTTTTTTTTTTTTTTTTTTTTTTTAAGATAATCTAAATCTCTTTTCACGGCCGGTAAGAACTTCAGTTACGATCGCTCTGGTGTGATTGGTTGGAAAGAGGAGGAAGTATTTGCATCTTGTATGATCTTAGCATTTTGGTTGGTTGTCCTCGAATTGTACCCAACCAATTAAGATTTAGCTATGATGGGCTTGGTGGAAGCCACTCCCTCATATACTTCGTTCGTTGATCATGCACGGCCATTCATTGATCCCCATCTTCCCCCCCGACACACACACACACACTAACGTGTCACGTTTCGCCTGTTGTCCATTAATGGCTTTGACACCATTCTGTGTTACCCATCAGTGTTTGTTGTCCTCTTATTTTGTGTCGGGGTAGGGGTGGGGATGAGGCTATTAGGCCTATGCCCTGTCCCATGGATGCTCAAGGTGTTCGTGTGCCGATGTCGTGTAGCCTCTTCAAGGTTCAGTGATGTTTCCTTCCTTTCTCCCGCAGCCATGCTCCGGAATTCTGTCTTCTGCTTTTACTAGCATTTTAACCCTCTGTCCTGTAAGAGGGCGAAAGTCGGTTCTAGATATTTTGAATCCCAGAACTTGACCCCGGTAACTTCACTCCCGGTGAACCGAAATCCGGTTCCGTTGACACCCGGTAATTTGACAGCCAAAATAAACAAATAGCCAATTTAAGGAAGGATATTTTTTTTAAAATAGCTTAGAGCTATTACCTTATTTAGGAGATGGAAATGACGTAATTCGATTGTTTCGGAAGTTGAAGACTTAGTTTACATTTTATTTCAATTGAAGTGTATAAGTAACATTTAGCAGTTGCATCAGAGCTCCTGGCCGTTTAAAGACATTTTTTTATAGCCATGTCTCGTACCATTCAGAGCACCCGTGGTGGAAAGAAACTCTTAGATGACTTAAATTACATATACGAAAGGTAGGAAACAAACGCTGATGGGTCAAAAATTTATTGGAAGTGTGAAGTGAAGACTTACAAAGCACGCCTGTAATGTATGTAGGCGTGCTTTGCAACTCTTCACTTCACACTCCTAATAAAATGTTGACCAATCAGCGTTTGTTTTCTGCCTTTCGTAAATGTAATTTAAGTCATAAGAGTTTCTTTCCACCACGGGTGCTCTGAATGGTACGAGACATGGCTATAAAAATTGTCTTTAAACAGCCAGGAGCTCTGATGCAACTGCTAAATGTTACTTATACACTTCAATTGAAATAAAATGTAAACTAAGCCTTCAACTTGCGAAACAATCGAATTACGTCATTTCCATCTCCTAAATAAGGTAATTGCCTTAAGCTATTTCAGAAAATATCCTTCCTGGTTTTTGTTTAATTTGGGTGTCAAATTACCGGGTGTTGACGAAACCGGATTTCAGTTCACCGGGAATCAAAATACCGGGAGTGAAATTACCGTTGTTTATTTTGGGTGTCAAAGTACCGGGTGTTGACGAAACCGGATTTCAGTTCACCGGGAATCAAAATACCGGGAGTGAAATTACCGTTGTTTATTTTGGGTGTCAAAGTACCTGGTGTTGACGAAACCGGATTTCAGTTCACTGGGAATCAAAATACCGGGAGTGAAATTACCGTTGTTTATTTTGGGTGTCAAAGTACCGGGTGTTGACGAAACCGGATTTCAGTTCACCGGGAATCAAAATACCGGGAGTGAAATTACCGTTGTTTATTTTGGGTGTCAAAGTACCGGGTGTTGACGAAACCGGATTTCAGTTCACTGGGAATCAAAATACCGGGAGTGAAATTACCGTTGTTTATTTTGGGTGTCAAAGTGCCGGGTGTTGACGAAACCGGATTTCAGTTCACCGGGAATCAAAATACCGGGAGTGAAATTACCGTTGTTTATTTTGGGTGTCAAAGTACCGGGTGTTGACGAAACCGGATTTCAGTTCACTGGGAATCAAAATACCGGGAGTGAAATTACCGTTGTTTATTTTGGGTGTCAAAGTACCGGTGTTGACGAAACCGGATTTCAGTTCACCGGGAATCAAAATACCGGGAGTGAAATTACCGTTGTTTATTTTGGGTGTCAAAGTACCGGGTGTTGACGAAACCGGATTTCAGTTCACTGGGAATCAAAATACCGGGAGTGAAATTCCCGTTGTTTATTTTGGGTGTCAAAGTACCGGGTGTTGACGAAACCGGATTTCAGTTCACCGGGAATCAAAATACCGGGAGTGAAATTACCGTTGTTTATTTTGGGTGTCAAAGTACCGGGTGTTGACGAAACCGGATTTCAGTTCACCGGGAATCAAAATACCGGGAGTGAAATTACCGTTGTTTATTTTGGGTGTCAAAGTACCGGGTGTTGACGAAACCGGATTTCAGTTCACCGGGAATCAAAATACCGGGAGTGAAATTACCGTTGTTTATTTTGGGTGTCAAAGTACCGGGTGTTGACGAAACCGGATTTCAGTTCACCGGGAATCAAAATACCGGGAGTGAAATTACCGTTGTTTATTTTGGGTGTCAAAGTACCGGGTGTTGACGAAACCGGATTTCAGTTCACTGGGAATCAAAATACCGGGAGTGAAATTACCGTTGTTTATTTTGGGTGTCAAAGTACCGGGTGTTGACGAAACCGGATTTCAGTTCACCGGGAATCAAAATACCGGGAGTGAAATTACCGTTGTTTATTTTGGGTGTCAAAGTACCGGGTGTTGACGAAACCGGATTTCAGTTCACCGGGAATCAAAATACCGGGAGTGAAATTACCGTTGTTTATTTTGGGTGTCAAAGTACCGGGTGTTGACGAAACCGGATTTCAGTTCACCGGGAATCAAAAGACTGGGAGTGAAATTACCGCGGTCCAAAAAACCAGGAGTCTACCTACCGGCCACCGCCAAAGTCTATTCCGTCTTGCACGGTAAAGACCTAACCCTCTCTCCCTCCCCCACCCACACCCCCACCCCATCTTCTCTTCGGCCCTAGGCTGGAAATTGTATGTAATACCTGTAGGGATTTACCTATTGCTTAGTAGGATTTTCCCTTCGACTGTGATTTTGAAATTTTGTTTCTGTCTTGGGTTAGAATAGCCCGCCTTTTCTGTCGTTCCTTCTCGTTTCCGAGTCTGTATATCGGAATTTATGGATGTCGCACTCTAGTACAAGCGGCAAATCAAAATTTAAGATGATAAAAATTAGCAGTCCATTTTTGGAGGGTGATGTAGCTGTGCTATTACCACTGTTAACAATACTCCTATCAGCGAAGGAGATGCTAGTGATGATTTAGGCCTTGAAACTATTAACAACTGTTGCGATTAGAATTATAGTAATAATGAACCCAGTTTTAGCAATATAACTGATAAAAATCTTACAGTCCTACATGACTTTTATTTCTTTAATAACTGGTTTACCCAATGGGAGATTCAGCCAGTCTTAATTCAAATCTTTATGAAAAACCTCCGAATCGTGTATCAAATCATATCTATAGAGGAGTCAGAAACCGCCCTTTGCCGCTCATTACCGCGTAAGAATTAAAGATTTTAAATGCTAATTTCATGTTAATCTGTCCTAATGCTGCTGTGTTAACATGTCCTCATGTCAGCACGACCCTTCTTCATTGCAACGTCCCCCAAACTAGATTGTTCTGGAACGTCATTGTGTCACTGTGCTCTTGAAATTATTCTTATATATTTCGTCTTAAATTTTAGCCGTAAAGTATGTTAACTTTTACTTAACAGCTGGTCAAGTATTAGTTAGGCATGTTTTTCGCAATCATGAACTTCGAACTTAAAAGTTTCGACCGGCAATTTTTAGGCGGTGCAATGTACTTGAAACGAACGTGTGCGTTACCACCTACAGCCCGAACAAAGTCGATAAACGTCACCACTGACTCATGAGGGCTGGCTAATCTATGCAACGAATTTTCATGAATTACCTGAAGGTTTCGTCATTTCGTGATTGTTGTCGAGAGTTCGTTCGGTGTGCCGATTCCTGAAAAGCTTTTGAAAGGCTGCCAACTGAAGTCTAGTAGTCGACCAGTAAGAGTTCGTGAAACTGCCGCTAGTTGGCAGCACTGACAAGAACAAGTTAGATCAGTATACTATTCATAGAATAGCAGTACATATGCAAAATTCGAAAAAGCAGTGTATGGTCATCGCAAATCATCATCAAGTGAATAATTATTGACTAAACTATTGCCTTTGTTTTTGTTGTTGTCGTTAGTAATGGAGATTTACAGAGGAATATAAGTACCAGAATTTTCCTAGTTACTCTACTAGAATAGCAGAGGCACCATTTTGTAAGGCGGCCGTTACTATTCAACTCCGTGAATTATAAAATGTTTGTTCCCCGATCACCGCGTCTTGTTAATTTATTTCGTATTATATACATATACAGATAATATATTCCTAACGGTTGCTGTCGTTGTTTTCGTACTTTTTCTAATTACATTTGATTTGCATAAGTTTATTCGCTGTTATTATAAAACCCTAAGGAAATTTCCCTCTTCCCTAATACAAGGTCTAGAGAATATGCCCTATACTCTTGCCACGACGAATAGATCTCTATGGCGAGGCTTTTAAAGATCTGCCCTGTTGCCAGTTTTACGAAAACAGGCAACTGACACGTGTGTGACCTTTAAATGTCTTCGAGACAAACCCTGAGGCTATACTTATAAGATTTTTGGGGCTTTTGATTTCCAGGTACTTTAATCTCCTTCCTACTCCGCCCTGCTCTCTCTCTCTCTCTCTCTCTCTCTCTCTCTCTCTCTCTCTCTCTCTCTCTCTCTCTCTCTCTCTCTCTCTTTTCTAAATCTTACAGCTTTTTTTTTTTTTTTTTTTTTTTTTTTTACATATCACCTTATCTATTTTGTCAGTACTTGTAGATAGATGTACATTTATCATTGTTACACAATTAGATACTTAAAAGTATTTAATTAATGCTATAGAAATAGGTGATATATTTCTTGTTCATATTTCGAATTACGAATTAAAATAAACTTCTTTGTCGCCTATATATTATCTACAACGAGGAGTGACGATCATCTTAAGTTTTAAAGGACTATTTTTTTTCGATCAAACTTTTTTTTCCACACCACCACTGAGGTAAAAGTCAAGGTGCGTTTTTTTCGAGAGAGAGGTTTCCCCTGTAGGCCTAATCCTCTCTTTTTTATATATAATTTATTCAGAAAGCTCGTCATCAGAGCTATCAGCTATGTTGATGACAAAACTGTCAACCAACTTGTCTACAGCCACATCTTGCCAGGCATCCTCTTTTTGAATTTTCTCTACGTGCTCCGCTGCATTCTTCCAGTTTTCCGCCGTGACATTGTTCAATGCTTCTTGCACAAAAATTTTAAGGTCTGCCAGTTTGAACGTATTCTTTTTCGCTATATAAGACTTCACTTGAGCCCATATGAGCTCAATAGGGTTGCATTGGCAATGGTACGGTGGTATACGTACTATCTTATGCCCTGCTTCAGCTGCAATTTCGTCAATCTTATACTTTTTTCCCATGTTATTAATACGTCGTTTAGCGAGTTCATACAGCTCAATTTTCAGCAAATCATCACTTGGCTGTTCGCCATTCTCTGTCAACCAATGCTTTGTTTTCTTTCTTCCAAGATGAGGTTGGATACTTTTCCTGTTGCATAGAATGGTATGATGCGTTGTCCATCACGATTGCACAGTTGGGAGGGATGTTCGGTAGCAACTGATTTCTAAACCATTTTTCAAAAACTTCAGCATTCATCTGTTCATGGTAGTCCCCATCATTCCTAGCTTGAAAAACCAGTTCTGCATTGTTGACAAAACCGTCTTCTGTTCCTGCATGTAGAATTATCAATCGGCTTCCTTTACCGGTGGGAGGTTTTACCCCCGTAGCTTGCTGGGATGATAAGTCTGTCCAACACTTTTGAACAGTGTAATTTTGAGTGACCCAAGTTTCGTCGAGATCACGAATTTCTGCCCTGACTCCTTGCGACGCTTCATCTCTCAAAAATCTTGACCGAGCTACAGTTACATCTCGCCTTTCCAAGAGAAATTTACGCCCATCAACCTTCTTAAATCTGAATCCTATCTTCATGAGAACCTTACGAAGGGATTCACGGCAGCCATTAAAAGATATTCTTTCTTTTAATTCCTCTTTTATCAAGTCCAGAGTTGGAATTTCCTGTCTTTCATGAAAGGACAGAACTGCCCTTCTAATGACGCATGTGTCAAAATCATCCAAAGCAGTGGCGGTTGCAGGTCGAGATTTTTTCGGTGACGAAAATACAGGCTGTTCATGCTCAGAGTCTGCCCACCATTCTTCATTTAATTTGCTGCAGACTCTTTTAACTGTACTCTCGCTGAAACCTGTTGCAGCAGCTGTCCGAGCGAGAGCTTTTTTATGGGATAACATAGGCCCTCCATTCGCCTTTTCATCTTGAAAATACCTATTTACTTTGTAGACGATTGCCTTTTCTCGGCTGTGAAGATGATGTCTATCCATGTCTGTGAGATGACCAGGAATGACTTCTTGTAAGTCGGTGTCAAAGTCAGTCTACCCTTCAGTCAGGCCAAAACGTTGTTGCTATATCGTATTCAAGCAATATTTAGTCATTGTTTTCAATCTATTATTTTTCAGAGAGAGAGACAGAGATCTGTCTGTATACGAATGTTTATTTTCTCTTGCCAAACTTACTGTTATGCTTTATTTCATATTTCCTTGCTTACCAATTTATTCTTTACCTACGATGTTAAGAAATCAAGGTATATGTAGAAACGAGAAATGCCTCCAGACATAATATACCGTGATGACCGTGACCACCGAAAGTGCTCCCTAGAGAAAATCTAAGCTGCTTATCCGTGGATTTAAACGCATGTGGATCCGTGTGTGAAGTACTGGCAACACCACCAAAATGAGATGCCATATTGATAGAAAATCTGGTTCCGTTTCTTGTAATTGCTTAAAAAAATATTATCAATCGTGAACCTATGTAATAGACTTGGAATTCTGCGTAACGAAAAAGGTTTTATTTGATATCTGTAATGGGAGAAATGATTTTATCTCGCTGTTGTTGTTATACATTTGGCAGATATGCCTTACCTGTGAAGACCCAAACAACCCCGCCAGAGAGATCTAAACATTTTAGAAAGAGTATAGTAGTCATTTGAACATTATATGATTGGGAGAAATGTTGTAATTGGATAGTCAGTTCATGTTTAACACTATTTAAACTCACACACACACAATCGTTGCAAATATAGTTTTTGACCGAAACATGGAGCTTCCGCAAACTAGCCTTAATTCTCTACCATATTAGTCATTTCACAATATACTATAGTAAAAAAAAAGCTGTAACCCTTAAGGAATGAAACTTAAATAGAAGCTTTACGAGCACCATTGTTATTGTTATTCAAAATCGTTTTGGCGATGCTAGGTTTGACTTCGTTCGACTACATAGAAATTTAATTACTTTATTTTTGTGAGCCCAGTACCTTTGTTTCGTAAATTATACCACTCACCGGTGTTGACATGCTCGTGATTCAGTGTATGATGTGCTGCAATGCAGTTTGTATCGATAGTTGGTTGTATAATTAACTTCTGTTAAACTCCATATTATCATATTTCTCCTCTTTTTCAGGCACAGCGGCAAGGAACTAGTTGAGGACTGTTAAAGGAGTAGTCTACAAAGAAAGATTATTTTAAGAATCGTTTGCTGTGTTCAGAGTAGGTTATACCCATTCTGTAACATTTGCCAGAAGACACTCGTCATAAGCCACTTGAAGGATGGTCGCTGAAAGTCCGGAAGCCATTGTGGAAAGGTCGCTCGTTGCCATACCGACAACTGGAAGTGACAGAGCTGCCAAGCCCTTTGTTATGGATTTGGGAAACTTATCCACTGAAGCGTCGTCGGTCGCTATTGACCCGACTGTTCCGTCTCCTGAGAAATTTCCGCTTCTTGAACAATTTGGGTATAAAGGAAGCAAGTCAAGACCAACGGGTCCACCGAAAGTGAACTTGAAACCACAAGGGCCCCGGATAGTTAGCTTAAAGCCTGGGGACGTAAAATTCGTTGTTGTCAAGGGGGTCAAGCGCCTGACGCCACCCGGCTCTGTCCAGGTTCAAGCCCCCGTTTTGCAGTCTGCCATGAACCAACTCTTGGAGGAGCGCGACCGGCTGATGCGAGAGAACAGTGGTCTCGCCAGGAAACTGGTGCAGTTTGAGAGGCTGCTCCAGAGGAAGAAGGCCTTGGGCTCATGTTCTTAAGAGACTTTATATGATGAATGGCATCACAGTGTACCAAGACTGTGAATGCGAGTTCATCAGATGCTGAGTGATTACATTCTAGAGGCACTGTTTTTCCACAATTGTATGATTAGTAGTTTGGCCATAAATATCGCTACAGAAACAGATGAGCCTAAATAATGGCTTATAATTGAAAAATCAGAATAAATTAGATTCAGAATAGATGTATGCATTACAATTAATGCATATGAAATAAAGTCATGGGATTGAGTTGTTCTCCAATTATTTTACAAGTTGATTTAATTTTATTTTCACGTATGGTATGTACTCTAATACTAATCTTTTTCAGTTAACGATTTTAGTAAGCGCTATTTTTCCTCCAATTTGTTATGTTTTGCAGTTTTCAGTTTTGTTGTCTTCCTTCTCACACAATCTTGTGATGTCAGACAACTTGCAAAATAACTTACTTAAATTACATCTCTGACAATCAGGCAGATTTTTTATAGAATATTTAGCTTTATGTTGTCAGATTGATGGAATTTTCAAATCTGCATCTGGAGCAAAAGCAAAAAAAAAAAATTACTGCAAATTGACTTTTCAATGCTTTATCTTATTATGGGTGCATTCAAGGTTTTTATAATCTTACTTAAAATTTAATTAATATAACAATTAATTAAAACTTGTCTAGGCTATGTGGTATTCGTCCTTATCACGCTTGTTGCTATATATCTTACACTTTACTCAAGTTTTCTTTTGAAGCAAACCATTATACTCGGATAAATGAAGCTTCCAAAAGTCCATGTCCGTTCTTGCAGAATATACTATTTAAAGTTTTGGTTTTCACTTTGCCCATTGGTTAGGTTGGTTAATTGATATTCCGAGTCGGTCAGTATCACAAGAGCAGTAACCTACATTCACAGGGTGATGGGATCCTAATTAGGCTCTTTCCGCACCAGTATAACGACCTCCCTTCCTAAAGCACCCCCCCCCCCACGGAATGAGCCCATAACAAGTATCTCGTCAACTGTCAAAGGCTTCAGGACTTGAAGAAACAAGATGCACCTAGCCTGCGACACCTCTCACTACTTTCACCCTGTAACGGTATAATGAGCGTCTTTCCTAAAGCACCAGCCCCAAAAGAATGAGACCATGACAAGCATCTCGCCAACTGTTCAAAGTCCTCTTGACTTCCAGCAACAAGATGCACCTAACCTGTGAAAACTTTTGCCATTTTCACCCCGTCCCCCAAGACAGGTTTGGCTTCCAGTGGTAAGGTTACATAGAAATACTGTTAAGTCCTATGTATTTGCCAAAGATAATGTACTCCAAGGCAGTATAAAGCTAAAGTATCTGCTAGACCATAATGTAACTGTCATCTGATACCCGTCTAAGGGTTTAAGTGCTTCAAGGAGCCGCGTCACATGGCGGAACAGCTCTGTAAGTTACGGTGGAAGACATTAGCATAATAACTAGAATTCCTTCCTGCTCACATTTGGATAAAAGTACACATATTAATTATGTTTATTTTTGGTATTGTATGTGGATTTTTGGTATACATTACAACATTCACTGGAGTGTATGTTCTTTCATTTTATCCCTTATGCTTCCTGAATTTAGATCTTGAATGATAAAGTACATCAGAGGCTCCAGACCAACATAAATTTCAGCAACTAACAAAGAAACTGCACAGCTCACGTGAGATGAAAATGGACTGGAAGCAAACCAGATTTCGAAGAATACTCAAGACTGAAAGGGCCAAGTTAAGATTGTGCTAAATTAAACCACAATTGGCGAATATACAGTAGAAGGCTGAAGAAGTAACCAAGTTTGAAGACTATACAAGATTGATAAAAAGAAGATACTGAAGTCGGAAGCATACACGAGACTTAGAAAAATACAAGTTTGGAGAATAAATTATTATTATTATTATTATTATTATTATTATTATTATTATTATTATTATTGAAAATAATGGCTGTTTCTACGGCATTCAGTTTATATAGTCTTCTCCATTCTTAATATCTTTTCATCAGCTTGTAGCTGGTGTATCAAGTTTCCAAAGGACATAAAAAATTTCCTTGTTATTTCAGTTTTATTACCTCTTGCGTTTCAGATGTGCCCTGGTGATTATTTTCAAAGAGTGAATGGATTGATATGTAGTTACATGGGTATATACAGCAAGGGGGTGTTGGGGCTTGGGTACCCCTTACTGTGTAGGCTGGATTATAGATCGTCCAGATGATAATGTCTCCGGTGTCCGGTGCTCTCTCTCTCTCTCTCTCTCTCTCTCTCTCTCTCTCTCTCTCTCTCTCTCGTCGGTGATCGTCCAGATGATGATGTGTCTCTCTCTCTCTCTCTCTCTCTCTCTCTCTCTCTCTCATCGGTGTCTGGTGTAGGCTGGTTTCTTAAATTTCTGTCTATGGTGGTAGGGAGGAACTCCGTTTCTTTCAGGTTGTTGATGCTTGGCAATTTTTTTTAAAATATTGAGTGCCTCGAGAAGACGTGTAGGCATCGGCGGCCGTTGCCTAGTCTAGATTTTGGTGCTCTTTACAAGCTCTTCTCTTTCGGGTCTTCTTTGATGTTTCTGTGCATAATAATTAAAGATAGCCGCCTCTTGGAGATGACAGGAGAGACTTTTGGAGAGTTTGGTAGTGGTCATCCTGATATATGAATGGTGGCATCCTTCCACCAGGAATGTAAATTCGTAGATGACACTGCTTCTCTTTAGAGATGTTGCTGGGGGCGCGGCGTTGTTTTTAAGCAACAACTGGCTCGTTTTCCTATTATATTTTATCATATTAATCTTGTCACCTTCTACAGTAGGGGTCACATTTTCATTTATTTTTCTAAGGGCCTTCTTATCTAAATATTTTTGGTAACTGTAGCCCCTGTAATATAGTTATATGGAGTCACTTTTGGTTGTTATCGGTGTCCATCGCACTTTCACTGCCAGTTATTTATAGAAACTGAGATTGGGTGTTCTATCAAGGGATTAGAGAAATTTTTGGTTTTAAATAATTGCGTTGATTTTTCAGTCTCCTCCGTAGGTTTTCCGCGTGGACGAGTGTGAGAGGGCGTGACGGACGAAAGCACCACAAAAGTGTCAACTATATACCAATAGTGTTGAGTGGGGCAGGGGATCTTACGACACTCGTGTAGAAATTGGCAAATAGCTCCTTCGTGGATGTTCATAGTCAGTGTGTCTTCACATCTGTATACCCTGTTCAGGATATGTTCAATCATCTCGTCGACTGATACATTCGTGAAGAGGCTCTCGACGCTTAGGGAGGTAATAATACCTGTAGAAGGACAGTTTCAGAGTTTCCATAAAAAGTCGGTAGACAACTGCAGGCATTTAGTCTCTTTGCGATGTTGTAAGTAGGCATGGTATTTGGCTTATAATTGGTCGCAGGGGTTTACCAGGCTTGTGGGTTTTTATGGTACCGTAAATATACTCTGGTCAGCCTGGGGGCATTTCTTGAGGCGTGGATCCTTTCAACCGTTCTATTGATGTCTCATCAAATGTCCTCGATGGGGTTCTTGCCAATTTTCTGGAATTTCGATTCATCAGCCAGTATTTGGTCCAGCCTTTGGTAGTATTCAGAGGTGTGGATGAATACTTGGGCAGCAGCTTTGTCCGCTCTTCTCATCGTAATTCCCTGGGTTTCTCGTAGGTTTTCAGCTGTTTCCTTCGTTTCCCTGATGAGGATAGAGCTTTTCTATGGGGCACCTTGGTTCGTAAGGGCTTCTGCCAGCAGTGTTGGCTGGAGGGAATCGCTCGACCTGACCCTACCTTGGTCCTCTAGGGACTGAATAAAGTCAGGGAGTAAACATTGGAAACTTGATACACCAGCTACACGCTGATGAAAAGATAAGAAGAATAGAGAAGACTATATAAATTGATTGCCATAGAAACAGCAATAATTTTCAATGCTATTGCCCTAGGAGAAGGTCCCCTCCCTTTATTATTATTATTATTATTATTATTATTATTATTATTATTGTTGTTGTTGTGTTCAAATTGGATATGTATGGAGAATAAAAGATTTCCCATCCTAATTTATTTGAATCTTTCACCCTTATGAAGGTAACTTTCTCATGAACCCAAAATAGAGTACAGAGGTTACTGGTGGGTAGCTTACGTAATTACATAATTGTAGACCAGTGATTAAAACACTCGCTTCACCAGCTAGATTATATTCCTTTTTTTTTTATATTCCTTTAGAAGTATGTTTTTGCGTACTTTGCACATTTCATAAGCCTCCTCCTGTTAGGCTTGTTAAGTGTCTGATTCTTTGAATGGAAGAGTCATGGTGAATTGAGCCGTAGGCGAAATTGTGGCATCAAAAAACAGCACTTCTGTCGTTCTTTTCCCGCAGTTCTATCAACGCTTCAAGTCGTGGCCTTGTTTTCTTTGTGGTTTGTTCATTTGGTATTTCTATTGCAAATTTCATCTTATTTTTTTCGCAGAAATTTAGATCGTCGCTTCCTGGAGATTATTATTATTATTATTATTATTATTATTATTATTATTATTATTATTATTATTATTATTATTATTATTATTATTATTATTATTATTATTATTATTATTCAGAAGATGAAACCTATTCATATGGAACAAACCCCGAGGGACCATTGACTTGAAATTCAAGCTTCCAAAGAATATGGTGTTCATTAGGAAGAAGTAAGAGGAGGTAAAGGGACATGCAGAAAGAAGAGAGCCCACTTACTAAAAAAAAAAAAAAAAAAAAATTAACATACGTATAAATGTATTAAATTAAAATGCAAGAAGACTAGTATTAGGGTAGTAATGCATTGCACGTTCGCTTGAACTTCTGAAGTTCCAATTGCACCACATCCTGTAGGAAGCTGTTCCACAGTCCAACGGTGTTAGGAATAAATGACCTTTGCAGGGCGCAATAGGATTGGTATAGCTCAACTTGTCATACATACTTTTCAGATATCTCGCTGATTCCAGTTTGTAGAAGATCGCAGCTCTTCCTGCCATATCAATTCGTAGGGGGCATTGCTGTTAGTGCACCTCTCATGGTGCACTGTAGGCATTCTGGTTCTTTGCAGCAACCCTTTGGCCCCTACATGCAACCCCTTTCGTTCCTTTTACTTTACCTCAGTTCATATTATTTTCCATCTTACTTTCCACCCTTTCCTAATAATTGCTTCATAGTGAAACTGTGAGGTTTTCCTCCTGTTACACACTTAAAATCTTTTTATTCTAAATTGCCTTTTCAGCGCTGTAGGACCTCACAGGTCCCAGAGCTTGGCCTTTAGCCTAAATTGCATATTCCATTCCATTCCTGCAAGATCAGTCTGCTTTAGATGCTGAATCTGCCCCTTTCGTAAATACTGCAAGAACAAGGTTCAGGAAAGTGCTACCGGGTCTGTCAAGATACAACGGCCACACAATGAATGATGAGCTCCTGGCTCTCCTGATATTATTGTTTAGCACCCACATGTGGACCCAACGCACTTACACTGCAACCGCCATTATCCTGTGACAAGAAACCCGTGAACGAAACGCGGAAAAGAAACACGCGACCCAGCCATACTAACTTCAGCAGTGAGCAGACCAGTTTCCTCGTAAGGGAAGCTACGCCTGCCCACCGCTGTCTTTCTTCCAGGTACGAACAAAGAGGCCCCACGTGCTTCTTCCTGAGAAATGAAAGAACTAACACAGAGTTTCTAGTAGACACCAGAGCGTGCAGATCATTCATCCCAGCCAGCCCGAACAGATGACTCTACCCCGCTCCCCCCACCAACCTCCACGTATCAACTGCCAGAGGAGCACCACTGAAGGCAGGAAATGAAAATAGCTTTTAATGGGAAAGACGACTGGACTCTCATCACGGCAGACATGATGATGACGTTGTTAGGAGTGGATTTCCTAACTGCACACAGCCTACTAGTAGATGTAGCAGCAAAATAACTGATCCCAAGAACAGCGCCGACATCATCTCAAAAGCCAAACAGATGTACCACAACTACACCATTGAGTAAACGAAAGCAACAAATATGCCCAGTCGCACCAGATGTCCCACCGCCAGAGTTTCGGCAACTCCTCCAAGAATATGAAGACGTATTCAAGGACGACCTGAAGCACGACTTAACCAGACCAGCAATATAACATCACACATAGAGACTGAAGGTCCTCCGATCCACTCGCATTTCAGACGTCTGGCCCAGAGAAGCTCGCTAATGCCAAGCAGGTTTTCAAAGAAATGGAAGAAGCAGGAATATGCCCAAAAAGCCCCCAGCCCATAAGCATAACCCCTACACATGGTACTGAAGTTGGACAGAACATGGCGCCCTACGGAGACTACTGACGGCTAAATGTCAACGGAAAACCAAACTGATACCCCACTACCAAATGTAGCAGACATAACCAACCAGATGAATGGAGCAAAAATCTTCACAAAAATAGATCTGCTAAAAGTGTATTTCCAAGTCCCAGTGGTGAAAGGAGATGATTGAGAAGACTGCAATCATCACCCCTTCGGCGCCTACACATTCAGTTACAGCTGTTTCAGCCTCTGCAACTCAGGAGCAACATTCCAAAGACTTATGGAGGAACTGTTTGGTGACCTTCCATTCTGCAAGGTCTACGTTGACGATATACTAATACTCTGCCCCAGCCTAAAACATCTTAAAGACATTGACAAAGTGCTACAGAGACTCAAAGAAAACGAACTCATAGTTCGGAAAGATAAGTGTGAGTGGGCAAAGAAAACTAGAATTTCTGGGACACCAGGTGAGCCTAGAAGCCAATAAACCCCTACCAGAAAACGTGAAAGCAATAACAGACCTCCCAAAACCAGCAACAGTGAAATCAGTACAAGAATTATCGGGCTTAATAAACTATTATCATCGCTTCATACCGAACATTGCTAAAATAATGAGCCCATATTTGAAGGTCTTAAAGGAAAGAATAAGAAACTAAACTGGACAGAAAATCAAGATAAAGCATTTCTTTTAGCAAAACAAGCAATAACCTCTGCAACCACATTAGTCTTTCCTCTACCCCATAGGTCTCTCACACTGACAACCAACGCAAGCAACGTGGCGATGGGTGCCGTACATGAGCAGGACACTGATGGTGGTCGTTGTCTGCTGGCCTTCTTCAGCGAGAAGTTGATGGCAGCGAAAGAGAAATATTCAACATTTGATGGGGAGCTCGCAGGCTACAAAGCAGTCTGCCATTTCCACCACATGCTTGAGGGATGACATTTCATGGTGCAGATGGACCATCAACCACAGGTGCATGCCTTCACGAAGTCAGCAGGCGAGTGGTCAGTGTGACAACAACTGCACCTGTCAGTGATAGCTGAACACTCCAGCAACATTAGGTACCTAAAGGGTTCTGCAAACACTATGGTGGACACACTGTCAAGAAACTGGGTCAACACCATCCAGCTCGGGATAGCCTACCCCGAAATAGTGGAAGAGCAGAAGGAACGACCTGTCAGTCCGCAGTGGAAAGATGACCATCGCCTGCAAAAAGAGTACCACACGCCCTCGCCCCTACTTGCCAAAAGGCCTAAGAAGAGAGCCTTCACTCTCACCCACAATCTATCCCACCATCGGGCCGGTCAGCCACCCGAATCATAGGAGAGTGGTGCATCTGTTGGGGAATGAGAAAAGACATGAAAAAGTGGACAAGAGAATGCATCCCGTGCCAGACGTCAAAAATTACAAGGCACGTCGAAAGCAGGATAGGAGAGTTCACAACAATGAACCAGTGACTTGCCCACATCCACGTCGACTTAGTGCGAGTCCTACCCCCTCCCAGTGGGTACAGATACCCGTTTACCACCTTAGACAGGAACACCAGGTGGCCAGAAGCATCACCAATACTACAGGAAATGGCGGAGAGCTGCGTAAAGCCCCCCGTTGACTGGTCAGTAGGCACGCAGTCCCCCAGGTCATCACCAGCAACAGGGGAGCCAACTTCACATCGGCCCTGTGGAACACCCTCTCAGACAGTCTGGGGAAAAAATTAATGCAGACTGCGGCCTACAACCCAGAAGCCAATGGCACTGTTGAGAGGCTGCACTGACCACTAAAAGCAGCACTCACTGCCAAATGCCAAGGCGGGAGTTGGAGACAGGAGCTGCCATGGGTCCTACTGGGCCTAAGAACGACACCGCACGCAATGTTCAACGTATCTCCAGCAGAAGTCCTATACGGCCAAGCGTTGACGTTGCCAGCAGATACCTTCCAAGAACAAACAAGCCTGACATCACCATCAGAAACCCGAAAAGCAATAGAGAAGATAATGCCAGCGAAGACGACCTACCATGCAGTCAGAAAGTGTACATCCCCAACGACCTGCAGAATGTAAAATATGCATTCATAAGGGTAGATGCACACAGAGACCCCCCCCTCTCCCAGGCCTACTCAGGACCGTACTGCATCATTCAGAGACGG